>NW_028277094.1:2315750-2619000 GCF_059951505.1 Python bivittatus
GATGTTCCTACTAGTTTTAGAGCCTTAGCTGTCATTGATTATATTATCAAGGAGCTGGACTAACCTAAAGCCAAGGGTACAGATTTCAGTTGGGCTCTTCTAAGGTAGGATAGGTCCCCTTGTTCTTCACTGCTGCCTTTTTATCTTATTCCTTCATCTTCAGACTGAAGCTGGATGACGAGGTATCCTTGCAGAATATAAAGTTTTATTCTATGGAACACGATGGAGGATCCGTTTTCATCTTCCCAGTTGAGAAAGAGATTCTTCAAGCTCATCGGAAAGTAAGAAGATGCTGCTCTTGGTTGCTCCCAAACTTAAGTGCTGTTGTGGAAATTGGGTAGCAGTTTAGGTCAATGGCAATGTAGTGAGCCGAGGTGAATTTCATCTGTGAGTTCTCTCTGGTAGCCCAGTAGACCTGGACTGTGTCTTGTGGAGAATCGTAAGAGGGCCTGTAGCTCAACATGCTGAATCACCAGTTTTGTATGCAGAAGGTCCCAGTTCAGGTCCAGGCATCTCTGAAAGGAGAGGAGAGACAGTTGGGCTGACACCTGGAAAGTCACTGTAACTCAAGAAAGAATATACTATGCTAGAAGATTAAGACTTGGTGACCTGGTTTAAGATAGTTCCTAATGAAAGGTTCGTTTGAGATAAAATGCAGTGCTACTGGGGCATAATGTCTGCGGGTCTGACTTGGATCTTGTGACTGTGGCCTTGCCAGAACAAAGTTGGATGCAATATTTGAACTAAAGGGATGTTTGCTTAATATTCTCCTGAGTTCTGGGACTCGGATGTCCTGGAGCACACTGGTTTAACTGGAGTTGCACTGGAAACATCAGGTGCATTTTCTTCTCTCCGTCACCATTAGGGCTAGTTCACAGATGCGTACCTTTTGTTCAGTGGAGAAAAATGCTTGGGGAGAAAAAAAGAGTAAGAGACTTGTAGACAGAGTATGTACATATTTGTATATACATATTCTGTCTTGTCAAGTTAGAATCTCCAAATAGAAGAGGTTGTGAAGTTCAAGACTGCCCCATACAGACAGAACCACAAATACATGATTCACATATGTGCATATATGAATCTGTGGGAGGTGACAAACACTACTAGTCTCTTCTGTCTCTAATATAGGGATGGGCAACCTGAGTGCAATTGCTGAAAGCAATTTTCTGCCATTTTGAGTTGGGAAACACATGGAAACTGAAGCATGAGACGTAATATAGGCCTCTTAGGGTTCAAAGGAAAGAGAGTTGGATGGCGATAGGAGGTGGGAAAATCAGAGTTCAGAACTAGCCTCAACCATGAAAGCTCGTTGGGTGATTTTGGCCCAATCCCTCATTCTCCACCAAAGTTACTTTACAGAATTGTTATTGTGGGTATGTATGGGTACGATTGGAAGGGTTTGCTGCCCTGAACTCCTGGAAGAAAGGTGGGATATATATCTAAGAATTAAATAAAGTAAGAAAAATATCAAACTCACCCCAGCAACTGCAAGGGGTGGGGGTGGGGAGCAGGAAGAAAAGAGGAGAATGAAAATCCTGATCCTGCCCCCCATATATTATATTGTATTGCATTATATTATATTCTTATACACACACATAGGTAGTCCTCGACTTATGGCCATTCATTGAGCAACCATTCAGAGTTACAACAGTGCTGAAAAAATGGACTTATGACTGGTCCTCATGCTTATGGCTGTCACAGCATCCCTGCAATCACGTGATTGATTTGGGCCCTTGGCAACTGTTGTGCATTTATGACAGTTGCAGCGTCCCGTGGTCACATGATTGCCATTTGCGACTTCCCAGCCGGCTTCTGACAAGCAAAGTCAATGGGGAAACCAGCAGGGAAGGTTGCAAATCGTGGTCATGTGATGTTTTGCTTAACGACCATGGTGATTCGCTTAATGCCACAGCAAAAAGGTTGTAAAATTGGGTGCAGTCATGTGATGCCTCACTTAACAACCGCACCACTTAACAATGAATTTTCCAATCCCTGTTGTCGTTGTTAGTCAAGGACTACCTGTTTAGCACACTGTGGCCTGTAATCACCGCAATAATGCTGGTTCTACCTTGGCCACTTCTGTCCTGATGGAATTTTCGTAATTCTGGGTTGCTCTCCCATGGCTGTAAAATCTTTGGAATTTTTCTTCTTTCAGGTTGCTGGGTCATCCTTTAGTCAGCAGACCTTCCACTCCTTCAGTAAATAGTGTAAAAAGTTGAGACAGAAGCTGATGGCTCTTTTTTGTTCCTTATTCTCTTTGCTGTGCTGAAGGTGGTAACGCACTTAAAGACTGACCTGGGGGTTGAGGTTGAGAGTGTGGCCATCCGGAAAATGAAGTATTCCTTCCAAATTTGGTCAGTCATGATGTCTTCCAAGAGTAGTGATGGTCAGGTATGTAAAATGCAAATCTTCCCTTTTTCCCAAGAGCAGAAATCTAGTGGGGACAGCAGAAAATTCTTATCTGTTTCCGGTCCTCATGGTTTAGAAGGAGGCCCCGAAGTCAGAGTTGATTTTTTAGGCTTTTTAAAGATATTTTTGGCCTTCTGGAACCATGTCCCACTCAGACTGTTGCAGAACCGCAGCTCTCCAAAAATAACAAACTAAAATATGGGGCAAAATATTGGAAATTAGTCATCTTATACAAAATGTGGGTTTCTAGGCACTGTGCATGAGTCAAAAGGCGAGCACAGCATTCTCCTGCAAATGACATCAGGAAGGTATTCACGGGGGAGGACAAAAGAGCGATCCGTTGTATTTTCACGCCATCATGCTCTGCAAGAACTCATGGCAGTGTACAATTAAAATCAGGAATCAATAGAACAATAAATCAATAAATCGACACAATATAAGGAAGAAAACAACTCTGAAGACTAATTTTGTTAGGCATCCAGTCGCCAGATCTCAGCCCCCAAACATCTTTCTGAATAGCTCCACTTTCAGTGTCTTCCTGAACTTCAGGAGGGAGAGTGCTACCTGGGTCTCCATGGGAGGCTCTTTCAAAGGGTGGGTGCTGCTCCTAAGAAACACGTATTTTTCTTCCTTCTCCAAATGGCTCATGGGAGAAGAATCCTCAGTACCCCACAGGGGATGTGTGCACATGATAGGTTCCATTCGAAGCAAATGCTTCTGCAGCTACTCAAGTCTCAAGTCATGTAGGGTTCTACAGATAAAAACCAGCACTTAGACTTCTACCTAGACGCCTACTGGCAGCCAATGTGGAGGCTCCAAGAAAAGTGTTATTTGTACATAGCAGCTCTCACCTGCTAACATGCAAGCTGTAGTATATTGTCATAATTGCAGCTTCCAGGTAGTCTTCTGAGTAGATTTCCTAATCTTTCTGAGGTTTACTGGAATGTGCTCCACAAAGAACTCAGCCTAGCGTTCTATGGTCCTTTTTAGGCAATTGGTAGTTAATTGTCCTCTGAAAAGTGAGACCAGAGGTCGGATACAGCTGCAACTTTCCATAAAATGCTATTAAGAATGGGGAGATCAGCCAGAAGGAGGAGCTGTCCCAGAGATCTCTCCATCTCAGTTTCTTTGTCCATGTTGTCTATAGGAAAATCAAACCTTCACTGATTTGCTTGGAGACCACGGGAAGCCAGTGTGGCCATCATGGGAGCTGGTGAAATGGATGATAAGAAAATCTTCTCATACGCTACCAGCCATTGGTAAGAACTCAAGACCTGAGAGAGTTCTTAATATTTGTACCTTGCTGTTTCTACTTTTTAAATCTGAAGATTTGCCCTGGGCAAGGTGGACCAGGAGGCTTCCAAGATCCTTTCCATCTCTTAAGATTCTATGATCCTAAGTCAAGTTCTTCTACTCAGTTGTACAATGGTGGGAATTGCACACCCAAGATGTGTAGCACCGTTGGTTTAAAAATGTGCAAACAACCTAACCCTCAACATGTTTTTCTCCCCAGCACTAGGAATGACAGAGAAGTTCACAAACTACAACTCCAAGGTAACTGCTAAGCTAGCAAGCATGGCACAGAGCCTGCGAGCAGAGATGGTGGAATTATTAGGAGAGGATGGTGTCTTCTTATACCCTTCACACCCTGTCCTAGCTCCCAAGCATCATATGCCCCTGGGGATGCCCTTCAATTTTGCCTACACAGGTAAGAAGCTCCCATTCTTGCTTGAATTATTACTGTGGATGTAACACTGTTTGGGAACGCCGCCACTGATAGATAGAAGAGGACAATTTGAAGACATACAAGTCTTATGTTATCATGGGGAAACAGAGGAAGGGGTGGAAATGGATGCCCAGAAGCAAGTACCATTGCAACAGTAGGCATTCTGATGTAATTAAACCTGAATGAACAAAGGGTGTGGGAACTCTGGTTGCTCCAGACACTTGGAAACTGATGTGGAAGAAGAGCTTTCTAATTAAAGCAGCTATGTCCTGTTTCAAGGTTCTGTGTGAGCCTAAAACTAAAGAGGCTGCTTTAAGAAGTAGGCTCATTCAAGCAAGTCCTTTTTTTTTAGGCTGCGCAGAATCCTGGAAAAGGAAGTGGCTGTTTTAATGACAACCTATCCTCCTGGGAGGTCCGAAGCTCTGCTTAGTGAACTGTGTCCAAAGTGGCTGTAGATGTAGCAGCTGTTAGGGCTCCAGGGAGGACCTGAGTGTTTCAACAGTGCCTCCTCTACAGACTGTCTCCAATCCAAGAGGGTTTCTGATAGCAAAGTGGGTAGACACACTGGTTCCCTTCAGCCTTTGGGCTGTTGCAGATGGGAGCTGGGCCAAAATATTTGGGGTTGCCTAAGAGTTACTGCACATGCGGCATGAAACTTGATTTCTTTGCAAGTATACACTTCTCCTGGGCTTCCACGTACATCCAGAGGAAATGCAGTCTAATGTATAATGCAGTCCCACAGCTCTGCTGCTGTATTCATTGGGGTCCCGTGGAGAAAAGAACTAGCCTGGCTAGAAATTATATCTTCAGTACTAATCGTGTAAGAGTATTGGCAGTTTCTGAGCGAGCAGGAAGGATGGTTCAGAAGGTATCTTAGAATTTATCAGAAACTTCACCCAGGTGAGCGCGATTGAAGCCCTCTTTTCTTCTTTTTCTTTGTTCCCATCTGGGTTTGTTATTTCTGCCATCTTATTTTTTGTTTTCTGTTGTTTCAATGTTTTTAACCATTTGTAAACCACCCAGAGTCACTGGGAGTTGGGCAGCATACACATTTAATCTGTCGTCGCCGTTATTATTATTATTGTTTGTACCAGGGCAGAACTCAACCCTCTTGCAACACTGCCCTCTTAGAAGAGACTTAGATTTCCTCTGATCTCTAGCAGTCCTCAGGTCTTTCATGCTGGATGCTGGTTTATACAGTATTCCTTGCATTCCTGCTTTAGATAAGTCCAACAAGGAAGGCTGGAATCTTCCAGCTGTCTGTATCATGACATCATGTCTAAACAGCGATAGCGAGCTTTTTTGCTCTAAAACCACATTGATCTCATAATCCTGGAAAATCCCTTTGGAAGTTTCAGTTGTTCTGACTGATTTCTCTTCAAATGCTTTGTTCTGGTTTTACGGAGAAGTGCTTCTAACCTCTGACCTCTCTGCTGTCTGTTTTCTTTTAGCCATCTTCAATATTCTGGGCTTACCAGTGACCCAGTGTCCTCTCGGCCTGAGCAAGGATGGACTCCCTTTAGGCATCCAGGTGGTGTCAGGACCCCAGAATGACCACTTGACCTTGGCCGTGGCACGATACTTGGAGAAGGCATTTGGAGGCTGGGTTCCCCCTGGCCCATCCTAACACGTGTTTCCTGGGACCTGGAGGCAAAAGAAGCAGAACGCTCCCCCATCTGTGAAATCTAGGGCTAGGTGTGTGTGCCTGAAGTTTCGAAGGGCCGTGTCACCTTTCCTCACCCATGCAACCCAAGGGAATACATATGGGGTAATGAACTTGTCCACCAAGTTAGGTAATTTCTCCCATGCAAGCGAAGCTAAAAGAATGAAGGAGTCAGCTGGCTCTCTTCTCTTTGACTTCCTTGCTAGATTTAGGGGAGGATGGTGTCTCAGGGAAGGCAAGGCTGAGAGCAACCCTGATGGGAGTTGTGAAATGGTCCTTTTTCCCCTTTCGTATGCTGTTTTTGACAACAGCATTGGTAGAGTAGGATTGGTGTCCCCTGCTTCTACTATTTTCTGCTGCTTAGAAATCAGTTTAGACCAAGAGGGATTTTATGGAATTGCATTCTTCTGCTAGAAAGAATAGGAGAAACCAAGGTTCCCAAGTCCCTCTCGGTTTGCACAGAGAATGAGAAACAGCCCTGGGACCAGACAGCTTGGCTTTGCTTCATCTTTTCATGGACTTCTGCTCAAGCGAGGGTTGAGATTGATGGGAGCTGCCCCGGCAGGTACCAAGCCCACTGAAAGACACATATTGATAGGCTCAAGAAAACTTCTGGTGGAGTCTGATGTGTCTCAGTGCTTCTGCCAATGCACTTCCTGTTCTGTCGCTATGGGATGGGGGTCTTTAGAATGGTGAGTCCGAGCCATGCTTTGTGTTGGCGAAATGACTTTTTCCTGTTGATGCTTGATCCTTACTGCATTGCACCCACCACCCTCTGGATTGGGCTGCCTGCAGTGGAAAACTACGGCCTGTCAGTCAGTTCTCACGGGCCCAATAAAATGAAATATGTGTTGCTGTCCTGATACGTCAATAGAATGTAATGTATTGTCTGGCACTGGAGATCTGTAGTCTTGCTGATTTTTATTCGTTTCTAACCCCTGGCACCTTTGAACAGAATCTCATGCTATTACCTGTCATGCACGAAGTGGCCAAAATGTGCTCATGGATGAAGATGTATGTGCCCGTTCTCAGCTCTAGACCTGCATGAGAGTGTCCAGATGCATTTCCAAGACCATGTCACCCAGATGAAATGCCATCCAAACACTGACCTTTGAGCATTTCACACCAGGGGAGGCAACCTTCACAGGCGGGTTGGCCCATTTGGGATTTTGAGAGCGCTGTCACAAAATGACGGCCAGGGTGGGCACGGCCAGCCGTCGACCGCCTGCTTTCCAGAAGCCAAGCTGCTGATGTTGGTCACTTTGCCAGCAATTGTAACTGACCCCCTGCACTACGTCTTCTGCCATCGCTGCTGATTTTTATGGCTTTTTTTTTCTAGGCAGGTGAGCACAGTCCAGATAAAACCATAGGGTAGAGCCAGCCATTTTTAGTTTTTAAGAATTCCTAAGAGGGCCATGATTATAAATACGTAGTGTGATGCTTCATAGCATGTCAGTTTGCTCTTTTTAAAATATTTTTAAATTAGAGTCAAGTGGAGTATCCCCTGACCAAAGGATGCATTGCCAAATTTTCCAACTGTGAGAACAATTCTGCTAGGCGTGGTGCTATGACCTCCATATTATGGATGGAAAATGGAAAATAATGGCTTGCTTGCATTTACAGGGGGGCTGTAGCAAAATGAATTTGCTTGGGACTTGTAGATGAGTTTCCACCTTGTTTTATTTTGGCTGTGTTTTGTTTCCATGGAGAAGCAAGCATGGAAGGATGCAGAATCTGGCTGGCTTTTAAGGTGCTATGGAGCATCATTAATCCTCTCGTGCTTTTAAATATTAATAGACTCTAATGAAGCTGAATTGCCAACCATATGAAATACACTCAGCTCTTGCAGTCCTGTTACACACATTCCATGTTTACGGTGATTCATAGAAGATACATTCCTTTGCTAAAGCCTCAGGTCACTTCATACAAAAGGTTGAACACAACAAGTCTCCCTGAGGGAGACCAAAAGGAATATCCGCAAAGTTCTTTCAAATGATTGATTGATTGGTTTAACCATGTTTAAAGCCTGCCTTCATCCTAGCACGCTCTGGGAAAAAAGAAGCACAGACAAGAATTAAGTTAGCAGTAAAAAGCAATAACAAAGAACAGTAGCTGAAACTTCTGTGATAGCCACCCCATCTAGGGCCTGTGGTGGGCAGAGGGAATGGCCTGGAGGGAGAGAAGGAAGAGCCGCTACCAAGCCAACAGTCAGATAAAAGAATCCCATGTTTGGTGCAGAACTGTAACCTGAGAAAACGTCTCAGACCAGACCCTCCCTAGCTCTCATGAAGATAAAGGGGGGGGGGAGTGCATTCAGACTTGCAAGATTCTGTTACTATATCTTTATAATAAACATAATATTGGCCTGCATGACTTTGGTTTCCTAATCTGGTCTGCCTTGAAGGGCTGACAGGCCAAAGGTGTGTTGGAATACTACTGACTTCACCTGCTTGCAAAGTGCAAGAAGGCTGGGGCCAAACACACCTCCAGAGGGTCCACGTTGGTAGGAATGATGAGAGGGTCAGTCCATTATCCTCTCCCAATACTGCAAAGCCAGACACAGCATCCTGCCATCTTTAAGCTCATTCCCTGAACACCCTACACAGTCCAAAAAGTGACTTACAGATCAGCAGAAGACACTAGTCACGAGAAGTAAGTCAAGCACTAGAACAGCAATACCTCTGACCAAAAGAATGGGATGGGCTGATCTCAAGTTTAATGGATGCTCTTTCAGGAAGGGAAGGGCAGAGCACGTTCTGCAGCTGTGCTTCCTTGGCCCGTAGAGGAAACCAGTGGATTTCCTTGCTGTGACATTCTTCGTGTGATGCAGAACCCTCATGCCACGTTCTAGATGCTGGCAGAGAGTCTCCCTTCAACTCTCAAAGTTTCACAGTAACTCCAGTTGGAGCCAAGTGTTTTTTTTTCCCTAGTGGAATGTGTTTCTTGATGTATGTGTCATTCCCAGGGAGAACCAGGTCCTTTCTGACCTGTTGGACTCCAAGGGTTTTATCCCATGAATCTGCCTTCCCCAGTCAAGAAGCTTCCATTAGTGTGGGATCAAAATTCCCATAATTCCCCCTGATGGTCCTGCGACAATAAGGGTAGTAGTCCAATCCATCCAGAGTGTACGAGTACATTACCCAGGGTGGGCTTGTATAGTTCATGAGAAGGTGATGAGAAAGTGACTGAAACTTTTGAGTGCTGGAAACAGGCCAAGCCCCCCCCAAAAGATGAAAATAGTTTCACCGAAATGAAAGACACCCCCCCCCACAAAAAAAGGACACATAATTACATTTGCTTAAAATGAAATAGGTGAAGTCTTCTTTGGCTCCTGGTGACTTCATGAACGCATCCGTGCAGTTCCTATATGTATTTATATTACCAGTGTATCTAAACAGCTTACAACAGTAGGAGAGTAGAGTGCCATTGCCTCCTTCCAAAATGTTTTTGGACTCCCAGGTTAGCCAGTCACCTTGGGATTTCCTCTAGGTCTCTCATCCAAGACCTAAACAAGCTAATCATGCTGAGCTCCTGAGCCCAGACAAGTTCAACCAACTCCTGCCATCTGCTGAGACAACACGTATGCCTATAGGCACCAGTTCAGAACGCATGCAATAATCTAAAGAGAAACAGTACAATCTCACACAAAGAGACATGGGTATTTATTCAGCCTGTTAACCAGATGATTGGCAGCTTCAAAGGGCCTGCTCTCTTTTGAACTGGACTTCAACCAGACCGTCTTGAATCAGAAGAGCCTTTAAACGGGACAGTTGACTGTAAAGTAGGGTTCGTGGTCACTCTGTCAGGGCTTCTGAGGCTGGTGGGCATATTCAGAATCTTGCGAGCTTGAGAGACATTTCGTGCACTTGCATGGAACGGCTATTGTGGTGGAACATTGCTTAAGCATGACATATGCTCAGGAATGAAGCTGTGGCTTTGCTTGCAATATCTGGAGAAAACCTCTCTGTTCTAGAAGCTCAACACTCTAAGGCTTCCTTTGGACTTGGAACCAGCAGACTTATGGTGAAGTTTGGAGCGAGTTTTCTTAGATATTCCCCAGGAATTGGCTTTCCAACCCCAGCACTGGGCACACTCCCAAAAAACCCTGCCCTGTTGCATGTTGAGTCCTAAAGAGTTCAACTAGTATTTCACATAAATTACTGGCACGCAGAGTAACTCCTCTGGTGGAATTGATTGGTGCATTCTTGTGCCTTCATTTTTTTTCCTGCTGGTGACTTAGAAGTGATTCCCGGAAATAAATGAAAATAGAACCAAGACAATGGCTGTTGTGCTATGGACTGTATTTTTGCTTCTTCTGGATCACTCTTTCCAGGAAGGTAAGTCTGATTGCTTCATTCAGCCAGAAAACCTGGCCAGGTTGCTTGGAAAAGGACTCCATTCTGTCTTCATAGCACCTAATCCAAACTGGTGGTTTAGCTAGTTCCCCAATCTGCTGATTTCCAGGTGTTTTGGACTACACTTCCCACCAAGTTCAGCCAGCTTTTTCCCGAAACTTTTGTGAGTGGAGAAAGAGGATTTACTTCTATATCCAATGCATTCATTCCAGTTCCAGAAACAAGGAGAGGATAATATCCTGCAAAGCGGCGGGCAGTGCAGTGGGTGGAGTAGACGGAGTAAGGAGACCGTTTGCTCTAACGCAGTGTTTTTCAAACTTTAAGATGTGTGGACTTGGACTTGTTTTCTGGCTGAATGAACTTGGCAACTTTAAGATGTGTGGACTTCAACTCCCAGAATGCTGGCTGAGGAATTCTGGGAGTTCAAGTCCACACTTCTTAAAGTTGCCTAGTTTGAAAAACATTGTCCTAACATCTTTCAAGATTTGAAAGATCTACTTGATGACATTTAAGTATTTTATTTGTAAGGAAAAAGAGAGGAATAGCTTGTGCTTGTGAATAGAATGCTGAACAACTTCAGGTCTGAGATGTGCTTGTAACTCAGCATGGAAGGATTTGAAAACTCTAATTTCTCAGGAGGGTCTTTCTGAAATAACAAGGATTCAGCCTAAACTCTTCACCCTCCTCTACAATATGAAGGTGTTCTTGTTTTAGTGCTAAGTATCATGCGCCATTCAGAGGGATGGAACTGCTATTGCCTCAATTTTTCCTATTTAGAGAGGGGGTGGTTGGGGTAATGTTAAGCATTGTTTTTTTTAAAAAAAAAATCATACCACACACTTTCCTTGGTTGTTGAATTAGTCTGTTTTCTGGGGTTGTGTAACATGCTGAGTCATAAACTAATTGAAGCGATTGAGATTTCCCAGCACAGGAAGCTGAAAACAACTAATTAAAGTTAAAACTAAGCAAGGTTTGCACGTTCTATGAATGCAGATGCAAGATCTTTACCTGGCCTGGCTAAGTGTGTTGTGAAAACCTTAAAGAATGTTGGCAGTGTTGTTGAGAGGGGATTCCTAGGCAGGCTACCAAAAGAACCTCAGAACCATGTATGATCTCCAGATTGACGGTTACTCAGTGTTTCTACACTAACTTTCCTCAAATTAATGTTCTTCAGAAAGGTTGACTTACAGTTAGTGTCATTCCTAGCAATGTGACCAGAGGTTGTGCTTGGTAGGGTTGATGGAATTTGTAGTCCAACATTCTGGAGAGCACCAGGAGAGACTATTAATAGCATCTCTTCAAAGTTTCCAGCAGGATCTTCTTGCCCTAATCCTTCTTGTAGATGTCAAAGGTTGATCCCAGGATCTTCTGCATAGAAAGAGGGTGTTTTTTCTCTACCCTGAATGGACAAGTAATGAAAACTGGAAAAAATAATTCTGAAAGGATCATGCAGAGCCATTTTATTCTTTTTAAATAACACTTTTGTACTGAAGTCCCATCTTCCATTGGCATCATATTCACATGCAACAAATTCAGGACAGCAGAAGTTTAAAACGGTGAAGATTCCGCTCCAATCCTGTGACATGAATTCCTTGTGTTTTTGTACATGAAAACAGCAAATGGGCTGGGGATCCCTTCTTCTTCCAAAGTTCTTAATTATTTCTTTCATTCTAAGGGAATCTGCTTCTTCCACCATGGAATGTGATGCTAATTTCGGAGAATTTTTATCCCCGCCTAATATGGCAGCCAACCCCAAATATTACTGACAGTATTCGGTATGAAGTGGAGAGAAGTAACAGGTACAGAATTATCTCTCTTTTTTTTTCAGCCTTGGAGGACTGTGCCGGTCCAGATGTACTTGGTCTATCAACTCATCCTCCATGACTTTGTCTGTTGGCCATGCTGGATGGATTTGATAGGAGTTGAAGTCCAGCAATATCTCGTGGATAGCAGATTCTTCACTCCTACTTTATCTGAATACATAAAGCTTCCTTCTATAGACCAGTGATCCCATCAGCCCAATTTGGTCAACTGGGAAAGCTTAAAAATTGAATGAATGAAATTAGCATGTCTCTTTGTTATGTCAATAGCAGATGAATATAATCAAGATCCATCTTTTTTGTTCTCTGTACAGCAGATAAATGCTTGTGTTTTTGTTCAGCAGCTCTAGGCTGTATGTACATAATATTTAACCCTTTCTCTGCCTCCCCCCCCCCCAAAAAAAACAAAAAACATCTTCATGGAAGTTACTAAATTTCAGTGCCTGGTTTGATATGCTGCACTGAGATATAACCAATGACTTTCTCATTTGTTGCTGTCAAGATAAAATGAGGAGGCACCTTTGTATAGGTTGGGTTGAGTTCCCTGAGGAAAGTCAAGATATAAATATAGTATAATAAAAATAATGACTGAATCCTGACCTCCAGGCTTCTCTGGAGTGGAAAAAAAATGGTAATCCCATTGTACTTTATGTCTTCTGCTTCTAGTAACCGATCTTCTCCTATGTGGATCAAAGAGGTATCATGCAAAGGAAATAATCAGAAAGAGACTCAGAGTTGCCAGCTTCACCTGCCCCAGCTTTTCAGCACCTACCATGCCAGGGTGAGAGCCCGGGATGGATCCATACTTTCTGAATGGGCCAAGTCAAATGGGTTGCAACTCTACAAAGACAGTAAGAAACTGTTTTCATTGAGGATTCAAGCAAAGACATAGAGGGGGGAAGAGAATGTGTATGATGGTTCATGGGCCACATCCGTACAACATGCTTAACCTGGGTGTGGGAAGGCTGGAATAGGCAAGGAAAGAAGCAGGGGGCCTGGGACCAGACAGGTCCATTTCTATAAAAATACTCAGATGTCAATCATTCCTGACACAGAGTAATGAGTAGCATGCACAGGTAGCTGAAAGACATCAGAGCTGAACTTTGAGACCGCGATCTGCATGGGTTGGGTCTACAGCTTCTGGAATCTGTAATAAAACTAGCTGATCAAGAGCTTCGTCCTTGAATTTCTGCCTGCTAGTAATCTGGGTGAAGCCTGACGGATTACTTAGGTAACCAATTTCTGGGTTTGTGCTACACACCAAATCCTAAACTTATTGGATGGGCTGGGTTTGCACAACTTGCTAAGCCACAAAACCTTACCCCAAGTTAACACTAACCAAGTTTTGCGAGCATGTGGGTTCATCTGCCAGATCCGTCACTAACCTCATCAAGCCTGTTGTGGAAACAGAATGGGGAAAGTGGATTGGGAAACTTCTTTTAGCCTGTTCAACTCTTTCTCTTATAAAACTGTTTCTGTGAAGAGGAATGATAAAGGATTAAAGACAAAACAAAGGAAGCATTTATTCATTCTTTGTATAAATCACATGGTCTAAAGACCACCATTACCTCTGGCCTAAAGGGAGTTTCCATATTAGTTTGAGATGGACAGATGTGACTTCCATCACAAGTTAACAAGGGGGATCAGGAAGGCTTGGACTTCCTAACTACCCCTTGCAATCTCAGTCCTAATTGAGCCTCCCCTCCCACTCTGGGTTTAAAACAGACCCAGACACATTTAATGCAACTTGACTCCCCCAACCACATTGAACAGAGCAAGCAGCTTAGCATTGATGTTCAAAAGATGGATGGTGATGGATGAAGATAAATCCTGCTAACTGCATCTTTCTATATCTTCTTCCTGCTTCATAGCTATTATCGGTCCCCTCGTTCTTTCTCTGACTATCACAGAACATACTCTTAGTGTGTCGATTTCTTTGCCCCCGACTCCATTGAAGGAAAAGGACTCTTCTGTGATCTTGTCTCTTCTGAAAGTTCTGCTCACCCTCCAGGGAGAAGATGGAAGCACCCAAAAAGCAATGGTGTGTAAAGATACATTACATCAAATCAACCCACCTGGAGTTGTTGCTGGACATTGTTCCCATTGCCTTGAGTCAGCAGCTCTTCTGCTCCCAAGCAATGAAGATGCTGAGTTATTTCATTTATTTATTCCTTAGAGGTATATACTGCCTTTTGTCCAAGAGCCCAAGATGATGTACATAGGACTCCCTCCTCCAGTTTTTCCCTGGAGTGACAGCTCAGTAGCGTAGGTTGGGCCAAGAGATAGCAATTGGCCCAAAATCATCCTCTGAACTTTGTGGATCCAGGTGAAGTTGAACCTGGTTCTCTGCAGTCCTAGTCCAACACCTTAACCATCATCCTATTCTGGGTCTCCAGTCTTAGGGGCTTTTAGCTTTTGAAATCAGCACTCTGAGCCATCCTTCTTTAGTCTGGTGCCTTCTTGGTATGTTTTATTGCAAACTCCATCACCTTTTACCAGTATGATGGCTGAAGCCAATGGCAATTGCAGTTCAGCATATCTAAAGCACTCCTTAATGAAAATCTCATTTGCCCGAGAAGAGAAAAATCACTAATGCAGTACTTGCTGATAGTTAAACCGTGCATAAAACTGCATGTTTATGTCTTTCTAATGAAGCAGAAATATTTAATTGTGTACAGACCATCCTACCTCAGGATTTCTAGTAAGAAATTGAAACGAGAAGTAGTGCTGATCTCTTGTTGAGTGTTATTTCTAAATTTGGATGGCCATGTTGACATCTATTTCTCCCCAAGATGGCTAATGAACTTGGAAGAGACTTTTGGAATGCGAATTTGGAATACGCGATGAGTTTGGAGCACATCTTTCACAACATGAAGCCAAATACCAATTACTGTGTTGAAGCAGAAGTGATCAACCACCCAGCCAAGAAGGCTGTAGAATGTATGCTAATGCCAGGAAGCCCAACAAGTAAGAATGGTTGAGTCTCTCCTATTTGATGTCTTTTCCTGAATTCTCTTCCTGAAGTGTAAATCAGTTGGGTCAATAAATTATGGACTCTTGTTTGATGGAGAAAAGTGCAAGTCATGTTCTCCTGAGATAGATTCCCATAATGCAAATGCATCACATTATTCTAATAGGACAGGGCATTGTTTCTGAACTTGTTTGCAATATTTGAAATCAGTGGTTTGCCAGTTGCACCCCTGAAGTTTCTGCTATTTGAAAGATTGGGGCATGAGTTAGTAACAATAATAAAATCATACAAATGTAACTACCCCAAAAGTGTTCTCCAAATGAAGACTAGATGGTTCATGCTGAACTGAAATTCCCAGAATTATTGGTGCAAGGGCCAGATGTAGCTGGCCTACAGGTTTTTTGGGGGAAAAGTCTCTTGTCCTCAATTCTGGGATAAGATGCTACAGAAATATGTTTCTTCTTCTCAATGTTCTTCATCCCTTTATGCTCTTTTGTTTTCTCCATTTTTCAGGTAACTATTGGACAGTTTTTGTTATTAGCTTTGTTACTCTGTTTGGGGTCATCCTATTGTCTGTGGTTGGGAGAACCTTCCTTAAGCCCTACCTTCACCTAAGTTCTAAGGGAATGGACTTCCCCAAGTCACTGGTGAGTGAAGGGTGATTGTTTTGTTCAATCCAAGCATTAGCCGATGAGCACTGTATATGAAGTGCCTGTATGACAGTTCTTGTATTTAATACCTCAAGACAGGCCTTGGCATCTAAAGCTCTTTTGAAGACACTAGTGGCAAACAATGGTATTATAACAGGAGGACCTTGGGAAAGAAGTCCAGGGTTCCAATTTTCTCAGGAGAGAAAAACCTCTCCCATACCCATTCTCCATGGTGTACTGGTATGTGAGATGGGGTGAAGAGATGCTGCCTAGGGAACTGTCAGATAAGAAAGGGCTTAGCCCACAGCTGCATAATGGGAAGAGAAAGAGGCTCAGAAGGGACTCTTCCTAGCTTCTCAGGCTGTAAAAGAGATGGCAGGAGATTTGTATTTTCAGATTTGTAAGATTCTGTTAATGTAGCCTTACAATAAAGTAAAATTAGCTCAACTGGTTGTGTTTCCTGTCTAGTCTACCTGGGAAGGCTGACATCAATCTTGCAAGTCTGAAAGTACAAATCTGCCATCTCCTTTACAGCCTGAGAAGCTGGGGAGGCTCCCTTCTGAGCTTCTTTCTCCACCCATTATGCAGCTGTGGGCTATGTCCTCTCTTATCTGACCGTTCCCTTTGCAGCACCTTTTTGCTGTCTCTCAAGGTTTTTCTCACATACCATTACAACAGGCAGTACCTCGAAGAACAGTATACCTAAAGAAGGACTTTAGATGAAATAATTAATGTCCAGCCAGGTCTATTTGGTAGCAAGTTGCTTTGTATTCCCCCTAACTGATTGCTCATCTCTTTTTCTACCACAGATATTTCTACATGAGACTTGTGTTTCAAGATGTGTCTTTCATTTAGAAGCTGGTCCCAGCATTTCTCTGTTAGTGGTGGCATGGCCCAATAATCATAGCTTTCCAACAGAACAAGAAAAATGCCAGATAGAATTCATTCCAGGCGGTTCCTATGCCCAGAGTTTGAGTCCTTACTGCACCAATGGCTTTTTTCAAGGCAACCCAAGCAACAAGGATGCCTCCCTTTCATCACTCTCTCTTGTGGAGACCTCCTCAGTAATAGGGCTGGTGAAAGATAAAGACCCAACAGATAAGTGCTGCAGAATTGTTCCTCAGCACCTGGAATCTTCTCATCTCCCATCTCCTTTGTCAGCAAGATTTCATTTCCACAGTTTAGGAACAGGCCACTGGAAACTCAAATGCAAAGTTGACCTCAAAGATGGGCTGGCAGAATGGCCATCTGCATCAAGTTCTGACATTCTCCTCAGTTCTTTGATGTTGCAGTCTACTCCAGACATACAAAGCCTCCCATACAACCCAAAGGCTTGCGTCACAGTGGAAAATTACCACACCTATCTAGAAATTGCAACTGAAGATGACAAAAAGTTGTTTGTCTGTGAAGAACACAGTAGGTTCTCTAACATCAGGGAACATCCAACGGGCCCCAATCTGGAAGTGAAGAGATCAGAGATGATAACTTTCCCTGGTTATGACTTCCGCCCACCCATTCCTTCTTGTGATTTATAGTTCTAAGTTTTATTTAAATAAATATTTCAATGTTTTTATAAACTGCTTCTCTCAGCCAATGCCTTTGCATAATGGTGTATCTCAAAATATATAGTTGTTTATGGTGATACATGAAAAGGGCTCGAGAAATCTGCTATAGCTAAGTCATAGGCAGCCTTGGTTGAAAGGCAACAGTGAAGAAAGAAGGTGTCAAGACTCACTGAGATACCTGCTCTACAGCAGAAGGGAATACATCTACTGGAGCTTTGTAGCAATATGGCCACTACCAAGAAGGCTTGGTTTCCTCTGCTCATCAGACTGATGACCATGGGTACCAGATTGGGGAAGTCTGCTGAAGGCTCCTGTCTGAAGATGAGTGGGGTCAATGTTCAGGTGGTAGCATGGGGATTTTGCATACAGCTTGGCATGCAGAAAGATAATGTGTAATGTGTAATGATCTGTGGGAATGACCTTGGGAGATGGGAGGAAGAGCTGCAGCCTAGGCAACAGTCAGATGATGTGATGGACTGGAATGGAGGAAGGGGGGTGAAAACGGTGCTCTCATCTCCAGAGCAACGCTCTGGAGATAAGCAGAGAAAGCTGGCGCATCCCTAAACATTCCAGAAGATAGTAGAGAGTTGTGCCTGGGAACTACTGGTCAGTCTGAAAAGATTCTGTAAATAAGCGCTAGCTAATAAACCTTGCTGATTGAACCTACATGGACTCCAGGAGTTCCTTGGGCTAGGCCTGACAGATAAGAGGCAGCTTAGCCCGCAGAAGGAATAGGGGTGTGGCAAACATCTCAGAAGGGACCCTCCCTAGTTTCTTGGGCTGGAAAGGTGAAGGGGAAGAGATGTACTTTCAGACTTGCAAGATTCTGTTAATATAACCTTACAATCAAGTTTGAGGTAGTACTTCTGCGTGTTCTTGTTTGGACTACCTTGCAAGGCTTGCAAGTCTGAAAGTACATCTCTCCCCCCTCACCTTTACAGTCCAGTGAACTAGGAAGGGTCTTTTCTGAGATGTTTGCCACACCCCATTCCTTCTGTGGGCTCAGCTGACTCTTATCCAGTCATTGCCTAGTCTGCAGCTCTTCCCCCTGTCTCCCAATGTCATTCCCACAGACCATTACAAATGAAGCACTGATTTGTCCTTGCTGATAAACACACAACAACTATGGAATTATTCCCCTTGCAGAGTCAATCAAATCTACCTCTTCCTATTTTAGAGGAGACTGAAAAAGTATTATACATTCAGAAATCTTTGTGCAATAGAGCACTCTGTTGTTTTTTGTATAGACTCTGAGGTGTGGGTGCTTGGCTCCTCCCCCCCCCCCCGCCCCTTATAGATTCATTGTGCTTGTATCCTCAAAGCTCCATTAGGAGTTTTTTGATAAAGTGAGATCTAAACAAATGTATCAAGTGCTCAAGTGGTTGCTGGTTGAGGAAGAACATTGGACAACCACACTTCCACCTCTCTGCCCTTCCGTACCTTTTTGGTGCCCCTTTTGCCTTGAACTAGCCAAAGTGGTAGGACTCGATTAAATACCTTTAATCTGAAGATGGCTGACATCCAGTAAACAGGAACAAATTGAACACAGGGCAGAGATCGATGTGATTATGGGCAAGGGAGCTCAAGCAACGATGGGGCACTCCAGCACACTAGGTGAAGATGGATGAGGGTTTGAGATCATCTGTCTTTCTGCATTTCTCACTGATGAGCCAGAGATGAATGGCTGGAAAGAAATGAGACTTTCAACACCTGAGGATGACAAATGAGTTTCAGAAGAACTGCCACAACTTCTTTGAACAAATTCAAGCACCCCTTTGTCTAGTTTCCTGCCATTAGAAAAAGTATAGAAGAGAACTGCTACCACAGTAGAACTTTGAGGTAGATGTTTGGGGTTCACTACTGAATGAAGCAGAGTTGGAATCTTATACAGGGAAATAGAGATGTGTTGTCTTCTAAAGAGGCCCCAGCCCATTTAACCATGAGATCCAAGGTCTCAGTGATCTAATTCCACTGTAGCTGGAAGTGTGTGGGGAGCTGAGCAAGAGATGGCAGATGTTACTTTTGGATAAGCCAGCCACAGTATGGCTCTTCCAATATTGTTTGTTCATTATGTAATCAAACATTTTGGAATATGTCTAAATATGTACTTTCCGGCCCTAATTAGAAACGGGGCTTCACTCCACCAGTAATAAAAGGAATATGGCATGTAAACAATGGCCTTTATTGATCATTGGTGACCTTTTCCTCTTGGTATTATTCCAGTCAGTTGTTTTTCCTGCTCCTAATGGTAATAGCTTTATGCCTTTTCTTAATGCATTAGTTTGGTTGGAATAAAAGAAAAGGATTTTTTCCCCCCAGATAAATGATGACAAACAGCCGGATAAATAGTTGAATTGTTAAAGATTAAAGATTCATTGAATAGCTGAGTGATAACCTCACACTGCTGCATAAGCTTTGCTTTTCTGATAGTAGGAAGAATGTGATTCTTGAGTAGGTGGGGCCCACCCAACCCGTCAACATCTGTATATCCAGCCAATCAGCATGGGTCTAAGCCACTGCAGAATATCCGTTAGAATTTTCGGTAGGAAAGAAAATTCAAGATCTAATTTGTAAACCCGGGATCCCAATTTAAGGATTTCATACAACTTGGTGGAGGTTTTGTTTTCTTAAAATGATGCTATAGAGCAGTGTTTCTCCACCTTGACCACTTGAAGATGTGTGGACTTCAACTCCCAGAATTCCCCAGCCAGCATGGCTGGCTGGGGAATTCTGGGAGTTGAAGTCCACACATGTTCAAGTGGCCAAGGTTGAGAAACACTGCTGCATAGCAAAATGAAGGTTTAATGTTTGGAGAAAGTGGCCTGTAAATGTCACAGTAGGAAGTGGGAGAAGGTTGGTGGTGTTATGCTGTAGTGGTGGACTTCCTAGTGCATGGATTTGACCATCTACTTTGCCCCCCACCCCCACCCCCAGAATCCTGAAACCAGGAAAAAAATATGGGCTTGGATGCAAAGGTCAGAGTTAGATTATCCAGGGCAGAGTCATGCCCTACCGAAAGGGTTATGGATTAGGAATTCTACAACCCTAACCCTAGTACCCTAGCTTCTTTTAGAGCTGTAGAATGTGAAGAAGGTTAAACTAATACAACATTTTTGAATCAACCGTCAACAGCAAAGATCCAGCAGTCAAAAAATATACTGCAGACCAGCGTTTGGTAATGCAATGAAGGTCTTAGGAATAATATTTAAATGCTGTGATGCGTCTATACCAATGAAGTTCAAAATCGTTCAGGCAATGTTTTTTCCTGTCACATTCTATGGATATGAAAGCTGAACTTTGAAGAAACAAGATAGAATGAGCGTTTGAACTTTGGTGCTAGAGAAGACTTTTAAGGATACCGTGAGCAGCCAGGAAAACAAACACATGAATCATAGGACTGATCTTCTGTAATTCTCACTGGAAGCACTAATGACCAGGCTCTGTCATATTTTCGACATATAATGTGGAGGAAGAGACAGAGAGCAGCAAAGTGGATGGGTTAAGTTATGAGAGCTATGCGTGCACCGTTAAGAGGCTTAAAAGGCCATGCTAAAGACAGACCATTTTGAACAGAACCTATCCAAGTGGTCATTAACACCAACTTGATGGTTCTTCATCAATCAATCAACAGGAGGCAGCAAGGGCAATTAATTTACATCTTCTGGAAGAGAATAAGGGTGAGAAACTGAGTCCTGCTCACAGTCCAACTATAACAGTGGACATTTTTGTGATATCTGGAGTATAAACTATTGCAACAAACCCTTCTTACACCTTATGTGTTGTTTCACAACTCTACCTGTTGTGGAATCGAAGGACTCTTGATTCCAACAAAGCTTTATTAAGAAGTGGGAGTGAAGTAGATCACTAAGGGGGAGATATTTGCCACCAGAAGCATGCTTCTCCTGTTTTATGGAAGGGGCAGATGGTGTTTGTAGAGAAATAGTATGTAAAAAGGAAATGCTGATTAACAACTCATACCTAAAGAAAGCTTGCATCCATTTTACTTTCAATCCCATTCAGTCCAGGCCAAAATCAATGTCAATTTCAACAAGCGTTTGACGTCAATTTACTGTTTCTGTTCCAGGTTTGTCTGGATTGAAATAAACAATGGTGAACTCTCCAGTCCAGACCAAATATTTATTAAGGGCTACCTGTTCAAGCGATGATACAAAAGAAGCATAAAAGGGGAGGGCAAAAATGATGCACCAGGATGACAAAATGTGTAATAACGCTTGTTGGTTTGACATTGAAGTGGATGGATGGCTTGGACAATGAGAATCATTTGCAAGTTGATGATAACGTATTGATCTTGCAGAGATAGATGGATGGAGAAGGTATAAAAGAAGTTCCCTTCTGCTTGTGATTCTCATGATTGGTCCAAGCTGCAAAGGGATAAAAGAGAAACAGAGATGCATCCCCAGATGGTGTTTGTCCTCTTAATGCTTTCAGCAGGCTGCTGTATGAATGCTTATCCAGTTTATCCAGATATTGATGGCATGCAAGGTAAGGACTGTTGCTAATCATGAATCAGAATTATGATTATTTCATATTAGCTTTCAGGTGCATAAGATGTAAGAAGAGCCCTGCTGGATCAGGTCTTCTCCAACATGGGAATGGTGGGGTTTGTTCTTCCAACACATCTGGAGGATGATAGGCAGGGGAAGGCTGGCCTTGTACACTCTTTGGATTGCTACAGTGGCCATGAATTTGGGAAGCCTGTAAGCTAGGCTATATATTCAACAATTTTCATTGTTTCCAAGCAACTGGCCTTCAGTACATCACATTGGTTTTGTACAACAAAGTCCCATGTAAGAGGAATAAAACCAGCCTCTAGGCTTTGTCTACTTCAGCTATAAAGTTACCTAATGTAATGATCTATCATTAAAATCCATGGATGAATAGCAGCCATAGGGAAGCATACTTCTGGCCTTCAAGTGACTCCAGGCAGTCCCACTGGAGGACCCGAAGTTCTTGCATTCTAAAAGAAAGGAAGACATTACTTGGCCCAAAGAGAACTGATGGCCTTTATAATGGTTCTGGCACTCAGCATGAAATTTACTTTGGATTCTTCCAAATGGAGAAAATTGGCTTAAATTTATACCAGGGTTCTTGGTCTTCCATGGAACTGAAGTCAGACTTGGGTTGATATTATCAGAAAGACATCATTTCTTGACGATATCATAAGCCCAAAGTAGAGAATTCAGAATTTGGGTCCTTAGCTTCTGTTTTTCATTAGAATGTTGTCCATTTTGTATACTGGTCTGTCTACTTCCTCTTAAGATATTTTTAGAGTTGGAAACCATCCCCCCCCCCTTCTGCTCAGATTTTGTGCCTACAGATTTTAACTTGGTGGACAACACAATGGGCTTTGTACCTGATGATGTACCTGCTATTGGGCTTCGTCAGCCTCGGAATATGAATTCAGCTCGCTCTGTTCTGGAAGAAGAAATTAATCAGATCCAGAAAGGTGGATGGTGGAATGGTTAGTGAAGCTGAATGGTTTACCATCCTTTCCTCTCCTGTCCTCTCCACCTTCATTGGGACAATGCAAGTAAAGCGTCAGACAAGATTGCTTCTTAATCTCAGTCCTCATTGCATTTCCGCCTTTAGTATCTAGTTTAGAATGTTTTTCTAAATTAACTAAGCACATCCTTACTGCATAATTCATTTTCTCTCTTCTGGGGAAAAATCAGGAGGTATTTCCATACTGGATATAAGTAGTTCTTCATTTGCCAATGTCCTACTGCACCATAATGAACAATTATGTCGTACTTCCACTGCTGCTCAAAATTGTTCACATTCTTATAGTAAATCTTACAACAACTGAAAAAGATGAGCCAACCTATGAAAGAAATGGGGTTTGCTTGGTTTTGCTTTGATTTACTCAATGGGATCTGAACTGATGCCTAGGATTGTTCTCCTCTTCCCTCCTTCTTCCCTTTTCTTCTCAATTTTTTTGAAATCAGTTATAAATCTGACAACCTCCCTCCCCCAATTTACTCTGCTACATTCTTACATATAATGTTGAGGCTAAATATGACAACTGCATGATTATTAATGAAGTACCCAATTCAGTCCGCTTCTGTTAACAGAAGTCAGTCCATCCGTTTAAAATATAGATCATTAATAGTGTTTTGCTGGGCCATTCCTAATGGCACAGGGCAGGATTGCTCGTCTGTTCATCTTAGTTTTCCGAGACTTTAGTTGCTAATAAGAATGGCATTTCATGAACCCTTCTTGACAAATAGTACTTGTTCAGATGCAGGCTTAACCAAGATTAACTGATCCACAGATTTCCAAAACCTGTATTAGCGCAACAGTAGAGGGCCAACTCAAAAGGTCACCCAAATGTGCTTAGTTCCAGAAACTCCCAATCACTGTATCAGGCAACTTAAAAAATGAGATGAAGTCAGGAATCCAGAGGCTTAAGATAGAAAGTGGAAAGAGACCGCAGGCATTCATATTCACATTTATTTGGTGATTTGACCAAGTCAAGTGACAGGTGCATAGATCATAAAATGTTCCAGGAATATTGTCTCCTTGTCTTTCTCCTCCTTTGTCTTGCAAAATAACCATGCAACATTTCAATGGCGCAAACCTTCATTTTCCCTCTTTCTGCTTTGCTGTTTGTGGAGGAAATTATTTCTAGATCTCTTTGTGTCTTTGTAGGAGGAAAGGAATCATCTCAGGATGACACCCCTGCAAATCTGGTGAGTGTTCTAGGCAATCTGTTCAATTTGTTGTGGGTAAAAAGGACTAATTTACATACTGCACGCCTACGCTCAGACCAGGCCATGGTCTGAGGCTACTGAAGATGACTGAACTTGTCCAATTCATTTTTCTTCATTTCCTCACTCATACATTCATTTCCCCGGTCTTGTTTTCATTTGGGTTTTTTTTTTAATTTAAAAATGCATTTTCATCTGTATAGATTTTGGTGCACATTTCTCCAAGCATGTGTTTTTTCACCTGCAAGATTGCCCAGTGTTCATGAGTTTTACAGATAATTCCCCCCTCCCCGTGCCTTGTACCCATATTTTCACAAAGATGTACCTTTCGTTGATGGAATACATTGCAAAATTCAGAGTAGTGCACATTCTGAAGGATGTTTGTTCCAGGTTTAGCAGGGTCATTCTTCCCCAATAAGCCCTTGGTCATTGTTGTAATGTTATTTTTTAGATTGAAGACGTCAAGGCAATTCTATGGAAATTGGCAGCTGCAGATAAACTCCGGACCCAAGCTTTTGTCAAAGCAGATCAGTCTCCTCAGAAACCCAACAAGAGAGGTGAGCTCTCTTTGGACCTCAATCTCAATCTCCTTTGAGTTGAGTTCAACCACTGGTGACTTCATAGACACCTCATTGCTCTTTTGCAGGATGTTTTTTCCAACTTCCCAGGTTAGTCTCCAGCTCTTGGACTCCCTGGTAGTCTCCCATCCAAGTATTAACCAGTCCTGACCCTGCTTAACTTTCTGAGATCAGCAAAAATTAGCTTGGTTCTTATTCCTCTTGGAGGAACTCTGTTGCCCATATAGAACAGGGATGGGCAATCCACAGCTATTGGCCCCCAGGTCACCCCCCTGCTGCTTATTTGCAGCCCCTAAAGGATCCTGATATTGCAGTACAAACCAAACATTTGCTTTGGGGAGGTTCTATTTCAATTTAAACCTTAAGGGTGAAAAGGATGTGCCACACCCTTGTGAGGTGAAACATACATATTTCCTTTCTTAAAACATGCCCCAAACAATCACATACAGCTGCCAACTATTTATTGCTCCTGAAGTAGGACTAGATACATGGGTGTGGGGGGGGGGGCATATGATGACACGTACATCATGCCATCAACATGCAAAAGATGGGACTGATATACGTGGATCAGATGTCATGGCTGCATTACATAATTGCACCATTTGCCCAATGACATCATGATGCATGTATTATCATCCTGATGTCATTGTAGCTTGACATGGACCCTGCTGAATGGACAACTTTTTGCCCACAGTTAGCAATTTTGGTGGAAGGAGGTGACTGCATGGGAAACACATTTCACACATGGATGAGGGTGAGATCGGGGGAAATTTAGGGATGTTGATTGCTTTGAGTTACATCTCCCCATAGGAGAGCTTCCTCTAATCTAATACCATCCAGATGTGTGGACTCCAGTCCCCCTAATTCCCAACCTGCCAGAGTGGAAGCTAGCTAGCATCAAGGAGAGCTCATAGTGGTGCAATTCTAATAGCATCAGACCGGAAGAAGCCTTCCAAAGGACGAAAAACACAGACTGTTCCTTGCCATTAATTGTTTTTTTCTTCTTTTTCTTTTTCAGCTTGTTTCTGGAAGTATTGCGTCACCAACTGAAGCTGGGAAACGGTTATTCCACATCTGCGCAAGCTGCATCCCCACCCCGAATTCTCTCCAAGAGAACATCTCCAGATCAAGCCTGCTCAGGATGTGGGTTTTCACTTTTACAGCCACTCATCACTTCACTTAGACAAACATGTTATGTTGGTCATGATTAAACACTTTGCACTGCGTTGTAAATAAAATACTTCTGATCTCTGTGATGGCCTTCTGCTGGAGAGCAATTTGTAAAACAGGTACTGCTGTAGTCCATCTTGTAAAAAAGAGGTGGCAGATATCTTAAGCATGTTCCCACTGAAATCAAGAACCCAATCTTGCCCAGAAATCAGAAGGTAGCACCTTTTCAGAACAGATTTTATTAAAAGGCATACATTTTTGTGACCTACAGCTCACTTCATCAGATGCAGAAGCTCCATGCATCTGATGAAGCTTATAGATCCTCTGCATCTGATGAAGGGAGCTGTCACTCATGAAAGCTTATCTTTCAACAAAATTTATTCATCTGAAAAGCTGCTACTGGACTCCTTCTGATTTGTGGCTACCGTAGCTTAACATGGCTCTCCTCTTGGAAGCATACCCATTCGATTTTAATGAACATGCTTGGAACCACAGGCTAAAGCTTTGTTCTCATGAACAGCATGAGACAGGATTTAATTTTGGATTGTGAGAAAAACAAAGTTCAGCAGCCCTCCTGACAGATTTATGAAGCTCAACAAACTGGGAGGAGAATGCTAGTCTTTTCTCCTTCCTGCTCTTCCAGTTTTGTAAATATTGGGGTGAGGTCATTTTAAATATGTTAGCCTGAGTTTTTTTTTTTAGATGAGACCTATTCAGAATGAAGTGGGGACAAGGCTGAGTTTTAGCCTTATTTTGGTTTGGGATTTATCAAACCCCATTTGCATCAAATAACCAAGCAATCTTTATGACACCGAGCCTCAAAAGAGTTCCATTATTTCTGGAAGGTGTTTTATGTTGGATCCCTGCATCGTTTGCATACAAGGTATGCGCTTAAGACCTAGAGAACCAGCTAGACCATTTTAGCTGAGTTTTTCTTTGATGGAAGAAACACTTGGAGCCTGTGTGTTTCTTTTACATATTAGTACCTGCCATATACAACATCCAAGTGAGCAGTGCAGGTTGTATATAAAATAAAGTTTATTATCATTACAGTAATACAAAGTAAACAGACACATCTATTTTCTTTTTTTTTAAAGCCCAGGATTTTCCTTTCTTTGCTGCAGAGGAAGTTGAAAAGCTCTTATAGATATTGTGACGTAGTGTTTTGTGACTCCTAATGCATCTCTCACATAAGAAACTCAGAAAAATGATTAGGTCTTTCCAAGGCATTTGCTCTTCAGTCATACTCAATTTCCCAATTTCCCTCAATTTATGAATACTTCTATCTCTGCTTTTATTATTCATGTACAGTATCTTGTTATGTTACCTATTTGTATGCTGGACAACTTCAACTTGCAAGACGCTTGTCCCCCGAGAGAGGCCGCAAGGTACAGCCTTGACACCAAGGAGCCGGGACATCGTTGTTGCAAAATGGTAAACAGGGTTGTAACAGTCTCTAAAGTCCCAACCAGGCAAGCAAAAACTAGCTTGTTAAATAAACCACAGGATTTGCATATTATGCTAAGATAAAAACAAACATACCCTATGATGGTTTAGGACAGTGTTTCTCAACCTTGGCCACTTGAAAATGTGTGGACTTCAACTCCCAGAATTTGGAGTTGAGAGTTGAAATTCGCACATCTTCAAGCGGTCACGGTTGAGAAACACTCGTTTAGGATAATGTACAGACCAGATTAATGGGAGTATTGCTGTCAGTCACCCCAGGGATACATAGATCTGCTTCCACCTCCAGCTCAGGGTATCCTTCTTACACATGTCACTGTCCCCTATTACAGACAGTCCTCATTTAGTGACTGCCTCTTTTAGTGACTGTTCTCAGTTACGACAATGATGAAAAAGTAACTTTATGACCAGCCCTCACATTTATGACCTTTGCCGGTCTATGAAGCAAAAGAAAGCTGAAGTCAGATCATATGCACAGTCATGGTTTCGGGTAACAACCTCTTCACTTAACAACCAAATTGCTGGTCCCAATTGTGGTCACTAAATAAGGACTACTGGTATTTAAAATGAGGGTGGGCTATTTGCTAATCCCAAGTTCCAATGACCCTGGATCCTTTTTCTTTTACAGTGTTCCCCCAGCATCGCCTCCATCCACATCTCTGGATTTCACGGGCACGACTGCGGAAAATCAGGGGCAAAATGGGCCCACTTTCTCATACAAGCCCTAGAATAGATTTAATGCAGTTGAAAGGAGAAAGAAGAAATGAACACCCAATTTTTTTTTATAAAAAGAGTCACTCCTCAGCCCCCTCTGCACCACCATCTCACCTATTGGGGCCCTTGTTCCTTCTCCCCCCAAATCCTTCAGGATAGTCTCCCCAGACTAAAGGCTCCCTGCTCTGGTCTTGAAAAAGAGCATTTCGCCCAACTGCAGTAGCTTCTCTGAGCCCTTTGGCTTCACTCTGCATTGCTGAGCAAAGCCAGTGAGCCTCGAGTTTGCATTTGTGAAGCGAGGATGCCTCGGGCCAGGTGGGCTTGATCTCGGGCGGTTTCAACCTGCCGTGACTTTCAGCAGCGCCGAGTCTGAGATCTCCCGCTTGGCAGTTTCCTTCCTTCCTGCCTTCCTTCTCAGCTCTTGATTTCCTTTTCGGAAGCCTACAAACCTGCCCTACCAATACATTCTCACAAGTTAAAGCAGGCAAACCACACCCACCTAAGAGCTAAGGAGGGCTGGTTCCACCACAGCTGCTTTCTATTTACTTTTACCAGCTCTTCCTCCTAAGAGCAGAGAAGGGCTGGGAGATTAACACAAGCCAACCCTTGAAAAGGGTTCAGGCAGAGGTGGGGAACTTACAGCCCTAGGGTGCGAGGCAGCCCTTGCCCTGATTTTAAGAGCTTTCTGCAAGCAATTCATTCAGATCTGCAAAAAGAACTTTCTGAGTCTTCTCTACAGTAGCTGCATGCTGCTGATCAGAAAGAGAACAAGAAAGGGCAGGAAGACCAAGGGAGGAGAGACTAGCTTGCCCAACCCTTTTGGACTATAGCCTCACCCACTGCTTGCTTCAGCCCTGGCCAGGAGAAGGACAAGGGTCCTCAACAGGGCAGGGTCTGCTCAACCCTCAGTGTTCCAAGTGCATCACGTGCAGACGTTTTTCAGAGCTTCTTCTCGTCAACCAGAGAGGGCACCTTTGGTGTTCAAGAGCGGCAAAAACAAGGATGGTGCTCAGGCTATTCACAGCCCCCAACCTAGAAGTCTGGGTGGGAAAAATACCGTTCCCAGGCACAGAGGCACCTAATGTTCCTCAATAGGGCAGTGTTTTATCAGCCAATATTTCTTAGTATCGGAAGTGTTGAAGAACTGCCTTGTTGCCCTGGCATCTCTTGTGTGTTGCTGGCTGGACAGAGCCTAGGACTCACCATGTTGGGGGATCAAATTTAGCTACTTTTGCTCCATGAAAAGGGGTGCAGGCGGAAGAAGAAACACCAAAGAAGAATCCAATATATACAGTCAACTCATGGGCGAAAGATTTGGCAGAAGAAGCTGAGTAGAATGATTCTCCCCCTAAAAAATACAAAGGATTTTTTTTTAAGGACTAGTATGTTAAGAGTGTCCAGTTTGGGGTCAGTATTGCACACCCAACTCCCTGGCAGACATTTGCAGGCACCAACTTCCAGAACCTGGTCTTTAGCTCATCTTCTTAGCCACGCTGGCATAGGTGCGCTCGATCTCCTCATCAGCTGGACAAGTGTGGCTGAATTCATTCCGGGCATAAGCATTGTGCAGATAGCGCCACAGTGCCGTCATCTCCAAGGGGATCTCAAAGTTGCGATACTTCTTTGCAGCAATCTAGAAAGTGGGGAAGAACCCATGAAGAGAAAGATGCCAGTGAGAAAATGAGCAGATCACTTCCAACATATTTTTGAAGTTTAACACATAAAGTTGATAATAAAGCTTAAAGTTATACCATTCTGGATATATGTTTTTCATTTGTCCATTTCTTTCAAAAAGGCAACTGCCAAACATTAAAATAAAGATGGGGGAGACTGCATTCACCACAATTGTGGATGAGAAAGGAAGATGGAACTTGGGCTGTAACTCATCTGAGAAAGTGGAATGAGGGCCATCAAAGACCAAGAAACATTCACCTTGATGATGTTGAGTTTTGGAAGCAGGTTGCAGTCTGCTAAGGTCATCCAGTTTCCATCCAAGAACCTCCGCTCAGAAACCAGAATGTCTTCTGCACAATTTTGGTCAATTTCTTCTGGCAGAGGGGTTCTTAAGTAATCATCCAAGCGTTGGAACTCTTTCAGCAAAGCTTTTTCCAAATCTGAAGCCCAAGAAGATGACATGGAAACCAATGAACCATTTGTTCACCTCTAGTGGATTAGCAAAACAGGCAAAGACATTTGGAAGATATCTTTTTTTTAAAAAATGCCTGCATGAGAAAAACATGTATATGTTCCCCCCTACTTACTTTTATTTGCTTCTTTATGAGGGTTCTTGATGTATGCAGAGAACTTGGCAAAAATGTCTCTGCCCACATCCATGGACTCCTTGTTTTTGGGAGTGAGCTGTGGGTACCTTAACAAGAAATGCAAGGTTAATTTAGATAGGTTTTCTACCACTCCAATGCAGAACACAACATGTTTGCTTTAAAATCACTCATTTGGAAAGAATTGTCTCAGTGAGCAGTGAGACAGGGTTTTAAAACAGAGAGCGTTATGATGATGCAACTGGGATCAAAAACCTGAATATCCAGAGCCCCAGAGAGGTAAGAAATAAGAATGTCCTTCTCTACCATAACAAAATAAGAGAACTCCTAACTCTTGTCAGAAGCAATTTATTCTAAGACAGCATTTCCCAACCATGAGTCCATGGATGTGATTGGACTACAATTATCATAAGGCCAAATCACCATGACCAGGGAGCAGGGAGATGGGAACTGTGGGATCCCACAAAACTGTAGGGTCAAAGAGAGGAATTCTGTAGCTGTTCACGCACCTAGGACCATAGAAATATTCAATTTAAGGGGATAGAGCCTAGCAAATTAAAAAAAAAACAGCTCCTGGAAGGGGTCAGGGCGACATCCAGAGATACTTAGCAGGGAAAAAACTGAATGCTTAATACAGTGTTGTCCAAACTTGGCCACTTTAAGATGAGTGGACTTCAACTCCCAGAATGGCTGGCTGGGGAATTCTGGGAGTTGAAGTCCACTCATCTTAAAGTGGCCAAGTTTGGACAACACTGGCTTAATACAAAAAGAGCAGGACTGTCTAGTTTTAAGCTGTGCCAAAAAAAGGCATTTCAGCCACTGTAGCTTGGATGGCGAATGGCATCAGAAATCTCCTTATCAGCTCTGGGGATTATTAAAGGTGCAGGTCTCCCTCTGCACCTGGGCAGAAAATTGGCACCTGGAGGCCAACAGTAACAGTAGAAGAACGAAGGAGATGGGAACAAGGTTCAAGTGTTCAGTGTTCCAGCTAAGCAAAAAAGAGACAAATAGGTAAATACACGCAATTAACATTTTTGACCGCTAGAGAGCAATGTTACCATGCCATCTACTTTCCTTATGGACCTTTTAGTGCCTTTCTGGTGAGTTTCTGCAATGGAACTGAGATTTGGAGCATTAAAAAAGAACGTGATTCTCCTGGTATAATCTATGGCAGTTTTATCATAGGGGATATGAAGGAGAGATGATAGTGCCTGCCCAAAAGGTAGATGCTTAGCTAGGATAATGATGGCAATGGTGTTTTCTGAAGAAATCCACATATCTTAAAGCTGCTAAGGTTGAGAAACACTGCTTTGATGGCTGTGCGATGTGTGAATACAGCTAGCCGAAGTATGACCCTGAGACGATCAGACGTGAAGGTTGCATTCATACAATATGATTTGACTGATGGTTTAAGAGCTTGTGGCTGCATTCATACAATGTTGTAAGCTTACTCCTTCCCCTCCACAAATTGTGTGAACCACCAAGTTGCATTCAGTGAATAGCAGGAAGCCAGAAAACAGCTTACAATTCAGAAACTGTCTATGTCTGATGACATGAATCACCTTAAGATGGTTCAGTGCAACCCAAAAAGGTAAGATGCCTTACACCTTCCTGCCATCTAAGTCTTTCCAGGTCCTGACACCTGTTGCTTTTCTCTGAGCATGCTAAGATTTCATGCCTGAATTTGTCCTATGAAACAAATCTTCTCCCTGCACCCTTTCTATAAGCCTGCACCCTTGACCCCATGGAATGTGCCAAATATCAGAGGATTATATAGTTTAGTGAGTTTTCTGCCACCTTTACTGTCTTGCTATCTCTCTCTCACACACACAAACACCCCCCCCCCCATGTGATAGATTGCAAGGAAGGCTCTCCTTTGGCGCTCTTGTCCTTTAAAGAGCCTCCTGTTTACTGCAGCTGCAGTCAGACAATTCAGACCGTGCTTGCCAACAATGAGCGCATCTTGGCCTCCCTCCGAACCTTTGGAGCTGTTTCTTTTGGCTCAGTGACTAGTTTTCAATCCTTAAAAAAAAGGGGGGGGGAGGGGAGGGGACTTTTCTGGACATCTCTGCCTCTGCGGCCCTACAAAGAAACACAGAGCTATCCATGTAGCCACCATTGTGACCTTTCCTGTGGCATCTTTGCTTCCCTGCAAGAAAGCTCACCCATCTTTCTCTTCTTCCTAGCCCTTCCATTCATCCTCTGTCTGATATTCAACTTCCTCTTATTGTTTTTAATCTCTCTGGCCACCACATTTCCTCCCTGATCCTGGTGGGAAACAGATGGCTCTTACAAGCTGTCCCTCTCTCATCGAGGGCTATCAGATCGCAGCCTCTCTGCCAGAGGTCATCTCTGCAATATGCATCTTCATCTTTTTGGTCCTTCCATGTAAGCAGAGTTCAGATGGCCGAGTTTTCAGGCAGAGCTTAAACGTCATCTCCTCTGAGCAAAGCAGACCTCTCTCCAGGGCTTTGAATGTGCCTGGCTTTATTTAGATTTAGCCTTGCTTGGAACCTAACTTTGAACATGAAAAACCCAAAAGGGCCTTTTCTTCACAACAGTGTCTGCTTCCCAGTAATGCACATCTGAAGTAGGGTGATAGAGACAGGGAAGGGGTGACCTTTTCAAAGAAATCTGTAGCAGGGAGTAAGAAATTGAATGCACACTGGAGATTGGGAATGAAAATACTTAGGTGGCAAGAGTGTCTGCTCCAGAAAGTCCTCAATCTTCAGAAAATCCGTTTTCAGCTCCTTGTTGAACACTAAGAATGGAGGATTGATGCCTGGGGCCAAATCCTTCAGCTCATCAGGTTTCCTAAACAGTAATTACAACAGAGAGGAAGAAAAAAAAATCACGATGCTCCTGGCCTTGATTTTATCCCCCCACCTCACATGCCTTCTTTTTTTCGCTAGATCATCCTTCCTCTTTTGTGGTTTAACTCCTAAGAATATGTAGAGATCCACCTGCAAAGGGTGGATAAAGATCTCAATCGTCAATCTTGAAAAATAGCCAGTTTGTACTAGGTTTGCCTATGTTTTGGTGCACACTTGTACAAATACATCTACAACTGTGTCTGTATTTCCCAGACATACTGCATTTTTTATCCATCTTTTTACAAACATGGGCATCTTTGTGCAGACTTTTTCTTAGCATATCTTGCAGGGTTTCGTAAAAGGGCACATCGCAAATAATAAGCCATTTTCAGATTGTAGATCGGTTTGAGTATGAGACATTAGTTCCGTTCACAATTGAAGGCAAATGCATGAAATGTCTTCTCCGTTCCTCTTACCTTGTCATATCCACAGTTGTGACATTAAATCTGACACCTTTCAGCCATAACACCATAAAGAGGCTTTGACAGAAGGGGCAGTTTCCAATATTCTCCCCATCCAAGCCAGCCTGCCATAGAAACAATGCAAAGTAAGAAAGCAATATATTTGTTTGGGGTGACACTTTCACCCCTGATAAGCAAGTACAATGGGTGAGGATTGTCTAGCTTTCCAGATGCTGGGTCTCCCCTCTCCACGCAGAGGTTAAGCCCCTGCAATTTCAGGCTAGCATTTCTTTTCTGTTTTAATGAACTCAGCAGAGGAATGACACCTGGAGGACACTGCAGCTCCCTCTTCTGTTGAGAATGCTTGGATGTTTGAAACACCGAAAAACCCCAAACCTTCCTGCAGACGTTTCTTCACTAGGCTAGGTAACATCATCAATGCATGGGGGAGTAGAGTTTGCTGTCGTTTATACATGACCACTTGTCCAACCAGCCTTAATTAACTTGATGGAGAGGTGGCGTTTTCTTTAAAAAGGGCAAAAAAACCAAGCAAACTCATCTTCATTCCCTGCTGTGCCTTGAGAGCATCCTACAGATGATGTTACCTAACCTAGCAATGGAGGAAGAGGAACAAGCTCAAAGAACATCAAGAACCCAACAATTCAATCCTGAGTTCCATATTTTCTCCACAATGACAAAACAAAACCCAGATGGGAATTAAAGTACCAGTGGGACCCCATATTGCACACTTCCTTGGTCATTCTGTCAGCCCCTCTAGGTAGACCAGATCAAGAAACAGACATCACGTAGGTCTAAAACTACTTTTATTAGAATGGCTAAAGTAACAGAATCTGGCCAGTCTGAATGTGCTTCCCCTCCTCCCTCTTTTATCTTCATTAAGGAGGCACCTGTCTTGGGCATTTTTCTAAATCTCTTTCTTCATATGGGTTTAAGCCATGTTTAGCTGTTTGTTGCCTTGATAATGGATCTTCTCTCTCTCCTTTAAGGCCATTTTCTTTATCAGTGTTTCTCAACCTTGGCAGCTTTAAGCTGCGTGGACTTCAACTCCCAGAATTCCCCAGCCAGTCGTGCTGGCTGGGGAATTCTGGGAGTTGAAGTCCACGCAGCTTAAAGTCACCAAGTTTGAGAAACACTGCTCTATATTTTCTACATATTTGTTGCTGCGTTTCAGGGATGGTAGCAGTAAGAACATCCATGGGCTGACTTGAACCTACTTCTGAGGTTTGGGAGCAAAAATTATGGCAATGTGGAAGGGACTGAAGCTTCATGCTGGCAACTATTTTCTAGCACACAGGGTAGGCTGAAGGATTTCGGAGCTAATGGAGTCACACTGGTAGATGGGAGTTGGCTCACTGCAGAACAGAGCATCGTTCTCCAGCATCATTTCTGTTCCCAGAAATACCTTGGGCCCTGTAAAAAAACAAACAAACCCTGGTCCTGAGAATCCACCCACCTTCCCAGAAACAGAAATCAGATCAACTGTGGGAGCAGGGACCATCTTAGGTATTAGAAAAAAATAGCAAGAGGCAACCCCACCAGTTTCCTGATCCATAAGTAGTTGCTTTGTGATAGTCACACCCATGATGGCAGCCGTTTTATGAATCAGGAAGCCCTCCCCACTCCAAACAGGGCAGCTACTGTGTGACGGTCCCTCCACCCAACAATTCCCAGCCCTCCAAATAACCCCACAGCACCAGAAGATTGTGAAGCTTGGAATGGTGAAGATCAATGGAAGAGGAGAAATGATGGTTGTGTCCTTCACAATGGAAGCACTCCACACAGCCATAAAAAGACTCACTCAGGAGTACATGAAATCTGGGTCTGAAATGACCCAGTTGTACCCTTGAAGGTGAGATCTGGATTAGGGACTTCTCACTCCTCTCTTGCTCCTGCATTGCCTCTCCTTCAGAGGGTTGGGCCAGTCCTGTTTCAGGCCAACCCCTAGTGCCCGAAAAGATCTTTCCTAGCTGGAAGCAAACATGATTGTTTTGTGTTGTTTTCAAAGCAAATAGCACACTGTTTCCGTTTCCTTAGGTGCGGGCTGGATCAGGGGTGAAAGCAATACCGAAAACTCCCAATGTGGCTTGCCAGCCTATTGTAGCCATCTTCATCTTCACAAAGATGTGAAGAAAGGTCTGTGATTGTGAGTTGTTCAGGAAATGAGATAAAGGATTGCTGAGCACAGGCAGTCCTCCCAGTTGGACGTAACACAGCGTGTTGGTGGTGTTGGCTTACAGCAAAGGAGGGCGGGTGGGGGGGGGAACCCCAGAAGGAAAGGTGGGGAAGGAAATACACGAATGTTTTCCCTAAGAGTCATTGGAGACTTTCTTCATTCTTTTTCCTTTCTATTCCTTTTGATTAAATCTTTATAAGGAAGCGGTAGCTTAGCTAATCAGAATTTTCCATGAATATCCTCTTAAACTCTGAAAATACGACATGGCTTCTCACAAGTTTGCTTATTTCCCTTCCTCTTCCCTAAGTAATAGATGCCTGTTTTAAGGAAAAAGAGAGATTCTCTCCCTGAATAATGTCCTAGTTTATAGTGTTAGCCGCTTAAATACAGGAAGGGTTCAAGTTTACTGTTTTTGTTGCAGAATTGCAAATTGGTCCACCAGCTAGAGCTGAGTGCAAAATTGCAGAAAATGAAAGAGAATCAAGGCTATTGCACAAATGAGGAACCATAGATAGTTCACCCGTTGCATGAGGCCTTTGTTTGCTGAATGATCTTTTTTTTTTAATCAATCACATTCAACTCAATGTTCAAACATGTGAAAGCATAACACCTGGTTTACAAGCCATAGTTTGGGTTCACACAAAATGCCAAGCCAAAACAGTATGGTCTAGTGCAGTGTTTCTCAACCATGGCAACTTGAAGATGGGTGGACTTCAACTCCCAGAATTCCCCAGCCAGCCATGCTGGCTAGGGAATTCTGGGAGTTGAAGTCCACCCATCTTCAAGTTGCCAAGGTTGAGAAACTGCATCAATTTTCTGAACTGGTTGCTCTTTAGATTTGTTGAGACCAAGCTAGGAAGGTCTGTCCCTGCCACTACAGAAAACTGCATATATATTTCAGTGCAGTTTTTGATTAACAGAAATTTGCCATTGCTACTTACAAATACAGTCACTCCCTGCCCAAAACTCTGATCTAGAAAAAAAGGAAGAGGCTGGAGTTGAAGGTAGTTCTAGTCCAAGACAACCGAAGTCATCAATAAGGTGAAAGGTGAATTGTATTATAGCCACAGCTATAGAAAGAATGAATATGTCTTTAAAAATAAGAGAAAGGATGGGATCTTTTCTAAGTACCCCGCCCAACATTATTGAAATACCACCACATTTATGGTTGCATCCGTTTTTATGGATATGAATTCATTTCATCAGAACCGTACTAGTGCATGGGGTATGGTATTTGCACATAGTTGTTTGGGGAGGGAGAAAGGAAAAGGAAGAATAACAAATGAACATTAGAGAGAGAATTACTTCTTGTTAATCACTAACTCAGGCACAGTTGTCCTGTGAGTCGGTTAACATGCGGAGAAAGAAAACCCCACCTCTGTTTTTCCCCCTCTGTAAGAGGATAGTGTTCAGTTTGCTTGTGAATTCTAACTCAGTTCAAGTTCTTGTGTCAGCGTTCAAGATGACTACAGTGACACAGTAGTGCAGGAACACTGTTCAGTATAAAGTGTGAGCTCTGGCTAGATCTCACAGGACTTTCCATCCTACCTCCTCATCTCACCCATGCTACTTCTACCTTTCTGAAGTAGTAAGAATCAATTCCAGTGAGATCTCTAGGGGTCTTCACCCAACATCTGTTGATGTCCAAAGAAGGGTTTTGATCAGCAACTTGAACATTTGTTCAGCTCTAAACAAGAGGCCCACGTTCTTAAGCAGGGTTTTTGATGGCCACATCCAAGCACTTAATCAAACAATTGGCGAAATAAAGCTCATTAGAAAACAAATGCCCAGAAACCTTAATTTAATCCATCAACATAGTAGTATAGTTACATAATTTTAGACTCTAGACTTAAAGGTCTTAGCCACCCACAGTCATGGACATTACGTTTATGATTTCCTGTTGTGGTCTGCCAGTCCGGTGATATTCTGCCCCACAACCTCCTCATTCTGCTGAACAAGGCCCCTGACATCTGCCCCACAGTCCTACCCTTGCAATGAATAGGAACTGACCTTTACAAACAGTTCAATCTCTGGTTCCTTTAGGGGATTACGAAGCCAACTTGCCATCCTCTCTTTAGCTGGCCACCAACTGTTGCTGAGAACTTTCTTCCACCACCGTCTGTTTACCACCAGCCTTCACCACCAACGCAGTGGGGAATTTTTCAGGGCAGGGCCTGTCTAGGAGAGATGGTGGCCCTGCGTGGCTCAAAGCCCATCGGTTGGAAGTGGTTTTGCTTTTCCTCTCTTCTTTCAGGAGGCTAAGCCAGAAGTTGTGGCGAGGTGCAGAGTAACCTGCTACAAGCAAGAGGGGGATCTCTGTAAAGACCTCCCATCCATGACTCAGCAACACGGTTTATCAGAAAGCCACATAGCACGTTCTTCTCTGGTATATCAAAAAAGCCAGATGTCTAATTCTCAGAGAAACAACCCAGAATAAGTCCTTCGCTGGACTGCCACTCCACAGCTGCCAGAATTTCTATAACAGGAAGTGAGCCGGGAAGCATCTCATACCTCAGTAGATAGAGAGGTCACTAACTTAACATATTCCTGCCGTAGGAGAACTCCTCTACCCTGGGACATCCTACATTTTACTTACAAACCCGATGAACTTTTATGTAGCCAAATGGCACTGTCCATATACCAAAGGAATTATGTAACAGACCTGGGGCAATTCCTAACTTTTCAGAAATGAAGAATATAATTTGGGGGTGGAGACCTCTTTTGAGATGAGCTGCTAAATGATCCCATTTCCCAACCAACTCTAACCGGGGAAAGGAGAAGATTGACTGTTGAACTAGAAGTAGTGGAATGGTGTTTCCAGGAAGAGAGCACGATTGGGTATCTTTCTGAATAAAGGTACTCCATTCTACAGCACTTGGTTACTAATGGCACATACACAATTCGATGGATGCATGGATGGGTGGCTGGCTGGCTGGCTGGGTGGGCAGCTGGGTAGGTAGGTAGGTAGGTAGGTAAATAGATGGATGGGTAGGTAGATAGATAGGTTGGTACATAGGTGGGTGGGTGGGTGGGCGGGTAGGTGGATGGATGGATGGATGGATGGATGGATGGATGGATGGATGGATGGATGGATGGATGGTTGGATGGATGGATGGATGGATGGATGGATGGATGGAGACAGATGACAGACAGGCAGACAGACAGACAGATAAACAGACCTGAGGGAAGGGGGGATGGAATGGATCCTGAAAGAGAGTATAGCTTGCTGACTGGCTGACGTTCTCTGTACCGCTTGTCAACTCACTAACTCAGTTTACTGCACCATGTGTACATGTGTGCAGGCGCGTGTTTTAAAACTCAAATACAACGAAATCTTTCCCTTTCCTTTGAAAAGGCAGAGCTCCGCTTCCGAAACAATTTAATAAAGCACACACATTGGAGGAAATCACCCTGCTGCTGTTGTTTTTTCCTTTTCCAAAGCAAACCACGAGGAAAAGCTGGCGATATCTGTCCCTTTACATTGCATTTGGAGATAAGAGCCTTCTTTCACAGCTCTGCTTAAAGAGCAGCACTGGCTCTCTTCTGGAAACATTGGCCCCTTGTTTTTCTGTCCTTGTTGACCTCAGTTTCTTCACCCAGCAGAGTCTCTGGGAGGGAGCTGAGATGGCTAAACTGACTTCTTGGATCAGAGAAAAGACATTATGAAAGTTTATTGCTGACTGGAAACCCCTTTTGCGTGAAACGGGAAAAAATGAACTTATGATTTATGGTTTCGATGGTTAGACAGGATAGATTATAGAAAGAAGAGAGTTCTGTTGTAGCCATAGAGTAGGAGGTAAATTTATCATTGTACTTATAATTGCTGTAAAGAAGATCGGAAGCTACTTCTTTGTCTCTCTCTTTTTTTCTTTTCTATTTTTCTTTTACTTTTTTTTCTTTCTTGCACTTCTAGCTTTCTTTCTGATTTCTTTCTTTTTCTTACTTTATATTAGTTTGTATTCGTTTTTCTCTTCCTTTTAAATTTTTTAAATAAAATTATATTTTGAAAAACAGAGTCTGTGGGAGGGGGCAGATCAGACAGTATCTTCAGCTATAGTGCATTGGCCCAAAATATTTATTTGCTGCTGAAAACTTCAACTTTTTAAAAGTATGTCAGCCAGAAGCATTAGTTTGCTGAAGCATCTAGAAAATGCCCTTAAATATGGACAAAAGTTCTCTTCTACCAAATCTGTCCTTTGAACTTTCAAACTATGTATCCCTTTGCACATTTTTAAAGATCTGACATATAGCGTACTGTGAGAAATTGAAACGGCAGTTTCACAAATAGAAAATACTCAAGATTCTTGGGGATTGATGGAATGTAGATATTTGATTCTAACGAAGCCTCATTGAAACAACACCCCATACAGTTCAACCCTATACATATTTACAAAGAAATACGTTCTGCTATTCTGATGCTCAGACGGACGGACAGACGGATGGATGGACAGGTGGACAGACAGGCGTCTGTCCGTCTATCCATCTGTCCGTCCGTCTGTCCGTCCATTCGTCCATCCATCCATTTGTCCATCCGTCTGTCTGTTTGACCATCCGTCTGTCCGTCCGTCCATCCATCCGTCTGAGCATCAGAATAGCAGAATGTATTTCTTTGTAAATATGTATAGGGTTGAACTGTATGCTGTGCTCTTTCAATCAGGCTTTGTTAGAATCAAATATCTATATTCCATCAATCCCCAAGAATCCTGAGTATTTTCTATTTGTGAAACTGCCATTTCAATTTCTCACAATATGGACGGACAGACGGATGGATGGGCGGGCGGGTGGACAGTTGCTATTGTGGAGTCTTTCCACTTTAAATCATTCCTTTTCGCAGGCATATCTCTATTTTTCATTTAATTTCTTGGATGATCATTGTGCAATACAATCATTTAAATGAAAATGTAAATGTTGAATGGATAGATGCTCTACTGCAGGCCTCTATGGCTTTCAGATGTTGCTGAACTTCAACTTCCAGGGGGATCTTGGAAATTATATTTCAGCAGCATGCTTTTCTGTGCTCAGTTGGAAATACAAAAGTGGCATCATTAGGAAATAGAAGCAAGTTTGATTAAGGAATACCCAAAGAGTGATGTTACCATATATGTGAATAGAAATGATCTAATTAATGTGATAAATGCTGTTGCTTAAAAGAGGGTAAAGAATAAACAGTTAATTAAAATAACAGTTGCAGGAAGAAATTGGGTTTCAGCTAAATGAGCTTTTACTACTAAGCAAGAAAGAAATAGGATTTTGCTGGGAGTGATGAGCATTTCTGGAGTTTTAATGGAAAGAGCATTGCTAATTTAAGTGCTGCATGGGGGAGGCGATGCTTCAAGAACTCGGAATAGTTTTAATATAGAAGCAATGGAAAATACACATCTGGACCCAGCTGGACATCTTCATCCTCAGAAAAGGACCAGGCTGACAATGCATTTTGGGTACCTGTTATGGCTATCCTGGAGCAAGAGGCATTATGCACAGTTATACCTGTCTTTGTCACTGTGAGGCTGGACAACTGCAACTTGCTCTACACGGAGCTGCCCTTGAAGGTCATCTGGAAGTTTCAACTGGGGCAGCATATAGTGGCCAAGTAATTATGGTTCACTAATATAGCATTTCTACTATGGGAGCTGCACTGAGTGCCCGTTGGCTTCTGGGTGCCATTAAAGTTGCTGCTTGTCCCTGTAAAACAGGGGTTCCCAACTTGGGGTGCTCACACCTTCCGGGGGTGTGAGATGGAATTTCAGGCAGCGTGACAATTTTATGCACTGAGTTAAAAGCTTATTTTTTAGAATTCAGTTTGTTCACCCGCATTAGAAATTAGACTTCTTCATCTTCAAATGTGATATTCCTTTTGTAGGGGGGGTGAACTTTAATCAAACATTTCCTAGGGGTGTGGGGCATAGAAAAGGTTGGGAACCGCTTCATGTTCCAGGACTGGGCTATCTTTGAGAATCTGCGTGTCTGATAAGAATGGGGAGAGGAGTCTTGTTAAGGGTCTCCTCACTAAGAGAACACAATCTAAGGAGACCTCCTGGATGCGCTTTCTCAGTGATGGTCTCTCTTCAATGGAACAACTTTCCTCTGGATATCTCAACTGTCTCTTCTCAGCTGGGCCTCCAAAGAGCTGGAAAGACAGCTGTTCAGGAAAGTGTGGATCAATCCACCACAGCTGGGTGGCACTGTCAGCGGATATGATCAATATAATTGTTGTGTTTTGTTGTTTTTAACCCATGTTACCGCTGATATGCTACTCAAAACCTTTGAGAATGGAATGGCTTGGAGGCTATAGAAAATACTTGCATACATATTAAATTAAATTAAAATAAAATAAAAGTGCATTTGCTATTTCATATGCTGAGAAACCCAGCACCAGCCTGAAAGGCCAGATGCAGTCCCCATCACTTCCAACTCCAAAGAGTTGGACCTGTTCCCGGTCCTTGAGAATGAGATGGCAACCGATGAGGATCCAGAAGCTAGCCAGGCAAAGAAGGGGAGAAGCGCCATTTTTCAGACTTCATGTCCAACCTCAATTTTTGTGTGCCATTAAAAAGAAGGGTAAGTGGGGGGGGGGGGAGAGAGAGAATTAGAGAGAAGATGGTTTTGCCTAGTATACTAAACTAGGCTGGAAAAGGATTGGATACTAGGTGGTTCGTTGTGTTGTAGGAGATCCAGGCAATGCCTTAGCAGGCCAAGCCATCACATTAAACCATAGTATGATTTATTTCTTTGGGCAATGCATGGTATGTGAACATAGGAATTGTGGTTTGTTAACTTGAACTCAGTCAGAAAGAAAAAGTGTATACCTCCATGGAACGCCGAGCATTATTTTGATTTTTAATCTGGGGCATGAGGATATCTAAAGCCAGCAGAGGTTTACTGGATCTCTTTTAGTTAGCTAGCCACACACAGCCATGCACACACACACACACACACACACACACACACACTGCTAGCCACGTAGAGAACCAGCTCATTGTTAATGGACAATAGGAGTGTTTACGTTCCAGCAGCAGAAGGAGATGAGAGATGCCAACAAATTGCTCTGGAGTCTGGGCTACACCAAGGCTGACTATACAATGCAATGCCTGGATCTTGGCTGATGGGGTGGCTTTGGCTTGTGGGAACAGTGGTGAGCTTGTCCTGTTTCCCAGCGTTACTGGAGGCAGCTCCTGAGTTTTCAGGTAAGCTGGTGCGATGAGCTAAGACCGGGACGAAGGAGGGTCCTGCTTTAGCGCTGGCAGTCTCTATCTTCTGACTGGCAGTGGCTGAGGATGAGAGATGACAAGCTCTAACTCCAGTCCTTAAACTTCTCTTATTCCTGCAGGGAAAACTGAGGAGATCAAAAGAAAGCAAGGTCATTCTGAGAGGGGACGACAAATAAAGGACTGGGTGTGCATTTGGGGGTGTCAACTCCAAACTTTAAAATAAGCAAGGGAAAAATTTGGTTGTCCCTTGACTTGAACTCACACGACCCTAATAGAAATATTTCTTTCCTATTTTAGAATTGCTTGCCAACAATGTTTGCATTGCTTCTATGTGTTGATCTGTCTCTGCATTATATTGTCAGATCTAGGGTTGCTCACTATAAATTGGAAACAGTATTTGTAGGACTCAAACCATGCCCACAACTAAGGCTGTGTTACTAAATCGGTAGAAACAGCAGCAGCTTAAAAAATGACCTTCCTGCAGTGAAAAATGCAAAGCTGTGCTAGGGTCTGTCAAGTAGTGACATCTTCACTGCAAATATTCAGTGCTGTCCAATTCTTTTTTTACTTGGTGACTTTAAGCCAAAGCCCACAATATTTAATAGTAAAATTGTGCTGGAATAGTCTTGATGAAATCCCACCTGATGCTGGTAGTTTCTGTAGAACATCATGAAAATTCACATTGGCCTGTATGATCGAAGCCTTCAGAACTTACCATATTGTAGAACAGGGAATAATGGGAATGTCAGTGAGTGTTTTTGGCTAGAAAAGCTGTCTCAGCTTTCCTAAATATCAGTCCTCCTGATGGTTTGGGACTTGAGTTCTAGACTCTACAGTCCTAGCTACCCTTATGTCCAGTGTTTCTCAACCTTGGCAACTTTAAGATGTGTGGACTTCAACTCCCAGAGGACTTCAACTCCCAGAAACTCCCCTTGCTGGCTGGGGAATTCTGGAAGTTGAAGTCCACACATCTTAAAGTTGCCAAGGTTGAGAAACACTGCTTATGTCTAATGTCAAGCGCAAGTAAGATTTTCAAGGTTTGTGATGTCGATTCCCTTCCTCTTTCACAAGGTTATTTGCGGAAGATTCTGAAGAATCACACAATCCATGCCTGTGATGGGGAACAGCTAACAATCCTTTGTCCCCACAAGACCTCCATTAGCATACTTTCTGCTTTTTATGGGCGCAGGGTACCCAGTCCAAACCTCTGTCCAGCCTCAGGAGACCTCTTCTTGGAAAGCATTGATTGTTCATCTGCCACAACCCATCAGGTAAGAGGCTCCCCCATGCAGAAGAATATTTTCTGTACTACATACCTAAGCGTTGGTACTGTTTTGGTCTTTCCTTTTTTTAAAAAAAGCCACAGCCTTTTCACAATTTTACTGATGATTTAATCTTGTAAGTCAAGAAGGAAAAATCAGGGAATCTGCTGCCAACCAGCTTGCACCATGGAAATTTGGTGGTAGAACATTTCGCAAATGTTCCTCGGCCAAATTTCCACCTTGCCATCTCTGAAGGTACTATGATGTTGTCCTGGCACCTTCTCTGATGGCCTAGCCACACATATACATGAAATTGTTCTCCCCTCCTATATGATCTATGCTATAAGATCCTTAATGTATAGTTTGGAAATTACAGTAGTGAAAATGAAAGTCAATGCAGAACAGACATGACCAGAATGACGGGTATTTTCTGAATCCAAAGCCAGACTTCCCCCATCCTGGAGCCCTTTCCAATACCCATCATTCCTGGATGCACTGGGCATGGATGATGGGGGCTGAAGTCCAATATATTGGAGAGCAGCAAGTTAGGGAATGCCTCCCTAATGGGGTTGACTTGTTAATTATGGTTCGTCTAAACTAATCAACTTCCTACCCTATCTTTAAACTCTTTTTTCCTTTTAAGCGTGGAATCATTAAGCAAATAAACCAATCAACAGAATTGAAGGGAGCATCAGAAAAACACTGCTGCTCTTGAGAGTCTTCCATGCCGCCGGACCCTCAGCATGTGTGAGGGCAAAGGAAGAGCAACAGAGAATGAGGAAGGGCTGTTCTGCCATAAGCATTTGCAACATGGGGCACCTCAGGGAGAATGCAACCCTGCCAGCCTCAGCTGGAAACCCCATTTGGGCTACCTATCTCTCAGTGCAACAGCTAGGGTGTTGTCAGGCAGCGCATCCCCTGATTTGACTGTTGAGTTGTGTGAACCAAGGAGAGAGAGCAAATTCCCAGCTAGGAGGTTTTGGGGAAGGATATCTTGCCATCTAGTGGCTAGCAAAGCGATGCATTTGGGAACTGGGATTTCTCCTGCAGGTAGTTTGAAAGTTCCCGGAAGGAATGTGCTGGAAAAGTATTTTCCTGTCTTTTCCACAAAGAGCAGAACTAGACTTTTTATTTTTTATGAAGAAGAAGAAGAAGAAGAAGAAGAAGAAGAAGAAGAAGAAGAAGAAGAAGAAGAAGAAGAAGAAGAAGAAGAAGAAGAAGAAGAAGAAGACACATAGAAAGTGCTTTAACAACAAAGTGAACTTCAAGAAAAAAATGTTAATATGTCATTATAACAGTAAACAATTACAATTCTATATATACATATCGAATGCAAATATTATTTAAGTACATATATATTTCTAACACATTTATATGACTATCATTTTTTTTTTTTACCTACTCTATTTGGTATAAATGAATCCCATTTTCCATTATATTTGCCCATACCAAGTCTATAGGCAATTTGCTTGTAAGTAGCAAGTGCAATCAGGTCTTCAATCCATTGAGTAAATGGGGCCATACATTTATCTTTCCAGTGCTGCAATATTGGTCTTTTGGCCATAGGAAGGGCATGGAGAATCCATTTACGTTGTCTAGTTGTCAAGTTCCTTGACCTAGGTATATAGTTCAAAAGAATATTATCCTCTGAAAATTTTAGCTTGTGTCTCAAAGAGCCAAATTAGACTTAGGGCACACCCAGACAGCCGGTTTAATGTGCTTTCCCCACAGTCTATGAAATGGCACAAATGTTTGCTGGTGTAATTTGCTCTGGATATGTAGCTGCTAATGAGGCCAACAAATGATATTATCCTAAGCAATTAAACCACTGATGGCTATCCCTGCTGGGGGGGAAACATCCACTAACTGATCCCTCTACGACAGGCTGGAGGAGCAGGTGAGTTTGGGCAGATGTCAGAACCTTCAAATGTAAGTCCTGCATGAGCAACCTGCTTGCCAGACCTTCGTAGCAACAAATGTCCCCCAAGGTAGACCACATGGTAAGTGTTGCGGTGCTCCACAAAACACCCTTCATGCCTTGGTGTTTGTTCCTGCAAGAGTCTGAAGGGCACATCACTTTAGATCTTTGGTTTTCGAGTTTCTCCAGAAACTTTGGAACTACTTTTCCTCTCTTGGGGTCATGTCAATCCAGCAGCACAAGCCCAGATGGCTGGGAAGTGAAGTTAGCAGCAACTGGAGAGAAGGGGGCATACACAGAGCCACCAAAAGCAGCCAATAGGAGTTAGGCACACCCCAGCCCTTGTCACAACTTTGCCTCAGCTGCTGCCGAAGTGACGCAAAGCATGCATGGCACCAAGGTTATGGCAGGAGAAGATGGAAAACATTATTTCTGCACCAGACCAGAAAAATGCAAAGCTAGCTGGGCTTGGCTATGGACAATGAGATGGAGGCATCAATTGGAGAATGTTTTGATGTACCTTTAGGATATCTTTGCATTTAACTCGTGGAGTTCTTTTTTTTTTTTTTTTAATGCAATTAGCAGCTGTGGGGAAGATTGATCAGAGCAACTAATCATTCAGCTGTTTCCTGCTTGCTTTGGTCTTGTACATAAAAGTCTCATCTGAAGCGGTTACTTGATCTGCAGGGAAATTGGAGACTTTCAGTCCCTCGTTGCATTGTATTTGCAAGTGATCTTTCTCTACTTTGCTTAAAACTGACTAGGAATTTCAAGACCCAGGCTGGGAAGAAACAAAGTGGAGACATGAAGCCCGCTTTTTCTATCCTGGCCTTCACCAGAATTTCCATCCAGTTGGCCATAAGTTAACTGGGAAAGATGAAGCTTATAGTCATAAAATTCTAGAGAATGCTGGGCTGGGGAAAACTGGTTTATGCACTTCTGGGGACTAGTTAGGGTCTTTCTAAATAAGACTGGGCTACACTTACTGCTTGTCTTTTTCCACCAGAAAATGATGGATGAGTGTCAAGACCATCGATGGTGCCATTTCCTTGTCCACAGCCGGGTGTTTGGGCCTGATCCATGCCCAGAGACACACAAATACTTGGTGGTTTCCTACAAATGCAGACCTGGTGAGTGAATTCAGCAAGGCATTAATGCAGAAAAGGACCAGACTTGTAGAATCAACCCTATGGTCTTCTGGAGAGCTGAAGGAGGCCATCCAGAGCTGCTATAACATCATTGGTGGAGGCCTGGCTGAAAATTTCAGTCTACCTGGAGGGCTTTGGGGATGGGGGCAGTGAAAGCTGGTGATGGGGATAAGAGACTTCCCAGAGGAAAGCTGAATAATTGTATCTACTTTAGGATTCCTCAGAGATTCTTCAACAGTCCATTTGTTCACATAACAAGAAGTGGCCTGCCCATGTTTGCATATCACTAGGTTTATCTGATCACCTCTTGAATTTCAGCTGAAAGCATGACACCTGAAATTAGCAGAGGTGATTTTGAAGCCATGATTGAAGCTTTATCTGGAGGCACCTATAGATGAAAACAAAACCAGTTGACTAAAATCTTTGAGACTAAATCATACTAAGCTGTAGTTTGACTAACTGTGGTTATTGAATTACTGAACAAACCACAGTTGTCTGGGTCTGTGCAATACATTACCCAGCATTTACAACCATTAATGGCTAGGCTAAGCCCAAAAGAATTCATTTTCAGGTTTAGCATGTTGTTGAACTCATTCTGAGAGTCAGACTTATACTGATAGTCCCTTATCTCAAGTATGGCCTTAATCAAAGGAAGAGAGATTTTAAAACATGATGTTTTAAAATATTATGGGGGAGGGAGAGGGCAGGGACTATGAGGAATGACTGTGTTTCTTTCCCAGCCAATTATCGTCTCAAGACTGTGTGTGAAAATGACAAGATGAGACTACAGTGTCGGAGCAACTCGGTTCTAGCTATTTATTCTTCAATCTATGGACGACCTTTGCGAGGGAAGTTGGAATGTAGTTCTATGAATGGGACAGGACCTGAAATAGGTACATGGAAAGTTAGCATCTGCTAAGACAATCCTAAGCATTTCTGCACTTTATGAGGTTAGGGGCATGTCATCAGGGTTTAGCACCAGTTTGAAGGGAGCGCCGGACCTCTGTATTTCCATCATGGCAGCTGGTTGGAGAAGTTTCCCCCTTGCAGCTAACCCTCCCTCCCCCACAACCTCACAGGTCCTGAAAGGGGCATGCCAATTTGTTGGTTTTGTAGTTGCCTCTAAGCAGCCCAGCCCAAGCAAACAAAGGTGAAATTGATCCGAGTTCTGTCAGTTTGTTGCAGGGTGGTGTGTTCAACCCTTGGGGCTGAAGTGGAGATGAGGTGACCTTTGTTGTTGCAGACCCAGTTGCAATGGGTTTCAGCCTACTGAAACGCTGAGGTGGCCTTCAAACTGCTTCTGAAGTTTGGAGAGGGAAAGTGGTGGTGTAGAACTGTTGCATGGGAAAGAGATCCAGTTCTAGTGTCACCTCCTTCAGACACCCAACCCTGGTTCATCTTCCCTTTTGGATAACTCATGGATGAAGCTAGTTCTGAGCTGGGGCTCCATTACTAGGCACGAGTCAGCAATTGGTATAGCTGGGCAACTGCCAAGAGGCACACTCCAGCAAGGGCTGATGCCAACCTCTAATGTCCTTGACCTGCAGCTCCTTTTGTTGCCTGTTGTTGCCTGCTCGACTCTGGCCCTTTGCCCCACTACTCAGTTATAGTACTGTCTATCCCTCCAGCAGAAACCAATACTGGCATGAAATTTGCTCTCCACATGGCCAACCCCTATTCTCCCTTCATTGCATATTTTAGTTGAAAGCTGGAAAAGAGAGATGTGAAGCTCAAAAACAGTACACTTCATGATGACACTGTTGTGAGAGTAAAATTTAAAGCATTTGGACACTGTCCAGGAATGCTTTCTAGAGCAGGTCCCCCCCCCCCCCCGACAGCTGGGTTCTGCAGTGTTCCCAGAGAGATTAAGGACAAAAAAGAGAAAAATGCATCCAGGGGGATCCATGGTTAGAAAGGGTGGATTTGTTCTCCTGCAAAAAACCCCCACATCTCCCATTTTGTGGGTTCTGTTTTATTTTTTAAAACTAACAGTTTCCATGGCCTAAAAAGCTTGAAAGCCCCTTCTCTGGGGCACCAAGGATAGTGAACTGGTTCTCTCCGGATATTTGAAACTCCAGATCCCATAAGCCTTGTGACCATTGGCCATGGGGACTGGATCTCCTGAGCATCGTGGTCTAAAATATCTGGACCATCTCTTGATGAACAGCTTTCTTTGCTTATCTGAGCAGGATGGAACAGATTCACCCATGCAATGCTGGCATTTTACAAATGACGAATTTAAGCCATTTCCAGCCTTACACCAGGCTGACCTCTAACTCTTGTCTGGGGAATAGGGTGATTCAGCTCTAACAAAACTGGTGGTCACCCATTTGAGAAAGGCTGTGGTAGGCAGTCAATCTTTGGGGGCTGTTTGGAAAGTTCACAACTGAGCCAACATCCAGAATCTGCCAGTCCTCCAATCCCCCCCAGGACTGACTGTGTTGTGTTATGTGTGTGATTTGTAGAATGCATAGCTCCTGATGCCTTGAGAAGAGTGTCCCAGAGGTGCCACAGGAAGGAGAATTGCACCATTGCTGCTAACAAGGCTACATTTGGAGACCCTTGCTTCCCTGGGGTGAAGAAACAATTGAGAGTGTCTTATACCTGCGGTAAGCAGAATAACAAAATAACCCGAAGACATCTGCATTTGAGGTGGGAAGGACAAGGAACAGACAAACTAGGTGATCAACAGTCCAGTTCTCCATTCCAAATTAGACAGGTTTGGGGCTTTGGGATATATACATATTTGGCATATATATATATATATATATATATACATACATACATACATACATACATACACACACACACACACATACATACATACACACACACACATACACACACACACACACGCCAAATACACACACACACACACGCCAAATACACACACACACACACACACAGTGGCTTTCCTGTTTTTTTTTTCCAGTGCCAAGGAAGTTGCTAGAAGAGGCGACCCGTGACTCTCGGGAAGATCCCTTCTCAATCTCGGATTACACACACGGTAAATATTCTGCCTTTATTTTAATCCACAAGGAAGAAAAGAAAGAAAAAGAAAGAGACAGCCAAAAATAGAAAGAAAGAAAGAAAGAAAGAAAGAAAGAAAGAAAGAAAGAAAGAAAGAAAGAAAGAAAGAAGGAAGGAAGGAAGGAAGGAAGGAAGGAAGGAAGGAAGGAAGGAAGGAAGGAAGGAAGGAAGGAAGGAAGGAAGGAAGGAAGGAAGGAAGGAAAGAGAGAGAGAGAGAGAGAAAGAGCTTCTGATTTTCTTTTTTAAGAAGTTATAAGTATAAATTTACCTCTTACTCTAGGGTTATAACATAACTTTCATTTTTTCTACAATCTATGTTTTTCTAATCATCAAAACCATATATCGTAAATTCATTTTTTTCTGTTTCATGCAAAAAGTCTATAAGGGATTTCCAGTCAGCAGTAAACTTTAATAATGTCTTTTCTCTGATCAACAATGTCAGTTTGGCCATCCTCTGAGTCATCAGTCATTTCTCCTCCCTCTGCAGCCCTCGACCGCAGAAACTAGGGCCCCAGAGAAAGGCATCGCTTTTGATTGCCAAAATGTCAGCCATCCCCACATGGGAGGTGTGGCCTTCAAAAGACGCACGAGCCAGTGAGTTTGTGCTTCTCCAGCTTAAACTGACGTGGCCCGAGAAAAGGAACGTTCTTCTCTTGCTTCTGGAAGTGTCATCAGTAAGACCATCCTATCCCCTTATTTGCTACAGGTGGCTGGTACACCGGGCCCAGGCTGTCCAGGCGGCTACGAGAAAACCTGATGATATTTACTAGCTCTCTGGAAACATTAGCCCATATCTGGGGTACGTGTGATCATCCTTGCCCCTACAGGAGTGGATGGTGTGGCAGGAGGTTGGAAAAGACAACTGTGCTTAGGACGGAAGTGATTGTAATATGGCAAAGAACAAATAATTTCCCCAGTATTTTATGATGAAGCCCCCTGTGGGATGGAGGGTAGAGCTGTATAAATCTTCCCATTTCCATTTCTTCTTGCTTCTGATTTTTTACCCATCATGTTACAATTTTTTCTCCCTGTCAAACTTGGTTTCAAAGTTTGCACTAAGATCTATATTTGGTTTTCTGCCAGTTTCCTCTGAACATACATCTTTTTTCATTTTCAAATGTGTCTAATGCACAGTGTGGCAAATTGTTTCTGCCATTCATTCATTCATTCATTCATTCATTCATTCATTCATTCATTCATTCATTCATTAGATTTATATCCCACTTTCCATACAGGAGGTCAAGGTGATGTATATAGTGCTTCCTCCTCCTATTTTGCCCCAAAACATTAAAGGCATTTTGTACATCAGCCTTGTTTGTTCAGACTTTGCCCTGATATGTTCGTGTTGTTGTGTTTTAGAAAAAGAAAGGGTTGCATTGCAAAATTTGTAGAAGTGAAAATTTCAAAAGGATAACAGTTTGGTTGGTGTAAATTTGACACCTGGTGACTTCATGGACAAATCCAGGTTGTTTCCTCAGGAATAATATGGAACTGGTTTACCCCAAACTACCCCTGGAACAACAACAATAAACTTGTGTGCTGCCCAACTCTCGACAACTCTGGGCAGCTCACAACAATTTTTGTTGATTTCTCAATCTAGTCTATTGGTTTGAAAAATCCAAATCAGATACATTTGTGTTCAAGGCAAAAATCCTTGATAAAACACAAGCTGCTTAGCGGCTTTGGAGGGAGGTCTAGAACCCAGGGTTTTTCAAACTGTGTTCCATAGAACTCTGGGGTTCCATGAGAATTTGATGGGGTTCTGCAACAGACTAGATGCAAAAATAAAAAAGTTCACTCGAATACAATTTTCTATCCCTAGAAATTTACCTTTTGCTCCAGGATTCTGGGATTATTATTTTTTTTTAATTTCATTTTTAACTAACAGGTTCCTTGCAGCCTGAAAAAGTTTGAAAACTCCTGACCTAGACGAAGAATATTGTGGAGGAGAAATAAAGATATATTTCTCCATCTGATAAGGAAGAGAGTTTATAAAATATTTTAAATATGAATGGTGTACTAAAGAATCTCATGTTTTGCTGCTTTGGGTCCAAATGGTGGGTGTATCTTTTTTGGTTCAGGGCCTGCAAAAAAGGGAGGCTCTTAAGCTAAGCTAAACTGAAGGTTCCTCCCTCTTTTTTGAAAGTTTTAGTACAAAGCTGAGAATGCCAGGTGTGTGGAAGGTAGTTGCTCAGATGCTGGGAACAGTTTCTGTGAATGCAGCAAGAAATATAGTTGAGATGATCTTTTGGCAAGAAGGAGTTGAAAATTAGAGTTGTGCTCTCTCTGCTGCTGAAAGCAAAACCAAATTAAATTTTGTGTGATGGTGAAAATTCAACTGTTAAGCTGGGATCAATGTTTTGGGTCCGTTTGCAGCAGGAAGCTCAAAGGCAAAGGATAAGATGATCCCTAATATTCTTCAGGTGACAAGACTCCTAGATGAATTTTACACATGACATTTAGTGTCAGGACAACTTTCTTCATCCCATCTGAGATCAGGGAGCTAGCTGAGGGGTCTCAAGGAAAATAATCTCATCTCCAGTATCTGTGAGCTCTGGTCGTTGTCTCACCCTTCCCAATGGTAGGGCCAGGCATGATTTTCATACTACATTTTCATAATCCTTCAGTCCCCTACTGGGACTCCTCCATCTCTCTCCAACCACTGAGAATTTAGAGCAAGTTTATATACAGCCTCGAGACGAGAAAGTTATTTAACTTTTTGTCTTCAGGATTTATGGATTGAAGGTTTGTGTAAGGTTGTGGTTCATATCACATCCAAAGCCACGCTATGTTGGGTGAACATTAGTGGAGAATAAACAGGCTAATTATACTTAATTTTCATTAAATGTAAGAGAAATTAAATTTAAAAAAAAAAATTTTCTCCTGGCCTCACCAGTTACTTTTTGGACTGCAGGCCATGGCAGGCCACTCTAAAGCCAAGTACAGCCCTCTGCCTGGACAAACACTGCACATTCCTGACAATTGTGATTGATTCAATAAACCAGGGTTGAACAGGCTATGGCTTGTTGTGGTTTGTGAATTCAGACTAAATGTATTGAGCATCATCTTCTCTCTTCACAGGTGTTCCTGAGAAGGCGGGCTTTTATTTCCTATGTGGGGTATCTGGAGGGCTGGTGTTTCTCCTCCTCTTCTTTGTCCCCAAAACAACCTTCTTACATGACCTCAAAGAGGTCTTCAAAAAGGCAGACTTGACTGACACCTTACAGCTGGAGACAACCAAGTTGCGAGATGACCAGGATGAAGAAAATCGGGAGGACAGCTCATCTGAGACCTCTTTCTGCCATCTTACCCGCAATTACCGGAACACCAACATCTTTGGACCAGAACTGACCGCAGCTTTGGAGGGGGCAATTGATCAAAGAGGCCACGAAGGAGATGAGATTTGGATCCCCAAGGAATCCAGCCCATATGCCATCCACAAAATTAAGTCAGCCACCAAATGAGAAGAACCAACATTGGAAGCTGGGCAGAAAGCTGCAGTGGGTCAATATGTGAACTTCAGGGTTCATGAGGATGGAGGATAGTTTGTTACACCACCCATCCTGAAAGGCTTGCCAGGGGAGGGAGGATACAGCAGGGATGGGGTACCTGCTGTATCCCGTAGGCATCCTGCAGACCCAGGGGCTCCTTTGGCCATGATTACTGAAAACTGATGGCACCATTTCTTGCCATTTTGAGATGGGAATCAGATGGGCATATTACAGTGAGAAACTGAAGACCTCAGGCCCTTGGCGAGCCATGTGAATGATGAGGCTCCAATTACTTTGGGACTATTTCTTCCTTTGCCCCTCAAAATTAAATGCACCCCATGTTCATCCTTGGGGTAGATTGTTAATAATGTAACATTAAGAGATTCAAGTAAAGGTAGTTTTCTATCTGGAAGTTATTAGGTTGCTGAGTGGGAAACTCTGTGAATTAACTCCTTCCAAATGAGGTCAACCAGGTAGGGAAACCTTGACTTCCAGATGTAGTGTCTTTAAATCTTGAAATTATGCTGATGAAAAAAACCCTGGAAGTTGACTGCCACTCATCAGGAGTTACCAAGGTTGGGGGAAGTCTAGAGTGGTTCTTACAGATTCTCTCGCTTATTTTGCTGAGGGAGCCCCGGATGTCTGCCTCAAAACCTTACTCTGATAGCCCCAGGGATGGGTGATTTGAACACACCTTTTAGGCATTCAGAGGCCCGTAGTTCTTGTATTCTGTATATGGCACTAATGCTGTTTGTGTGTATTACATTTCTTGCATTCATAACCTGACCTAAAACCATAATGTGAGGATTCACATAAAAATAACACATGAATTGATGTTTAAGCTGTGTGCTTTCACAACTAGAAGGGTTTTTAGAGGCATTGTTGTTTGTGGCACACAATTCTGAGTTCAGAACTTGGGCAAATTCACAATGGAGTCGGTTTAGTTCTGCTTACCCTGGGCATATCATAGTTTATTAAATTAACCAGCTAATTGTGGTTTATTCAATTAGACCCAGGTTAAGCAAGCCATGGATTAACACAGCAGTAGTCCTTTTTGTTACTCAGGCCAATCACTGTTACATAAAATATAATGTAAAAGTATGATTTTAGAAATCAGAAAGTGGGCCGAACGCTGCCATTTCTGAAAAATTGTTCTTCCAATTGTATTTTAAATATCATTTGCCAGCTCTGCTTATAATGCAAGCCAATTGCATCAGTTCCCATTTGACAGGGCTGAGGGTTCAAAGGACTCTATAAAGTAGACATGAAAATACAAGGTTTTACCCAAAATATGAACCTGGACCCCATGGATTTTAGTGTGCAGTGCTATTAAAATTGGTAACTTCAAATTTAGTGATGTTGTCAGTGTAACACTCAGGCAAAGACCACCTAGTGTTCTCCAAGTATCTCAGATGACTGCTCCCAGTTTCCTTTTTTTTTTTTTTTTTCCGGTCACTGACCATGGTGATGGAAGCAGGTGGAACCTGCTGTCAAAATATCTAGGACACTAAATGAACATTGCTAGGCTACTGTTCCTTTCAACATGGTCTGTGAAACATCTGAATGGGCAGCAAATGGTCCTCCAGATGGTGCTGTCTTCATCACTTTATATAGCCTATGATTTGGATTGATGGAGTTCAGTTTGAAGACATCTGGAAGGCCACGCGTGCCATGCTGATTTTAGGAAACCATCCTGATAAGAAGTAAGGAAATGCGCTAAACTCCAAAAATTGAGAGAATTCTACAAATGTATTTGCAAAGGATATAATAACATTTGCACTGTTTCTCTTCCACTTAATTTCAGTGGAGTGAAATCTATTTAATGGACCCATTGGGGAGAGGGAGAGTCCATTACTGCCAAATGTTCATTAAATTACAAAGTGTTGGTGATGATTTATGTCATCTGAATCCATTGGTGTCATTTATATAATGTCATTATGCAAATGAAAATAGCTGCAATTGATGTAAAATTCATGTAAATTAACAGGTTTTGGATGCAAGGACTCATCTGTCACTTCCGTGAAGAGATGTTCAGATGGAAATCTGCATCTGAAGTCCACTAAAAGAGGTATCTTAAATCAAGATTTCACTGTGCGTTTTTTTTCACCACCTGTTTTTGCTCCTTATGACTGTTAGTGGTTTACTTGAACAGCTGGTCCTAGGTCTCTTCCCTTGTATAGTTAATATGTGGAGAATGCACATGTGATTTCTGTGTATATGTGGCTTTTCAAATGGAGGGGCATCATATGTATGCAACTGGTGGAAATGTTGGTGCCCCAAAAGAGATGTGGTAGGTGGGCACTGGCTTCACCCCCAAACTTCTGAAGGAGTCTTGTATACCCTACAAATGTCTTCGTTGTTGCCGTCCTCACCATGCCCAGAGCTCAAGAGTTCTTCATCAAATGACCAGCCAACCAATTACTGAATTGCAATTCAGCATCCAGAGTATCTCCTGGTTTCCCCTCAAACCCTTCTGTGAGGCCAAAATGGTCCTTCTGCACTGTAGCTCAGCGTTAATCACCTTACTTATACCCCACCCCACCTCACCCATCTCAAGGAGGACAACAGGAACATGGTGGCAAACCTGGGCTGCTACAAATACTACATGTGGGTGGGGGGGCCCTGCATTAATCAGGTCAAGGATAACTTCTAGCCCTCCTTCTAACCTGTCTCTTTCAGCATCCCTGACATTAAGATGCTGATGAGGTTGGGAGGAATTTAGAAACCATCAGAGGGTCACTGGTCCTCCCTTTTGAACAAATTAATCAGTGAATCTAACTTTCCCCAACTAAATGGGACTTCCAGCCTTAGAATAAAAGATGTGTACATTTGCAACCAATTGCAGGAGATTGAATCTGAATGAATCTGAATCTCAAAATACTCCATCTGCTTGAAAATCTCTGCCATGACTCCTATTTCTTCTTCTCTATGAATACAACTGACACTTGGGACTGCTTGCTACCAACCCCTCCCTCCCACTTTATGTCCAGCTGGTTCCAGGAGATTTCATCACACTTAGTCAATCTTTTAAGACATTTAGATAATGTATTTATCAAGCTTGCAAGGAGTAAAAAGTACAACATTCAGAAATATAAAAAAGTCTCTCTTATGCATTTCTGGATACTGTACAAGGGCAAGAATTAGAATTCAAAAGTAGATGTATACCCTGCATTTCAAATTTGCATCACCATGCATCAAGGAATTAAAAAAAAAAAACAGATTTCTGTCCATCTTGCAACTGGCTTATGGCAAGACCAACTAGTATAAATACAGAGCTAGCTGGATTTTAATATAGGTAGGAGACTTAGGTGACCTTGGCTGTACATAAGCTCCTCAAGGAAAACAAGATGTTTAAATCCACCTAGGTGTACAAGGAATGAAAATGAATTTCTAAGGGTTAAGAGAAGGTGTAGGGAAACTTAACATACCTAAAAAGTATTAGAGAAGCAAAGCACTGGCATCTTCTAGCGAAAGGAAAGATTTTGGTTCTTTTACAAACAGGTTGTTAATGTCAATATTGCATTATCTAGGGCAGTGTTTCTCAACCTTGGCAACTTGAAGATGTGTGGACCTACTCCCAGAATTCCCCAGCCAACTGGCTGGGGAATTCTGGGAGTTGAAATCCACACAACTTCAAGTTGCCAAGGTTGAGAAACCCTGGTCTAAGGGCAACCCTAACCATGTAGACTTGCGAATCCAGTGGAGTTCAGTAGGATCAGATCTTTAATAAACCTGGTTAGAGTGGTTCAAAAATGACTTCTGGAGGACAAACAAGAGGTTCTGAAGCAGTTCTCTACATGGAAACCAAAGTGCAAAGTCTCATGCTAGCATGAATTTGCCAGCTGAAACACAACCATAATCAAATTCAGGTTACACAATGATGAACTTCTTCATTTCCCTGTCTTTTTTTCCTGAGCAGTCCTATGCAACAATGTACAAGGTTTAATGACATTTCATCGTTTTCTTTTCTTCTTGGTCACATACCCATACAATAGTTTCTCTCTGATACCTCCTGAGAAAAAGCCAGGAATATCTTTCAATTCACCTTGGATCATTTGACAAAAGGCAGATTATGTCTCCTTGACATTCAGGGGCACATGAATGTGCCTGGCCAAAATATATTTGTAGGATTCATCAACACAATCCATTAAAGTGCTTCTTTAAAGTCTGTGGTGGGAAATCACAATCCATGGTTTAAGAACATCCTCTCCTTCTTACGATGCAGGGGAGATATAGTTAGAAGAAAAGGATTTCAGGATTTCAAAATACCCTCAGATAGCCAAAAGTATTTTGCTTTTCAAACACTGGAAGGGAAAGAAAAGTAGGGTTTTTTTGGGGGGGGCACATTCATTTGGCTGTTGTGAGCTCTGATACATTCACACCTTGCAGCAATTACTCAAAATGCCAATCAGCTACCCAACTCATCCTCTCCTCCCTCCACACCTCCAAACTTCTGATATTATTAGTTATAGCATTTTGGGCAAGGTTTGGGTCAAGAAGGCTTTCCTTTTTTGGTTAAAAAGTCTAATGGGGAAATGGAAGAAGTAGTAGAAGCCTATGAAGGCTCACCAAAATTGGCATTTGTCTGTTGAAAGTTTGTTCATCGCTTCCTCCCCCAGCTAAGACCCCAAGAATTCATGAACAGACAGCTAAGAAGGTAGTTCACTGTATCAAATTCTAACCAATGTTCTAGGTCACAGAGACAATTCAGACCTAGTTACTGCCCAAGGATATTTTATCTGTCCTGAAGATGAAACTTCATCTAACATCTTGGAAGTCACATGGCAGTCTTGCTTGTCTACAAAAAAAGTTTCAAATTTGGCCTTGAGGTTGAAACAGAGAAAACCGACAGTGACATCTTATAAATGAAAAAGAAAATTCAAATCCCATACATGTGTACTTAGAAGGAAGTCTCCCTGTGTTTGGTGAAGCCTATTTGCAGATAAATGAGTCCAGGATGATAAGTTTAGCTCTTTAGATTCATTAGAAAGAACTGATGATATTAGGCGTTACGTTGCCAAACTGAATACTTTTGAACTAATGGGGTCTATAGTTAGGAATTTATACATTCACATTTTGCCAAGCAAATCTGAGCCATCTATCCATCTTCCTCTACCAAATTCATTTAAACACTATTGCAGCCATCCCTTTTGGTTCCTACCTAGAGCAGCAGAATAGTGATGGATCCAGCCACCGAGCCATGAATGAAGAAAAGTTGGCCATCTTCTACCCCAGGCTTCTGCTGTGCATTTGCTCTGGAAGGAATTCAGGGGATTTGGGACTGCAATCACTGGTACATCAGCAAATTCCTGAGTTTTCCTAGGGGTAGACTTTTCTGAACTACACACAGTAATTCCCCCCCAATTCACTTGCTCCTCCTTCTACCTCCTACCTGAATGAAGAGGAAGAAAAACCCTCTCCTTTGCAGTTGGTCAATTGCCCCTTCTTTCCCCTTATGAGAAAGGATAACATTAATAATTTTAATTTTCTTTTTTTCGGAAATATGCCATTTGGATTGCAGGGATCCTGGTGTATGGCAATTAGGAGTTCTTTTCTTCTCCTCCAAAATGCAAAATCCAAACATATTTCATTGGAAGGATCCTTTTGATAGAAGAAGGCTAAATCACTGAGATGAAACAGGAAAGTGTTGACAATCTCCACCCTGGCTCCTGTTTGCTCATTCCAAATTCTGTCTGTGAGTAGGTGGGATACCGAGCAACAAACAATAGACAGAAAATTCTGAGTGGGATCAATGGATCTGATTATATAAATGTTTTTCCTGAGTTACTGATTTCCCTTTTCCACAAAGCAGAGATTCTCCAAAGTAAACAAGGGGTACTACCAATAAACAAGTAAAATGAAAGTAATGTCTTCCATGTCCTTTTTTAAAGGGAGGAACACACATAGTCCTTTCCATCTTCATCATTCCATTGTCACTGTTCCTACCCCAAGCCCCCTTCACTAGTTCTCTTCTGGAGATGGCCATGTTGAGGGAGAGTAAGCAGCTTTCTCTCTCCTAGCGTTCTACAGTTGTTTGGACCACAATGTTTGATGGTAGAATCCAACCTCAACATAACTGAGGGCCCCTGGACACCTACTTAGTTGAAATAATTGGTAATGTTTGTAATCCAGTATTGGTGCTGAGTTGCTCTGTAGCAAAGAATTTAAAAAGCCAGCCATGTTGATAGGACAGATGAAAAGATGGTCTCTTCCATCAGGACCTTACTTTCCAGAATGAGTAGGTCAGTAGCAAAGGGAAAACAGAACAAAGCAAAAAGAGGGGGGGGGATGTTGAGAGAACCTGTCACGATCAGCAAAGCGCGACATTTTTATGATATATATTTTTTCTCAACTTCTGAGCCAGGACGTTAATTACAACCCTGATTGTGCAAATCCATGGCAACGGATTGAGGAATGTGTAATTAAAGCCCAACAAGCAGGGAGCCAAGTGCCTTTCTGAGCAAATTTTGGTTCATCTAAGCAGAAGGGATAGGTGATGATTCCATCCTGGATACAAAAGAGTATTAATAGAAAGACGCGTGGCTGGTTTGAAGGATGATAATGTTTGCAGAAGTATTCCACATAGGAAGGAGAGACACTTTGCAGAGGAACAGAAGGACCAGCATCTCCCTGTTGGCCTTGGCTTGAATAAAACTCATGAAGACATTTTTAGAAACATATTAACAGAAAGTAGAAGAAAAAGGAGGTACCTCAAAGAATGAAGTAGGAGATTAAGAAAAGTCAAAACTCTCGTAACGTTGTTTGGTGTTATTTGTTTGGTGGCAAAACCATTGAGAAATTTCCTCCAGGCTTTTAGAAGGATGAGGATCACCACAGCAGGTTGATGATTCAAAGCAGGCACTCCAAATTGTAGAGGAAAGTCAGGCTAGGCTGGGCTGGGCTGAACCCATAACTCAGAAGATCTGTTCTGTTAGAGTTCATACTCTAGATGACAAAATCACATCTGGCTGATCTCCCTCTACTGGGCTTTGATTCAACCTGGCATTTGTCCAGTAGGACTGTCATGGGGCTCTCCATCCCAGGTGCCATTGAACAGTGCTGACTCAAGTCCCCCCTAGAGATAACTATTATGGACAAGTATCTGGTGGAAAATTGGAGCAGACCCTGCTTCCTGAAAGCTAGGAACTCTCATTTTTCTAGGGGCGGTTACAAAGCCAATACATTTTAGCAGGCTCATGCAAAAGACGACAAAGAACGAGAGGGAGAGAGCTTGCTAAGAACCAGCTCATCTCTGGCCAAAAATAAATAAATAAAAACCACCCGCGTTTGCCAAATTCTGGTGTAATTCTAGGCCTTCGTTGTCATTTACAAGCAAAAGTGTAGCCAGCTCCTTTTAGACTGCAAGCTTAAAAATCACAGTGGGAGCAGGATGTCTGTTGCAACTGTGATACCTCCCCCCACTCCCCCCAGAAAATAGGATTTTACAGGAAAAATAATAAAACATGCATCTGCAATAATGGGCATGTCTAGCCCCTTAAACCAGTGCTTCTCAACCTTGGCAACTTGAAGACGTGTGGACTTCAACTCCCAGAATTCCCCAGCCAGCATGGCTGGCTGGGGAATTCCAGGAGTTGAAGTCCAACATCTTCAAGTTGCCAAGGTTGAGAAATACTGCCCTAAACTCTATAATGGTATTTTGCTGTTTTTTGTTTTTTTAAGAAAATGAAAGAAAGAATGATGGAGCAGCAATGTTAGCTAGCCTCAGTGGGTCTTGGCGTTCCCACATCAGTCCCTATTTTGAGACCACATGTGTGTTGTTACTCTGAACTGTGTTTCTCTCTGCTTAATCATTTGGGGGTCCCCGTACCACAGTGCTCCAGAGATCTGCCCTTCCTTCTAGCTCTCAACGCATCTCCCACCATGTGGAAGCCCAAGGAAAATCTTCAATAGAAACTTCCAAAAACAGCAGCTCAGATCTTCACAAGCCCAAATGGGAGCCCTCTGCACTGCCCAGCTCTCCAGCTGTATAACACATCCAACACCAATGTTATGGATCTAAATTGGTCCAACAGAAGGAAGAAAGAGAATCTCTGTACACTTCAAGCTGGAGGTGGTGGATTTGCACATTGCTTTCCCTTCTCAAATTATTTCTAAAATCCAGCTTTCTGACCAATCTGGCCCAAGAGAAAAATGGTAAGCCCCAATCCTTTGCTTGATAAGCTAAGTTTGATTTGAAGGGGATAAAACAGTCCCTTCTTTGCAGCTGACAGGAGTCTAGACATTGTACATATGATATATTCTATTTCAGTATGGTTTACTGCTTAAGCCCAATTAAGATGAGTACAGTTTTCCATTATGAGTTTTAGCACTTGGGGATATTCCTGAGTTTTCTGTACGGGTCTGCACGCACGTGTGTATGTGCATAAGCATCTATTCTTTTCTTAATTCATAAGGAAAATGCAACACTTCTCAGCCTTGTAATCCCATTGCCCTGTTTTTCTCATCCACCTCTCAGTCAGCTGCACTAACACAACTCCATCTCCATTCTTCCAGACCAGAAGACTAGGGCTTTGTGAAATGTTACACACCATCTTTTGAAAAGCGCATCACATCTATCCCACCTCTTTCTCTCCATCCCTTAACACAGTGTTGTCCAAACTTGGCCACTTTAAGATGAGTGGACTTCAACTCCCAGAATTCCCCAGCCAGCATGGGTGGCTGGGGAATTCTGGGAGTTGAAGTCCACTCATCTTAAAGTGGCCAGGTTTGGACAACACTGCCTTAACAGCATGACCTCATTGGGGCAAGGGACGGTTCTGCAGAGAGAGCAAGTCTATGAGGCATAGCAGAGGCTTGGAATTCTATCCCTTTGGGGAAGAATTGAGGCCCTGGCTCCCTTGTTAGGCAGATAATGCCCCCCCCCAAAAAAACCACAACCCAGACAAAAAAAATTAAGTCCTGATGCAATCCAGCAATAAATTGAATATGCTCAGGCAGGATATGTTGAATTTCATACAAGCGGGTAAGATACAGCAGGATTCATAGAAAACTAAGCTTTGAATACATATATTTCTATATACATTTCTATTAAACAAAGTCACCCTGTTTCACTCTGCATATGTGACAAGCTGCTGTTGGTTCCTCATAGCAAGATGCTAAAGGTTTTACCCTGTTTCATTAGGGGCACTTTTTGGTAACAAGGAAGTTAGAGGCTGCGTCCACAGACCATGCTTAACTGAGTTACGGGAAATAACCCATTCTTTGGGTTTGCACAATACACTGAATCATTAACTAAACTGGGTTTGCACCACACAAAGCCACATCAACCCCCCCACACACACACTTAACCAAGGTTAACACAAACCAAGCTCAGCATGTTATGTGAATGCAACCACTTGGCCTTTAACTGACATGATTCAGCGGGATAACATAATGCACTGTCTTCTAAATGGGTTAGATCAAAACCCCAGAAGCACCACCAAGCAGGAAAGTCAACTGGAGTTTGGGGAATAGGAAGTATGGAGATTCTGAGCAAGCAACACTCAAGGGTCTTGGGCAAAGCTTTGCTAAAGCGTTAATAAAACTGATGTTTGCAGTGAGGACAGTGTTAGGTACAGCTGTTGCCTAACTCTAACGTTCTGCAATTGTAGAACAACTCTTATAAAGAGCATCACGTTTAGGAAGATTAATTTTTAGGCAAAAGAATGCTAAGACCCGTAGGCTATACATCAATATTATATCTACTAAAATGAATGTCATGCTCGTTTAACTGTCATGGATCCAAACCAAAGAACTTTGGAACTGTCATTTTGTGCACCAAATTCAGGATTAAGGGAGATGGGGGAATGACCCATTTTTTTAGTAGTCTCCTGCATCTACAATTTCCAGGGTTGTAACAGGAGTTAACATTCATTTCAACCTATCGAACATTTGCCATGCAACATCTATCCTTTTGAAACTTCCCACAAAAACTTCCTTTGGCAAATCATTTTTGTCCAGTACAGACATGCAAAATTCAAGAGTCTTGAATTTTGTTCTAATATTTGGGGAGTGGGGAAAGGGGCTATGTTCCTTCAAATGTAGAACAGTCATCCTGTGTTAAAATTACGAAGATAGAATAGAAGGGGGCAGGGGCCCTTCAGACAATGCTCACGTCCCCACTAGTGGTTTACAGTGTCTTCTAGAGTCATTCAGTCATTGTTGTGCCAAAATAATAGTAATGAGAACAGGTTTTATTTCACTCAGTGATGGCAGGGTGATGCTATGAAGACCCTTTAAATGACTAGTGGGGAAGTGCCCAACATAACGTTCTTCCACCCAATTTTTAGCTATTGTTTTTAGAGGTTTCTTCCTGTTTCTGCTGTAATTAGACCACTCAACTTATTTTGGTATTTGCTACACAAGAAAGCATCGTGGGCAAATAGCTTTGTATTAATAAGGTCTCGTTTTTGCAGAGGCCTGGGTTGAACTTTGATTCATGCCAGAATAAACTGGGGAAAAAATTATTAATCTGCCAGTGAGCTCAGAATATCTGTCTTGAGCATCAGAAGAAACCAGATACTGGATTTGTTCAAAACACACCCTGGAAATATTGTGTGTGTTGCCCTAATCCTCCAAGTTGTGCTACACTCACAGGATCTGTGAAGAATAGGGACCCGGGAACATAGAAGAAATGCATTAATACACGGATTGGGGGTACCGTATGTGTGTGTCCTACATGCTAATCGCACTGCCCATTAGAGAACAGTACAGGAAGCAGGAAACGCTACATCATTTAATAGCAACCATGCTGGGTATTTCTAGTGATTGTCTTTGCATCTAAACTCTTCAGCTTCTTTGCTTCTGTTGCCTCTAACACACTTGCTGAGGGAGTATAAAATGAGGCCATAAGCAAAGAATAAGAAATGCAAATCATGGAACAATGGAAGAGATCCCGACTCAGCAGGAAGGATTTGGTCTCACCTATTCGTTTGTGCATGCATCAGATTCAGTGGACTAGTTAAAGAAAGCTGATGCCGTAATTAACCAGTTTGTTTTCAAGGTGCTGTGGGACACTGGCGTGAATTCAAATTTGGTTAGGGCAAGAGCAGACCCACTGAAATCAAGGGGACACGTTGGCCATACAATGAACATTCAATAGGTTTTCTTCACCCAACTATGTTGGATTCAACTACTAACAGCCTAAGATGCTTTGTTTTCCAAGGGCCACTTTTATATATTCCAGTGCCCAGCAAAGCCAGGGAACAGGCTGTCCTCATAGGATGACAAAGTGGTTTTCTAAACATGGCTAGCCATTTTTAGCAGAGTTTCATGCCTCCCAACGGAGCCATTAGCATCGTATTTCAACATTTTGCATTTGCAACAAATGAATCTATAAAATAGAGTGTGTCTCTTTTTTCATACATCGTATATTGACATATGCAAAATGCACTGATCTGTTGGCAGGAAGTATTTTTAGACAGGTGGGGAGGGAGATGAGTATATGAATTCTTTTCCAGTATCGATCTATGCAGTTTTCCCCAGTGCAATGTGTTTCTCATGGAGAAACCATGAGCTAAGACAGAGTATGGAAAATGACAGCCTCTGCATGAACAGAAATGCAGATTCCACTAACTCACCTAAGAAGATTTAGAAATTCTTGAATCATAACTTTGCAAAGGAGAAGAAGCTTCATCTGTTTTGCATTCTCTTCAAATAAGATTTAACGCACTAGTGACACCCTGTTAAGCACTTTTCATCCTCCGCGTGGGGGCATCAAGGAATGTCGCACCATTGTGATGCACACTCTGCCCTTTTGTACGTGTGTGACATCATTTTGTCATTTGGACAAAAGCACTGTATCTTATGGGCAACTCTGTTTTCAATCTCATCTCTCTAAGTGACCAACTTTGCCAAAACTCCTAAAGGTTTTGCAACCCAAACTTAAAAAATAATAAAAGTCAGATTGTGTATGTGTGTGTGTGTGTGTGTCTGTTAAAAAAGAAAAAGAAAAGCCACAACAGCTGCATATTATATCCTACAAGCACTTAAAGTACCACATGCCAAAGAAACTGGACAGTTCCAAGTTAGCTTCGTTGCGGAAAAGAAATCAAAATGGGGAATTCCCAATTTGTACACCTGGAAAAGAAGAGAATGAGAGAGAAAGAGAGAGAGAAAGAGAGAGAGATTTTGTTCCTCATGCAATCAGGGAGGAAAGTGTTAGGCCTACGTCTGACACCCACCTGTGATAGCCCTTTCTAGGAACATCCATTGTGCAAGTCTTTTTTTCTAACCCAGGAAAGGAAATAAAATTTCTGTTCCTTCAGAGGGAAGTGTGGGGCAAATTCCACAGGGGATGGGTGTGCTCTTCACTTAAGACACTTTTCTTGAATACAGAGATCTCCCCATCCCACCCTCACCCACCCAGTAAAAACCAGAAAAAGTTTTGGCTTCAGGGAACAAATCAACCCAGATGCTGAAGCTTCAAGGGGAATAGACTCACTCCTAAGGTCAGCTTGGAGGACGATAAGGATGATATACTGCAAAGAGATGACCCTGTTCTTAAAGAAAATCAGGGCTGGATTTTGGAGCTCTGGATTGTCCCATCCACAGCAAACTCGGTCATGACCCTCCGAGCCAAGGGATTGGTGGTCTTGAGAAGTTCAGCTGCAGATGTTCGGATGCCCGAGGCCCCTTTGCCCCCTTTCTTCTGAAGGAGGGCCTTAAAGTCTTCATTTCTGCTTGAGGTTCTGCTTGTGCTGGGAGGGCATTCATTGCTCATAAGCCCTGTGATGTTCTTGGTGGGCATCTGGGAATTTGGCCGGTTGCCAAAAGAGTCGCTGGGCTCCTTCCAACCCAGTAACTTCCGCTTGGATCTGGGAAGAAATAGATGATGAGAAAAACTCTGGGAAGAAATAGAGGAATGACCACTATCACAACCAACACTGGGAGCCAGCTAGAAGCTAGGGAGGAATTTCTAATAGTACACAAACTACAAGCTATATTTACCCATCCATCCATCCATCCATCCATCCATCTATCCATCCATCCATCCATCCATCCATCCATCCATCCATCCATCCATCCATCCATCCTCTGCAAGTGTTCAAAGTGGTGTACACAGTATAGCCTTCTCCATTTTTTCTCCCACAGCAATCGTTTTCTGAGCTAGGTTGGGCTGAGAGAGAGTGACAGGCTCGCAATTATCTAGCGGCCTTTGTCGGCTTAGGCTGAACTTGAACCTAATTTTCTTTGGATCGTCCAATTTTCTACCCATTATACCACACTGGTTCTAGCAAAATGGCAAATGACTTTTCACACATAGCAATCCCAAGCAAGGTTATTGTTCAAAATCAGTACCATAATTTGCTTTCACTTACATGGTTATTGTGTAAATATTGCAAGATTTAGTTGTTATTTTTTTTAAAAAACTGAACAATGATTTGTTTTCTAAAAACGTGATGAAGAGGATCTACCTGAGGGATAAGAGGAAATGTTTTAGTGGAGGTAAGATTATAGATTAATATTAGTATATTACTTTTTCATCAAAAGCATACCTATCTGAAAAGATGGAAAAGTACCATTTAAAACCAGTTACCCTTTTGGTGATTTGCTATTCCATTATTTCCAAAAATTAAAAAGGGGAAATATTCTGGAGAAAACATAGGTCAATGATGTAGATATTACTACACCAGTGTTGTAAAAAACAAGGGAATAAATATAGCACAATTTCATCTAATTCTAGAATTATCCTGTGAGTTTTCAATCTACTCCACTGATGATCCAATATGGCACAATATTATGGAAGTCACTGACCAGCTTAATTTCCTACTAAATGATGCTGGGTCTCATCAGTGTAATCATTCATCAGTTCAAGGTATGGTGCAAATCTCTTGCCCACATTTAATTTAAAAATAGATGTCTCTAGTCCAGTGGCGAATGACAGAGATTTTTCACCCAAATAAACGGGCATTCTCTTGCTGAAATCTCATAACCCTGGGAGAAGACATGGTCGTTTTAAAAGGCCAACTAAAATGGGTGGCAATAATGTAAGAAGCAAGGAAGCCATTGGAGGAGGTGGTGAGCATCTGGCAGCCCTTCAGAGGTTGATGAACATCAAATCCTAGCAGCCCTACTAAGCATGGCTGAAGATGTGGAATGCTGGGAATTACAGTCCAACAACATATAGAGTGCCACCAGTTGTTCATTCATGGAGATCCTAGATTCTAGACTAGAACCAAACCGCAAGGGTTACAAAGATCTGTGGAGGATTGCAAGAGCTGTACCAGAGATGGGATGATACTATCAGAGATGATGGGGCTGGAATTGTCAGTTCCTTTTTTGCAACTTTGGAGGAGGGGGGTGTCATAGCTTTCAAAAAAGTAACATAGGAGCTTAATGGAGGTTGACCATGTTTATGTGATTTCTCCATTTTTCTAAGGGGAAAATGGTTGTAATCTGGCAGTTTGTCACCAGATTTCACACATGTGATTGTGGGGGAGGGTGCTGGAGGCTGCAAAAAGTGAACAGGAGGAGGGTTGTCTGAGGCTCATAGACTGCCAAGTGTGAACAATTGTAAGATCTGCTAGAAGTATCTGCTGCACCTGAGCTGGGTAAGCTCAAAGAGCAACAAACAGGGGCAAAACAAAGATTTACTGAATCCAGATCTTTCTCCCACTCAAGGCAGACTGGCTGGTGGGAGGGGAGGTGGCACCAGGGATGTGGGTTGAGCAAGTGGCACAAAATAGTTCCTCAAGAGTTGTCTCCTGGGTGAACTCCCACCTGTGAATGACAGTAAATAAATCTTCTGTGGTTCGGGTTGTCACAAAGACATCATCGTCTTCCTCGGTTATTGACTCAGCTGTTTTGTCGCTTACAAAGCGTTTCTCTTTGCTCTTCAAACCCACCGAGTTCCCTAAGGAAAAATAAATGAGAATCTTGGAAAAAATAGGTTGCTTCCTACAAGTGAGATTCAGGCAGCAAGTAATACACTAAAAGAAACAGGGTATTTCCCAAACTAGAAAAGTAGACAGGAGCCAGTGATGGGGTATATCTGTGCGTAAAGGAAGGGGGAATAAAATAGGCTCCTTTGTTTGGAAGATACTGGTTTGAGTCTCTTCCCACCATCTTCAGGAAAACCATCCAGTTGACCACAAAATGGCAGAAAACAGTTTTCTTTCTCGCTTTGCTGCTATCTGGGGTTGCCTGGATTTTTGCAACCCAAATCTATAAGCCTTCCACCACCTACACCCTAAGTCTCCGATTAGTCCATGATTACATTAGCATACGTTAGTTGAGTTTCCTTTCCTAGACGTTGACCAGTGCCTAGAATCCCATAGGCAACAAGACCACTGCAGAGAATCCTGGGAGTTAATCCATATGGAAAGTACCCATATTGGGGAAGGCTGTGTTTAGCTGTTGTCTGTTTTGTTTTGTTTTGGTTAAAGTGTTGCTTGAGTCTCACTAGTGTGGTCTGCAAACCCTTTAATATACACTGTCATCCATGGAGAGCACATGTGCTTCCAGACTATTTGAACTTCTACAAACTCTCAAGGAAGGACGCAGTAATCAAAGAGTTACTCCTTAACTGAGCTAAGGTCCCTCCCTCCCTCACCCTGCAGTAGAAAAAGCAAGAATGCTTACCTGAAATGTCTCCCCATGATACATCTGCACCAGTTGGGCTTACATTCATCTCACTGGCAACGGGGGACAGCACTTTGTAGGTGGTCAGTTCTGAGTAGGCAGAATCCTCATCTAGCATGATGACTGGGCTAGGAGGCAACCTCTGATCCCCAGGACAAGACCCTGGGTGGAGCGGGGAAGTCACCAACGGCAAGTAAAGCACACTAGGCTTCTTTGGGACAGGAGGTGGGACTTTAGATTTACGGCCCTCTCCCCCAGGCACCCCCTCGTCTAGAAGCTTGGCCTTCATCTGCTCATCCTCCTCCAAGCTATCCTCAGAGAGCCTCCGTACAGTGGAGAAAAATGTCCCTGTGGTGCCCTGTATGGGAGAAGTTGCCCCCTCAGCAGAGGGGGATTCTGTGGGGCTCCAGGTGCCTGCATCCCATAAATGTTCAGGCCTCCTGGCCACCACATAAATATTCTCTGCAGGGACCAACCCCTGTGGTGTCACTGGAGAAGTTGGAGAGCTCACAGGAGACTCCTCCTGGACTGGTGGAGTTTTATGCAACAGCATTGGTGGCCTTCGGGAGAGGGGTGGTTTTTCTGCCACCGGGGGCCGGATCTTCTTGCCAGGCTCCTCAACCGGCTCAGGACTGTCCAGGTTATCCTCAATCTCAGATCGGCTGATGGAACGCAAGCGGACAGAGCGCAGGTCCAGCTGGGTCACCATTGGCATAACTGGCTGCACTGGGCTCAGCTTTGGACCGATCTTGGCCCCAAAGGTAGAATCTGAGTGGTGTCGGCTTACTTTGGCTTTACTCTTGTGTGAGATCTTCAAGCCTGAGAGATCCAGATGAGTTGGTGGGGCGAACGGCAGGTCGAATGACAGCCGAGACTTGGGGCTTCGTTCCATAGGTGAGACTGGGGGTAGGGAGGACTTCCTCTCAGGCACCAGGGGCCTCGTCCGCCCACTCTGGTGAGGAGCATGACCCAGAACCATGGATGATGGGACAGTTGGAGTTGGAGTTTCTGATTGACTGGAGTAGCCACTGGAGGGAGACATTACCCCTGTCAACCTCCCGGGGGAGGAGGTTTTCAAACTCATGTCGGCACAGAGCTGAGATGGTGTGGTGGCCCGGGAGACAGAAGGAGAAGGGAGGGACTCGGAACTACCACATACCTTGGACAGTTCAATTACAGTCGTCCCAGTAGCAGTGCTGGATCCAGACAAGGAGCAATAAGGATCACCGGAATTCCATTCAGGCACATAACACTGCTGGGCATACGGCACGCTCTCCAATTCCCTTGTTGGATCACCTTGGACTTTGTTATGGACCTGCGCATCAGGCAGCAAACACAGACTTTTGGGTCTCTGGTCCTGGGGCAGTGCCTCATCACTCACCTCTGCTTTGCTCACTTGCCCTTCCTTGATCAAGGAGACACTGCGGGTGGGCGGACAGGGTTTCTTCTTTGCCTTCTTGAGAGAGATGCTCTTGGTCCGCTGTCGGCGTTGCTTTCGGGCCCCCTGCTCCACAGCCAGTGAGATGTTGTCTGTGCTTGTGCTCCCCTCAGAGCTGGCGCTGGGATAACTAAGGCCACAGGTCTCACTGCCCCCAATGTCCACCGAACACAGGGAGGCTGTGTCTGTAGGGACAGACAGCGACCTCTCACGGAACTTGCACAGGATTCTCTCCCTCTCCAGTTGGGAACACTCCTCCTCACTTGAGTTGACAAGGGCACCAGGGGCTTTGGCTTCTCTTGTTCCACATCTTGAGCCTCCTTCAGCCTCTAGGGGGGACTCAGGAGAAGGGCAAAACGTCCCACACTCATTGATCCCAGCCATGCTGTCTTTGCTAATGAAGAAGGAAGAAGGTTGATCTGCTTCTGGAGTGTCCCTGGGTGTGCAAGGAGACAGCTGGGATGCATTCTCTGCTGCCACCTCATTTTGGCTCACAGAAGGGCTCATGTAGCAGAAGGAGGATGTGCTGCAACCAGGAGAAAAGGTGGAGTCCTCTTTGGGGCCATTACACAATGGACTAGCATACATCACCCTGGAGTTCTCAGCACGCCCTGCTTGTATCTGGCAACCTCGCCCCTGTAGGACTCCCCCAAGGTCACTGAATGTCTTTCGTAGCTGTGGCCGGGACTGAGGAGAACGGGCTTGGCGAGTGGAGCTCCTCCCACTGACCACATCTGGGACAAAATTGCAAGAGATCGACTCAGCTATGGTGGCTGGTGGGTTGAGGACGGGTCCATTGCTACTTCCTAGAAGAGAGTCAGAAAGGCAAGGATGACGCTGGGCAGAGAAGCTAGCTTTTGGCTTTGCTACACAGCCTGGCACGATTTAAAGAAACAAGACCCTTCTATTCAGCGTTATAGCTTTGGGGAGGGGTCTCCCTGCAATTTAGCCTAAAACATATATTTTAAAACGACACATGACAGTCACTGACCAGCAAAAACCGAAATAGTGAGGGAGCAACAGCCCCTCCAGTCGGTCACCTGGATCACGTAGAGAGAGGTGCGGGAAACCAATCACTGTCCGTCTTCGGCGCAACAAAGACTTGGGATTCATGGCGGTCTCTGTATTAAACAGGGAGTGCCGTGCACTGGCGTGCCTAGCGAATGGTTGCCCTGTAGCCAAGACAAAGAGACTCAATAGTCCAAGTGGAGACAAGGAAGCCCAGAAGATGACTACAGATAGGAGAAGGAGATGGCCTTAACTGAAGGAGCCCATCACAGATGGTGGGAATGGTGTCCTGAAGCAGAAATGGATTAACCTCTGCATAGGAAAGGGGTGTTGAGCCATATAAAAGGGCAGGAACAGCATTCATTCAGCATGCATTGTAAGACATTTCACCTAATTAATATGCAAACCAGGTTGGGTGCTCATTCAGTTTTCATGCTTCTCTGAATTACACAATTGCTTTCTTATCAAAAACTGTACATGTACAAAAAAGTGAGCTTAGGAAAAACAATACCCCTGCAAAATAATACTGTACACTAGGGCAAAAAGTGTGCCATAAGGTTGATTTCAGAGGAACATGTGTACCTAAATGTGCACAGTTTTTTGTTGAAAAAGGACAAGGTTTTGCATAGTCTGGAAGGAAACACTGGCAAGCTTTAGGGTCAGCGGAATGGAAAGTCCTTGTCCCTGAAAAAATGCAACATGATTATAAAGCAAAGCAGAAAGATTTATCTACAGTATTCATACATGAAGGAATAGGAAAAAAAATTAGTCTGTTAAATAAGGATTATGTTTGCAGCACCCTCAACATGCCAGAATGTGGCCAGACCAGGACAGAAAGAGTTTCTCGCACGTTTCTCAGGCGTGGGGAAAAGAAAAGCAGAGAGACAAGAGATGCTTTGTCATGGCAATCAAATAGTGAAAAAAAGTGGCTATTTTATTGCAACATATAAACAAAGCACCATATGTCCTTGGCTGTCCTCAAATGATTCCATCTCTGTCGGCAATCAGTGCCACAGCCTGAACTTATTTACCTCCCAAATCCTAATTAGCAAGACAACGTAGACTTGGAACAGCTTCTTCTCTCACAATAGTTAATCCAGCTTCACCCCAGCTTGCTTTCCTACACTGAAAGCCATTTTATTTCTTCTGCTGGCCACCCTGAGAATTCTTCCTACAGGGTGAGCTATAAAATGCTAGAAAGGAAGAGGAGCTGAAGGTAGCTTCAAAGGAAGGAAGGAAGGAAGGAAGGAAGGAAGGAAGGAAGGGAGGGAGGGAGGGAGGGAGGGAGGGAGGGAGGGAAGGAAGGAAGGAAGGAAGGAAGGAAGGAAGGAAGGAAGGAAGGAAGGAAGGAAGGAAGGAAGGAAGGAAGGAAGGAAGGAAGGGAAGGAAGGAAGGGAAGGGAAGGGAAGGGGAAGGGGAAGGGGAAGGGAAGGGGAAGGGAAGGGGAAGGGGAAGGGGAAGGGGAAGGGGAAGGGGAAGGGGAAGGGGAAGGGGAAGGGGAAGGGGAAGGGGAAGGGGAAGGGGAAGGGGAAGGGGAAGGGGAGGGAAGGAGGGAGGGAGATCAGACTCCTGATTTTTTTCCCACCATAGACTGACACAACTCTCCTCCTATACTGTTATATAAGGAAGCTGTAAGTAAACCAACTTTACTTCTATCTCTATTTCTACCTCCACTAGATTAGAGGTCCTCAAATGGGACCTTTAAACAGAAATAGTCTCACATGTAAGGCTGGGTTCTCACATCATACTTAAGTCAAAAACAAGGAAGAGTGTGGTTTTGTGCAGTATGTTAACTTGACCATGGATCAATGCTGATTCCTCAAGTCCATAAACTGTATCGACCACACCAGGTCCTGCCACTGTAGGGATTCTGAAACCACCAACAAAATGTTGGGGCTCATCTGTCATTCCTGGTAGGATATCCAGTTTGTTCCAGTGCCCCAGGAAAGCTGGCGGGCATAAAGGAATAATAGTTGAGCAACGGTTGTCGTTGGCTTTTTAATGCAGGTCTAGAGCTAGTACAAATTTGCCTGAAAACATGGTTGATGATTCTGGGTTAGCAGCCCCATGCAAATTGAGCGGACGTAGGTTCTGATGTAAACCCCAAGTGAATGTCTGCAAACAGATTTGATGTTCTATCTGAATGCAGCCAGTGATCATTTGGATATCATTTTCTGCCAAATCTTGAAGCTCGGGTCAGAGAGATGGTTTGCATGTAGGTACCAAGTGTGACAAGAATGGAGGGGACCAAAAAATAAACCCCTCTAAAAATCCCAAACCCTGCTGTGCTGAGTTTGAATTTGTTAGATGTTGATGGTGGCAAGACCACAAATGCAGGATAATGTGAGTGTACAGGTCATTCTTGTTTGACAACCACAATTGGGACCAGCAACTCAGTCATTAAGTGAAGCAGTCATTAAGTGAAACCGCGACTCTGCTTATGATCTTACTTCAGCTTTCCTTTGCTTTATAGACCTGTGAAGGTCATAAATGCAAGGATTGGTTGCAAAGTTACTTTTTCATTACCATTGTAACTGCAAATGGTGGCTAAACAAGGGAGTCACTAAACAAGGACTACCTGTACATGCATACACACAAACAAAATACCCAACACAGGATGGAAGAAACGTTTGAGAAACCCCAATCTAGTAGGGCACGTAGCACATTCTCATCCACAGAAGTCTAGCTGCAATGCTTCAATGCCTTTCGCACATTGCTCTCCCCTGAACCAACATGCTGAGCTCAGAAGCTCTTCTTTGCACTCCCCCCCTCTTGGCTCCACCATTTACTTTTACAAAACTGCCCTTCCGTAGACACACACACATGGTCTAGCCTACCTGAGATGTTGATGGGGACAATGTTTGCTTGGGTTGAACAGGGCTGTTGCAATCTCTTTTCCTCCAGAGCAGGCAGAGGGGATCCGTGGGCCCAGGCCATGTGCTTGTCCGGGGTAGCCGGTAAGCTAAGCGAAGGCTCCAGGACTCTTACCCCCAGGGTTGTGGCTTCATTCTCCTTCACTTGCTGGCTTGTAGGCTGTCAGAAAGTGGTGGGGAGGAGAATCAGCAAAATCCACAGTGGGACTTTACCCACTTCACTGTGCCATTTAGGCTATTGGCTATTTTTGGCTTGGTGGGTTTATAGCTCAGTATGTGAATCCAGACAATGATGGTTTACTTGTTAAACTCTGGTTAAAGAAATGATGGTTTAGCACTCTGTGTGAACTCAGCCAGAGCATGTGTGAGAAAGAGTGAAGAGAGGATTTTGAGACTCACTGAAGTCTGAAAAGAGAGCTTGGTCCAATGCAGATCCACTACCCATGATCTACACCTCTTCATCCCATATTGCAAACCACCTTGTTCAAAATATATTCTGGGCCAGAATGAGTCAAATATGTTGGCTACACCCCAGTGGCTTTCTCCTTTGCACATCTGGCCAATGCAAATTTTCTGGGGACAGATAAGGACATAGCACTGCCCCTGTAGAACATGGCTGGAATCTATAAAGCAGAGATGCAACAATGAATGAATTTGATGGCTGCACTCTTAGACTGAGAGCCAGTTTGGTGTAGCGGTTAAGGTCCTAGACTAGCAATCGGGAGACTGTAAATTCTAGCCCTGCCTTAGGCACAAAACCAGCTGGGTGACTTTGGGCCAGTCCTTCTCTCTCAGCCCTGGGAAGAAGCCAACAGCAAACCACTTCCAAAAATGTGGCCAAGAAAACTATGGACTTGTCCATATAGTTGCTGGGCGTCAACACTAACTCAAAGGCACATGCACACAGACACGCTTGAATTAACAACTTCTGTACTTGAATAGTGCAAAATCTCCAAGACCTGTTGAATTACTACTGTTCAGGCAAAATATGGCTGAATGAAGTTAATGTGTCTCTGCCAGAGGTTGGTCATGTGATGCTTACTAATGCCAGAGTTTCCATCAACCCAACCTATGGCCAAATTTCAGTCGTATGTCCAAGAGCACCAAACTCCTATGAGATTTCAACATTCCCACCTAAGACCTTGTGGTTTCTCAGGTTGGGATCATTGCATTTTAGGATGAATGGAGTTTTTGGTTTGCCTCTTGTCCTAGATAGACCAGAATTTGACAAGGCCACTGATCTTGCTTGAGGCTCCCAATTGTTCCTGTTTGTTGCCTCTTTGCTCCAACCACTTGCAGGTGGCCAACTGGGTCTGGGTGCCTTACAGGCTCTGAGTTAAGGAAACCCCTCCAGTATTTCCCTTAATAAGTTACAAAGCATCAGACTCACCATGAAGACAAACTCCATGCGTTTGGTGGGTGGGGGGCGAGGACTGCACTCAAGATGCCTATCCACCGAAGGAGAGCTGGCATAGCGGAATGTTTGACCACTGATCTTGGCTTCAGAATATGGCTCCTCGTATTCTTCTGGAAGGAAGGAAGGAAGGAAGGAAGGAAGGAAGGAAGGAAGGAAGGAAGGAAGGAAGGAAGGAAGGAAGGAAGGAAGGAAGGAAGGAAGGAAGGAAGGAAGGAAGGAAAGGAAAGGAAAGGAAAGGAAGGTTCAGCTTGCTCACAATCCATTCCTCACCTATGTTATGGGCAAGGGCACTTTCACTTCCCTGTTTGAATGTTTTTCAACCCATAAGATGAGTCACAACCTTTCCAAAGGTCCTTGCTTCTTCCCCATATCTTCTTTTTTTAAGCCATAACCACTTACCTGATGAGGAGCTCTGAAAAATTTGGAATTTTGGAAGTTTGGAATTCTTTATGTCATTTTGTTTGGGTTTTGTAAAGGGATAACTAGCATTGTTTTTTCCCCTCCTTTCCAAAATGTGATATTACAAAACATTGCCTTTTTCCACCTCCCCAAAATGGCAGCCTCTGATAGTAAAAACTCTTAGAAGAATATCCCTAAAATGTTTCAAAAACTTCGGTGGTGGCCAATGGAAAATTCAGGGTGTTGAGATAGATTTGTGAAGGTAAGGCATGTTCCCACAGAAATCAACCTAAGCCAGGTGGAAAAACTCTCCATTGCTCTTTAGACTTTGTGGAGAGGACACAGCTCAGTGGGAAAGCATGGAAGTCCTGGGTTTAAATCAAGGCTTTTTCACTTCAGGAAGATCAGGTCCAACCCCCCAGGAAAAAGCTCTTTCAGCCTCATCCCATCCAAGGTTGGATGGACAAATAGCCCAGATGCTGTAACTACCAGCTTCTTGTTGGGATCTTGGGGTTCTCTGAGCTTAGCTGGTTTTCTGAAGACTTTTCTTTACCAGGTGAGGTAACAACATCCGTTCATGGAAGAGGAGAGTTTGTTTGATGAAGGAAGGAAGAGAGGGAAAACCACACCCCAATCAATATATATAAACAACCAGCAAGCCCTACTCTCTCATGTACTGACAATATTACCAAGCTGGGTAATGAAACATCTTCAGAAAAACAACCAAGCTCAGAGAACACCAGGAATCAACAAGTCAAACCTGAGCTATATATATTCTCTCCTGTTGCCACCAGTTTCTTCTCTGTGCAGGAAATTTCTTCCAACAATATATCTACAGACATAAGTTCCTGTAACTGTACTCAGTTCTAGACCTAGAGGTAGGTTTTTCAGCCAAAGGATTCCAAGGTTAACAGATAAAAGATTCCATTGCATCAGCCACCTTGGATCTATCCTGGTCCTAACTAATCCATTTGCCAGTCAGAACCACAGATGGTCCTTCTCCCTTCCTTTCCATGCCCAACGTGAGCTCTGCGCCTTGGATAGTTTTTCCTTCTCCTCCCTCTCCATCCTTCATCCTTAGGAGTCATCTGCTTCTTCTAAGGGAGATCGATCTCATTTTTGCTCTTTTTAAGGAACTCTGGGTGCCTTTGCACTGAAGAACTGGGTAAAAATGCTTTATGTCAGAGATATACAGTACAACCCTTTTTTCAGGCTCAAGTCTGCATTTGTCCTTTGGGCAAAATTAGATTTAATTTCAAATAAATCAGTACCCATTCAAATGAAAGAAAGCAAACAGGATTACTAAAAACATAATGTGCAATGTAAATTATTTAGCACAACCACTCACAGCATCTCATAAAAATGTACAACCCAGCAGTAACTTCTGAAAAGAGTTCTTCGGTGGTATCCCATGGCTTCAACCCTCCCCTGTGTCCTTAGGCGAGCAGAAAGGTTGGATATATATTTAATCATTATAAATGAAATGAGAAACCATAGCTCAGCCAGCTGTTTCCTAATGTATACCCTTCAAAAGCCTCAGTCAGTGTTAGAGGAATCAGGGATAAGATTTTGAATTTAGGAAGACCAGAGTTTGTTCTTACCCACTGAATTCTGGGTAAATTTGGGTTAGACATTCTGTCAACTCAATTCACTTCACAGTGTCATTGTGAAGGTACAACTAGGGGCGCGCCCACCCCCCAGGAAAAAGCAGGATATAAAGGTACTCCATAAGCAGATAACAATCCTACTGGGTTTTATGGATAAGGAATTAGAAAAGAAATATGGGAAATTAATGTTCCATACAGCATTACAACACGCAGCGAGATTATTGTATGCAAAAAGTTGGAAAAGCAATGAAATACCTACAGTGGAAGACTGGATTATAAAATTCTTTTTTTTATTTCCTCCCCTTTTCTCTTTTTCTTATTTTCTATCTTTGTTTTGCATACTTTAATTGCACTGAAATATAATTAATTAATCAATCAATCAATCAATTAATTAATTAATTTGTATCCTGTGTTTTGATTCCACGCGTGTATATATATATATATATATATATATATATATAAAAATTCCCCTCTCACCCCTCTGGGTGGTCTGTGTCTTCCTCAATCTCGGGTCCTCTACCAGAGGCCTGGGAGTTTGAGGGTTCTGCGCAGGATCTGAGCTGTTCCTAGCCCTGCACTCTTCTGCACAGAGAGCTCCGATGTTGCTCCTGGGGCCACTCTCCCAGCTGAGGAGTCACAGCCCCGAGTGCTCCTACCACCACTGGGAATCTTCGAGAAAGAGCATCTTCCACCCCCATCTACTTTCTTTTCAGTACCTTGTAGCAAGCTCTGGAGATTGAGCTCAGCTTCATGGCGCAGGTCCTCCACACCAACAGGTCGAGCCAAAAATATGTTCACAGGTTGATGCCATAACAGCTTGGGTGGGGTAGGCTTCTTCACATCCAGGTCTAAGTTTGAAGTAGCTGGGGAGAAAAAACAAGAAGAAAGAACAAAGTTTGCATTAGGATTCTAGAGACACAGAGACAACAGAACTCGATCCCCTTTTGAACCACTTAGCTCTTGCTGTTTGCAGTCATTTTTTAGCAACAGACTGAAACATTAACTGTGGAGTCCTTGGCGTTCTCTGAGCTTGGTTGTTTTCTTGCAAATGTTTCATTACCCGGCTAGGTAACATCTTCAGTGCTAGAAGGGAGTGGGGTTTGCTCTCTGTTTATATATTGTGGCACGCCCTGCCAGTGTGGGTGAGGGCGTGGATTTTGTTTTGTTTATTTTATGCATATAAATTTTTATGTATATATTTTTTACTTTTTATGTATATTTTATATACATATTTTATGTATATAAAGTATGTATATACAATTATAAATTATATAAATTATTTTATGTATATAAATTATGAGGAAAAAATAGAACAACCCCCCACCAACACTGGCAGGACATACCACAATATATAAACAGAGAGCAAACCCCACTCCCTTCTAGCAGTGAAGATGTGACCTAGCCAGGTAATGAAATGTTTGCAAGAAAACAACCAAGCTCAGAGAACCCCGAGGACTCCACAGTTCATCCCTGAGCTACACATATTCGCTTCTACTGAAACATTAACCCTATGTGAATCCAGCAAAATCCAAGTTGAATAATCAGTTCTATTTGAAACCACTGATCTGATTTAATTCAACCGTTCAAACTGATCCAATCAATCTGATTCAGTATCAAATCATCAAATTTTATTTGGAAAACACCATACCCACTCCTGGGCAGGACTGTCCAAATCAATTTGTTGGTATCCAACTTAATTTAATTTGTGCTTCATTCAACTTGCTTATGAACTGAATAGAACTGACTATTTGCACAGCTCATTCCCAAACATTGGACAGGTAGTCCCTGGCTTAAGAAATCCCAGTTTAAGGACAAACCATAGTTAAGAATGGAGCCTACTGTAGCAAAATTCAAGTTAAATACACAATGATTTGAGTTAAATACACAATGGTTCAAGTTGATTACACAACACTACTTCTACAGTATTATACAATAATACTGTTCCGGCTTACGTACAAATTCAACTTAAGGACAGACCTTGGGAATGGAACTTGTTCTTAAACTGGGGATTACCTGTATACAACCTCCTATCCCCGTCTTCTCTCCACCCCCTTTAAATTAGTGGATTTTCTGGAACAATATTCTATTGCTTTAGCTCAACCTGAGATCAAGCTTAGTATGCTTGGCTTTTATTCAATAAACAAGACTTTAAAAAAATGACACTACTTCAATGGTTTATTAAACAACTAAAGACTTTTTCTCTCTTTTGTAACAGCGTTACCTCGATAGGATGCATAAACACCTCTGCTGGAAGGATACAGATTGAAATGCTTGAGTAGGAAAAAATAAATACATAGATACATAGATCACCTCCTGAGAGTCAATGGGATAGATAAACGTGCAAAGAATTGCAACCGAAGTGGCTGTAAGAGACTCTCGTCCCCCCCATCTTCCTAAATCTTGTGCTGCATTTCTCCCTTCCTTCCTAAAAATGCTTGTTTTTTGAGTAGGAAGCTGGATTTCCTTTCATATTTCTTTCTCTCCAAAACAATAATTCATCCCTGGTTTCAGTAGGTGGGAAATTAGTCAGACTGGAGTTCTATAGGAGGAAGGAGGCTACTATGGAGTGATCCCTCAGATTCAAGACTGCCTCTGTCCTGATCTGCCTCTGCAGTTCTCCTTTTGGGGGCCTATCCCACCAAGGAGGACACCCATCACAGTCCATTTTCACCAAAGGCACAGTTCACACAAGCTGTGAGACAAGGCTAAAACAATTTTCTATGGTTCATGAGGTTGCGTGAACCATCCAGGGTATTCACCGAACCGCCTATCTGCCATGATGTAGCTGATATCTGGGGTCACAACATGTTCCACATACACAACTAACATTACAATTGCAAATATGGATATTGTCTTTGAGCAGTTCTCCAAGTGTGGTCTGGGGACCCCTGGAGGACCCGAGATCTTTTCAGGGATCCATGAAGTCAAATAAATACATATTTTAAAATGTCTCGGTTTTAATTTCTAATATAGTAAATATTGAGAGATATAACCCACATAAACTAAAGCTCTTTGAGGACCTCGGTCATTTTTAAGATGGTAAAGGGGTCCTAAGATCAAAATATTTGAGAACTGCTGGATTAGAAGTATGTGTGAACCCAGCCAGGGAATACTTCATAAGGATTCTGAGGTTTGGGGGATAAACAAGATACTTTCTGTTATAATTTGTTGGTGGAACTCCATATGCCAGAGGAAAATCCCCCTAATCACCCCTCTTTCAGGACAGTTTTTATGGTCTTTAAATTGCAAACATACTAAAGTGTTTTCCTTGGAAATTATTTATAATTAAGAAATAATCATAGATGTGATAGCTGTTTTAAGACCAGATTGTTTACTAACCTCCAGGTGCCTTGCATTTTTTAAAGTTCAGCAAGGGAGAAGGAACGAAGAGACTGAAAAATGGCTACTGTATTCATTTTAGCACATGAGCTGAAATTCAATTGGTAGCATACAAATCTGATGAATAAATAAATGTGTATCCCAAGGCAAAGGATGCTGCAAAAAGTTAATTACAACTTGGATTTCTCGGTTCCAGTTGCTCAAGTTGATTTGCACGGTATTCGTCTAATTATGCTGCTACTAATTCATTTTAGGCAACAACGCCTCTCTAATAATGGAGGGAGGGGGAAAGTCACAGGAAAATCTAGCAGGGAAAAAAAATACATCTTCACCTTCCTATCTATGGGGGTTCCAAACCAGATCACAGGGAAACCCTAGGATAGCAATTCCATCAAGTAATTAAAGATCTCTAATTGAAACATGGGTTCCTTAGAAAAGTAGAACACACAAGCTTGTTGGCAGGTATGAATGTGTGTATGCGGTGGGTTGAATATTTAAACCTAGCCAGGCTAAAAAATACGCAGAGGTGGAAGAGCACAATTGCTTTCTCCCCCTGAAAAATCAGTGCACAGAAAACAACACTGTAGATCAGCGTTTCTCACCCTCAGCAACTTTAAGATGAGTGGACTTCAATTCCCAGAATTCCCCAGCCAGCATGGCTGGCTGGGGAATTCTGGGAGTTGAAGTCCATTCATCTTAAGGTTGCTGAGGTTGAGAAACACTGCTGTAGAGGCTAAAAGGAAGGAACTGAGCTGAGATCATCAAATTGTAGAGAGTTAACGGAGGGGTCATAAAGCTTTCAGTAAGACAAAGTGTCCTTCAAGTTGGACTCTACTTCTGTGACTACCCAGTCATGTCCATGTAGTTTTCCTGGCAACACTATGGAGCAGTTTGGCACTCTCTTCTTTCAGGATTTTATTTTGGAACTTCCCAGTCTAGCTTTCGGACCCCAAATACCTTTGTGGTCTCTCATCCAAGTGTTCTGGTCTTGCATGGTTTTTTGGAGATCAGCCCAAGCCTTCTGGACTCTGCCAGCTAACTGGGTTCAAGGCAAACACCCAAACCTTGACATCCAGGTTCTTCTCCCTCCACAGAAACACTTTTCATTGAATGGCAAATGGATTGTGCCAAATATGTGGGACATTTGCTTGAGAATCTGATTACAAGGCAGCGGGGTGGGCTAAGCCCCAAAGGCCAAGCTCCATTAACACATATACAGACACACACCCCCCCATGCTCACCCCTCTGAACTTCCCCTCTTCCCTTGGATGCACTGGTGCTCCTGACCAAGGTCTGGACAATTGAATTTCAGCTCATGGCAAGGCACCTGGAGGTTAGTAAACAATCTGGTCTTAAAACAGCTATCACATCTATGATTATTTCTTAATTATAAATAATTTCCAAGGAAAACACTTTAGTATGTTTGCAATTTAAAGACCATAAAAACTGTCCTGAAAAAGGGGTGATTAGGGGGATTTTCCTCTGGCATATGGAGTTCCACCAACAAATTATAACAGAAAGTATCTTGTTTATCCCCCAAACCTCAGAATCCTTATGAAGTATTCCCTGGCTGGGTTCACACATACTTCTAATCCAGCAGTTCTCAAATATTTTGGTCTTAGGACCCCTTTACCATCTTAAAAATGACCGAGGTCATTTTGCCAATGTCCGAAAGTCTCTGGATGTATCCAGAGTGGGGTCCAGGGATATTCTGGGGACCGGAGAGGGCAGGTGACTGGAAGGCATGGCCTCATTCCCTCTCCTCACACTCCCCAAAGCTTAAATTGGACAACAAAATCAATTCCATTTTAGGGGCATTCTAAAGAAGCCAGGCGAGGAAATCCACAGATCAGCACTGCATTTCACAGAGGCAGGAGGGCCATGCCGACAGCACATGTTGTCTGCTTCTTTAAGGTCCCAGAATCACATCTCTTTTTTGATTCTCTCACCAGTCATCTGGAAACTTGGCTGGGGCAACCGTCCTGGGGACGGTTGGGCAGATGGACTCCCCCCCGCCCAGGTCCTCTTTGTCCCTTCCTTCTGCAATCGTCCGTTCATGTTGTTTAGGCGTGAAAGGCAGGTTTTGCCTTCTGCCTCCTCTTCCTTATTTCAGACGATGGGTTGGCTTTCGTGCCAAGACCTGGAGCAACCAGGCAAAAGAGTTGGTCCTAATTGCATACCCTGATGGTGGGAGGAGGGTGTCACTGTGAGCTCTTCAAAGAGCTCAAGGGAAAAAAATCCAAATGTGACTAGCAAAAAACATCCCCACAGAAGCACACTGAAATAACCCAGGAAGCCCCCAAATCACCAAAGAAGGAGAAAGCAAGCCAGATGCAGAAATGAAGCAGAGAGCCAGAAAATCTTCCATTCTCCACAATGCATGCAAGCCAGTGCTGAGTGAAGGATCACAGGACCTGGCTAGCCAGGGAAGAGATACAGCCGCTCTGCATGTGCCTCAACACTGTCAGCCCTACAGCATGGGCATAAAGTCTTCCAAACAAGTTTGCGTTTTACAGCTTTGCAAGCAGACCCTACCTGTGTGTTCCCTGTGTAACCAGTAGATGGCAAAATTAACTATTCAAAGGTGACCTTTCTTAGCAGATTAGCCCTAATTTCTTAGCAAAGTCTCCAGCTTTGACCTGTGGCAGAAGGGTGTCCCAGACAGCCTCATATACAACCACATAATGCAGACTTGCAATCCCCCAAATGTTATTATTTTTTACCATATTGCCATTTTTAATGGACAAAAGAGCTTATTAAAGGCAGAACTGGAGAGTAATTGCATTGTGTTTAATTTTAATTAATGGTCAATGGAGTGAAATCTCTCTCTCTCTCTCTCTCTTTTTTTTGTCCAATTCGTATTAACTATTTTTGGAGTGGTCCTGGGATGTCATTTGAAGGCAAAGCATCCTTCTTGGCCTGGAAAAATCTTTGCATCCATGGCACTCTGCACATGTTCAGGTATACTCCAACCGTTGATTGGTTTCCATTGGAAAATCATTCAAGTTTAGAAATAAATTTATCTAATTGAGTGAATGTGTGCATTCACCTGCAAATTCTGAAGAAAATGGTTTGCCTTTTAAATCCACCCTTCCCCTGAATGTCTTAGGCTTCACTTCCCATCTTCCACAGCTATTGGCCATGATCTTGAGTCTGATGGGAACAGGAGTTCCAGTTATCTGGAGAGTGCCTGGTTGGCATAGCGTGAATTGTGTTGTTGTAACCCTTGCTTTGTATTTGTGGGAAGTATTTGCTTCCAGTTGTTGACTGAATTTTTCTTCCATTTTTTTGAAGAAATTATGTTGTCGTTTATCAAGAACAGAAGCTATATTTGATGTTTCCGTAGAAAAGAGGGTCATAAATAATACACAGCGTTTCCTCCCTCTGTGGGAGAACAGAGACGCCTCTTCGGAAGAAGGCATTTGCCATCTGCCCTTTTTTCTGAGTTCTTCTTTTTCCCAAATTGCAGCTTTTAAACTCCATTGCATTGCTGGCTTGGTTTTAATTGCCTTCATGGATCTGAAAGCCTCCCTTTGAAACATTTTATTTTTAAATAAAGTACCTAGGTTTTTGTTTTTTTAATTCAATTCACAAGCCACTCCACATTGTCAATTCAAAGATTTGCGATGGCTCGATCTAAGAGATGAATTAATTAAAATGTTGCAATGCTACCCTCTTACAATTTAAGGTTGAACTCTAGCAAAGGACCTCATGAAGCTGCTCTCGGACCCAGACTGATTAAAGGTTTCAGGCAAGGATCTCACCCAGCCATTCCTGAAATCAGCCAAGGTCAAGATGTAGGTAGACATCCCCATCAGAGGAGGGGCTGAGCAAAATAGTTTTGGGGGGGCAGCTTCCGGCCACAGACCTGGCTGCCCAGAGCGGCGGGCATCTGAGGAGCTGCTCAAAGACAATTTGCTGCCAGAGATTACGATTTGACTTTTTCTACATCCTACAGACAGAAGCCAACAGGGATCGCTTAATTTCACTTTCCCGCTGCTGACAAGGTAGAACCACCCTCTCCAACACTGCTTTGGGGAGCCTTTGGGCCAATGCAAAGCAGAGGTCACAGTGATCTTGTGATGCCAGCTTTATTCAACACCTCAGTTCTGGCTCAACTGCTGCATATTTGAAACTGTGCTAAAACTACTCTTCTTTCTTTGAAACTGGGTGGAACCTGAGAGGAGTCTTTCCTGGTTTTCAGGAGCTCCTGCTTCACCCTACCTCTCAGCTCCAGGGTTTCAGGTCTTTTAAGGGGAAAGGCGGCTCACCGTTTTTTTCCAGCTCTCCCTTGCAGGAACTATAGAGGTATTTTTGGGCGTATGAGCAGAAAGATGGAAACCACAGCGATGTGAATTGGGAGTGGGTGAGTTGCAAACAATTATTGTACTTCCCTTTTGCACTGAGTGTGGGTGAAAAGATTTTTGTTAATGTAGGGCGTGTAATACGGCCCTTGTTTTTGTTCCTCCTTCCCAGCATTTTGAAATCAGCAGGTTGTCAGCTCCTTTTCTGCCACCCGAGCCAGCTGTCTCATTCTGGCAGATAATCAAGCCTACTGTCACAAGCAACAGTATTCTGAGCAGTGCAGAGCCAAATGTTTCCATTTCCCATAATGCCCTGGTACTGCGCTGACTTAAGGGCATTATGGGAAACTAAAAAATGACTCAGCTGCCTGGTGCTGTGCCAGCCAAATGGTGTAGATCAAAAAGAAAAAAATGGAGGGGGAATTAAGAGTATGCTTCCACTTCAGACCTTGTGGAAGGATTAGAGTCCTAAGATCCACCCAAACTTTAGTCATGGATCCTAGCACAGGCCTCTTCTGGCTGAGCTCCAGCCGTTCCCAAGATATCAGAACAGTATCACTTGCTGGTCTGCCTTAAGTCCTTATTTTTTTCAGCAAATTAGCAGGTATGGTCCTTGGGGACAAAAAACAAACAAACGACCAAAAATCTCACTGGGATTTTTGCACTGAAAGCACTCTATAGGAGAAAAAAGAAAAAAAGAGAGAGAGGATTTCCGGTTGCAAACGGTTTCCTGCTTGTTGTTCATGAAGATATGGTTGGGGTGGAAGGGGGAGGAGAAGGCTGACCCCACAATTGGCCTTTTTTGCTTAAGTTCCAGAAACATAACCGTGTGTGTGTGTGTGTGTGTGTGTGTGTGTGTAAGAGAGAGAGAGGGAGGGAGAGATCCTTGGGGGTTGACAGCACCATGCAAAAATTTAAGCACTGGCATTCATTTGCAGAAAGGGACCAGCAATCCAAATTAAATGTGCACAGGGGGCACTGGAGTTTGACAGTATCTTTTAAGACATCCCCCCCCCCCAAGATTTCTTCCATCTCCAGATGTGTGAACTTCAACTCCCAGACTTCCCCAACTGGCATGCCATTGCTGAGAATTCTGGGAGCTGAAGTCCACACATCTGCAGAGTACTAGATTGAGGAGGAGTACCCCAGAGGACTGCATTACAGTGGGGCAACAATTAACACACCAATTTTAAGTTCACTGTAGAAAAGAACAAGCTGCCACACGTGTCTTATGCATACAAACTACACAGGACCACAATGTCCATCTGAAAATCCAGCTGCACTAAGAAGTCGCAGCGAAATCTAGAAGGGGTACATTTTGGATCCTACCTGCCAGAGTCATTTTGCAACAGGATGATGCTCCTGCGAAGAAACTTAATGCATTTCTAGTCCCTGGAGGTGAACAACCCACCCACTGTCAGTACAGCCATTCAAACCTTTTCCCCAAACTGGTGCCACAAGCCACTTGTGCATCAACATTGCCATAAAACAAAGGAATGCAAAGATTCCTGATTTACTCGTTTCTACCGAAATCCAGGAATCCACCAGCAAGAAGAGCAAAATGATGACTGGGGTGGGGGTGGGGAGATGCAAACGGTGACTACGACCTTTGCATTTCCCACCCTCATCCCTTCCAGAAGAGAATTCTGCGGCTGAGGAAGGAGCCAGGAACGGGAAGGGGTCACCTACACAGCTCCATAACATCATTTCTCGCTCGCTTGCCTGGAGCCAATTCCATCTTATTAATGACGGGCAAGATTCAGCCTTCATTTATCCCACTTGGCAAGGATCTCCAGGGGCCTCTGCACATTCCAGGCAAGGTGCTCAGACCTGATTCCAGAATTACTCATTCGGCCAGTTGGCCAGAATTCCCAGGCCTAAGCAGCAATTGCCCAAGGCGCTTCTCCCAGCACAGAAATGCCACAACAAAGCAGCACCGGTTGACCTCCGGCCTGCCACGCTGCTCTTCAAAGCAACAGTTGGTGACCCGGCCAGAATCCGCTCAAGAACTGATCATGTCCCAGATTGTGGTCTGGAAGGGTGTGCGTTTGTGTGCGTGCTTGACAACTCCTCTATTTTGCAAATAATACCCAGACATTCCCCCCCCCACCTTCCAAATTCTGGAGGTGAACTCTGTCTCCATTTCAGAAAAACCTCAGGAGCACCCAACACCACAATGCCAGGTACGTGGAACAAAGGGGGTTGCGCCAACTTGCAGTCCAGAAGAAAATGTTCTGCCTCTTGCGCCCACTTGCTGTTTGAATTGAGGTTGCTGTGGCAACCTGAGATACTGGAAGACTGCCTCCCCCCCCCTTAAATAATTTGACTTGTTGCCGTGCCAACAGAGGGAGGGAAGCAGAAGCAAAACCCGAATCCGCTTCCCAATTCTCTGGCACACACTGGCGGGTCCAAGAGGGATCTGAACATCCTTCTGCAAACCTAGCCCGAAAATGGTAGCTTCATTTGAAACCCTTAAAAAGTTCAAAGGATGTATGCATTTGAGAATATATATATATATATATATTCACAGATGAGAATACATATATATATATATTCACAGATGAGAAACCAACAGACATAAAAGCATTTTGTTCTGCATGAAGCATTAAAGTCCATCAATGATTGCTGCAAACAGTTCTCCATCCCTGTCCTGTAATCCTTTGCAGATCATTGATGGAAGTGATGTTATTCTAATTTATCAAGAAAGGAGAGGTTTCCTCTGAAGCTCATCCATTCTCCCCGGATGAAATGGCCTCAGAAAGAGCAGAAAAAATTAGTTGCTGCATTCATGCCGTATGCTTCATTTGGTGATATTCCCATCCCCAAACATTTTCTGGGTTCACACAACACTTTCAACCATCAACTAAAGGGGCTTCGCTTGCCTTACACATATACCCGCAGGAACACCTAAGGTTTACATTCACAAAATGTAGCATCTGGCACAAAATGTCCCCGTTAACCTGATACTTCACAGATGTGGGTGTATTCTGATCTGGTGAAAACTAGCTTCCCGCATGCCGGAGAATGTGAAATCCTTACCCAAACACAATGCTACGTTCACCTAAGATATTATGGCCAAAACAAACAAACCAAATTATGTCTTAACGTGATGATTTGGTTCACACAATACATAAGTGACAACCATGGCTGGGTTCCTAAAACATGGTGAATCGGAGAAGACCTAACCTAACTTTCGCTTTTGCCAACCTGATGTGTTAGGCTCTTACCATCCAAAATCCTCAACTCTCAGGGGTATCTGCAGGGTATGGTCAAAAAAGTCAAGATGGTGGTTGTGACGGGGCAATCAAAGCTGTGGAAAGGGGTGGAGAACTAGTGAGATTATTATACGTAGAAAGATGGAAAGAGTCTGAAATACTCACAAGGGAGGAATGGTTGGTGAAGATGACGGAAGTTGCAGAGATGGCAGAACTGATTTGTTTGATTAGGGAAAAGACAATAACTACACTTATCAATGACTAGAAACCCTTTATGGACTTTTCGCTGAAAACGGGAAAAAATGAATTTGTGATTTATGGGTTCAAGGATTAGAAAGGGTAGAATATGGAAAAAAGAGACCCATGATGTAATTTTAGAGAGAAAGGATAAAATATAAATGCATTTATAACTGCTGCAAAGAAGTTTGGAAGCCACTTCTTTATACCTCTTTCCTTTTTCTTTCTTCGTCTTTTTTCTTTCCTCTCTTTCCTATTGACTTATCGCTTTTTTCTTTTCATTACTTTTCTTTTTTCTTTAAACGTGTACTGCTTTTACCTTGTAAAAAACATTTCTAATAAAAATTAATTAAAAAAAGAAAGTAAGTGATGCAGAACTGAATCCTGGTAATCAACAGGCAGTATGAGAATTCTTGCCCGGCCTTGCAGAAATGCTACAAGTTGGACTTTTGTCTTCATTGTGCTCCACATCATTCCAAAAACAGACTCCAAGGTCTTGAACTGAAGATACAAACACCACATCTGGACTGGGGTGTGGTTGGACAGTAGTTCCAGCCAACCTGCTACATATCATTAAATTATATTCCAAACGTTGCATAGTCTTTACAGAGAGGATGATCAAACTTAACAAGGAATAACCTAGGGCAGTGTTTCTCAACCTCAGCCACTTGAAGATGTGTGGATTCCCAGAATTCCCTGACCAGCTGGCTGGGGAATTCTGGGAGTTAGAGTCCACACCTCTTCAGGTGGATGAAATTGAGAAACGCTGTTGTAGGTCATCCATGTCTATGTTAGTGCAATGCACTGATGGACTGCTGTGACCAGAGATTGCCTTCACACAACATGTCTTCATGAGTTTATTGAATGACCCTGTTTCTGGCTTCACATCAACTAAAAGAGGTGGATTACGCAGTGTAGTAAGCCACATACTCCAACCCAATCAAAGCATATAGCACAAATGTATCTTCTAGGTTGCTGGACCTGCTTGACGGGGTAAGCCTCCACCGTCATTTGTGAGCAGCACGTGGAGATCACTTTAAGACGTGTGGACTTCAACTCCCAGAATTCCCCAGACACCAGTTTGAGAAATACCAATCTAATCCAACCCCGTGCTTGCTGCAGGAATCTACTACAAAGTTATTGTTCAGCACAAGAAGGAGAGGAAGTGTCCATCAGCCAAGGCTCCTCCTGCATTGCTCAAGTTAACCTCCACCATGGGGGAGCCTGACGTGGCATATCCAGACCGCCTGGGCCAAGAGCCCCGCAGAAGCTGCCAAATCAAGGGGGAATATGCCTCCTTCTGCGCCAAGCAGGAACGCTCTCGTATCCATAGATACCGAGTGTCTTGTCCACACCAGGTATGAGGAGTCTCAGAATAACCGGATCAAGGCACTGGGGTTCCATCAGGAAGGGAATGGGAGAAATGAAGCTTGAGATAGGACAGCTAGGGAGGCCCAAATCCACATTAGTGTGCAGCTGGGCTATGCTTTCCACAAACTGACAGATGTGAAAGAGGCCCTCCAAACCCAAAGAACTGAGGTAGGGTGAGAAGAATTTGCTCTACGTTCAGCCTATTTTACGCATTTGCCAGGCTGTCCTCTTCCATGAAGAGCACTTATCCAAAAGGAGTGACACGGGCATCTATGAACCCTACAGGACCTTCACCGCCACTCCTCAAGATCTGCCATCTCAGGCCGGTGCCTCCCTTTGGTTAACGACAGAGCCGGCTTTCTGGCTAGGCCAAAGGGCCAACCAGGTTTGAGGTGATGGGAGACACTTCGTCCCTTGTAAGGTTTTCTCTCCCAGCTTTGTGGCTGGCAGGAATGTAGCGGGGCTCAGAGCTTTTGCCATCCCTGCACTGCCGTGCTGGGAAGACTCCTCCGTTTCTGAGCGTGGCTGTCAAGCCTCAGGGCTTATCCTCAGGTAGTGACCAAAAAGAAAAAAGAAAAAGCAAGAGACTTAAAACTAATACAGTTAAAATGCTGCTTCCAAATATTGGGAGTCCATGAGTTTGAGGAGCAGAGGGGGAAAAAATAAGGAATTCATTCCTGCATCATCAGGAACTGAGAGGGCTACGTGCCAGTACAAAAAAGGTCGTAGCAACTTGTTGCAGCCCATTTCCAAAATATTGATGGGGTAGGCTGAAGAGAGCCCCTGGATGAGAGTTCAACCTACCAGCCCAGCACTGAGTGCTTTCTTCCCATGTATTTTTCAGGCACAGTCTAGTCCCTGTTCCTTACCTAATTCTGAAAGATGAGAGTCATGCCTTCCTCCAATGCAGTGACTCCCACCTGATCTGGAGCACAGCCAAGGGCTGTTTTCACCTCCCCTTCCCGGCTTTCATTCAAGCCTTAGAGACGTTCTACTTACTTGCTCTGAGACTCAGCTCAAAGGTTGGCCGGACACCTTTCTCCAAAATGGAGCAAAGGACTCAGCGGAGCAGAAGTTGTAATGGATCCTGGGAGAACGCGGTCCAAAGGGTCTTCTGCTATTAAGGGAGGGGACAGAAGAAGTAAAAGGAATCCACTGGCACAGGGGAACACCTGCAGATGGACTCAGTGTCTTCGACTCTTTGCTCCTTACTCAACTCAAGTTACAGTCCCTTTGTCACGGAGGCAAAGCCAGTAGCCAAGCAGAGAAGTTGAACTCCGCTCTCCAACCTGAAGTCCTTCCAGATGGATGAACTACAACTCCCATTGTACAACCCCCCCTTCCTCAGCCATCAGCTACACCTGTTTAGTGCTCAGGCACCGTGGTTGATCTCACTGCATTACTGCTGCTCTCCTTTCCAGAGGGATCCATTATGACTGGATTTCAAGAATATGAAACCACGGGACTTGCTTCCTGCAGATGCTCAAATATTTGCTCAACAGCATTGGCTGTCGAGCAGGCAAAGCTCCCATCTTGCACCGCTCCGCAATCTGGCTCATGCTATTGTTTGTACTAAAGGATGAAAGATGGGATCTTTCCTGCTCCTGGCCCACTTTTCAACATACTGCTGCTGTCAGAATAAAAACAAGATCTGCTTTCGGATCCAAGCAATGCTTTAATTGTTTTTTCTGGGGGGATCACTCTTGATCACTATATGGGGGGATCACCCCATATAGCACCTACCTTGGTGAGATTAGAAAGATGCCCATAATGGGGTCCCACCACCCTCTTATATGTATTCCATTTGCAATCATTCCCAGTGAAAACATTCTCAGAAAGAGAGCTTATTTGCTTCCAGAAGAAAAACACAAAGGCTTCCATACCACCCCAGTCATTTCTATTCCCTTATCTCAGTTTGAAGACCATCCAGGAGCAACTTCACATCTGCCGACTCAGAATGCTGGAAAAACAAAAGCCAAAATCACTGCTTAGCTGGCCAGGGCAACTGAAACTGAAACTGGCAAGGTTAAGGCCAGCATTGCCTCCATCTGCAATCAAATTCTCCCGAGCTCTTAAATCTAAAACCCACTTCAAAGCTAGTCCATCTCGCATGGCACCGAGCGGGAGTCAATCAGCTTGGGATCACAAGGGTGAGGTGGCAATCTGGTAGCGGTATAAGCACCTCCTTCAAAACTCTCTGAGTTCTGTGGCTGTTTTAAGACAGATATGCACATACATCCCTATAAAAGAAAATCATCTTTCTAAGGCAACATGGACTCTGATGGACTGGCTGGGGAATTCTGGGAGTTGAAGTCCATGCATCTAAAAGTCGCCAAGCTTGAAAAAACACTGTTCTAAATGGTTTGAGACTAAAAGCACCTTTTTAAGGGGGGGAAGGAAATAAAGTGTCAACTGTTGCAGCTTCCACACTTGGGGAAAGACCCCTCCAAAGTTAGGACTGCGACGATCAGCAGATTATTTTTTTTTTAAATGAAGCAGGACGCCTAATCGTTTAAAATACACAAACGTGATTGCAGCATTTTGCATTTCCCATCCATTGACTTGCCCATCAATGGAGCAAAAAAACTTCCACCAATACGTGGAGCAGGAAGAAAAGCGGGGAGAGGACTAACAAGTGAACAACCAGGGCACAACATTTTCTACTTGCTGTTATCTCACCGCCAGACCACAGGCGATATCGGAGATCTGCGATCCCATCTCCCTCTCCCTTATTTTACAGCAAGTGAAATGGCCTCCCATTTTTATCACGGTTACAACACTGGGAGCAGGGGGGTGTTTCCCCCTCCTCCTTTTCTGCTAGTTCCGTGATCTGAATCGCCTGCCAGAGAGTGAAGAAATACAGATGCTGACAATATGCTGTTATTCCTTACACCCTAGGAGGCTGATAGCAGCCTAAGAGAAAGGAACAATGCCTAAACAGGAACCCCTGACACCTCTTTTCAGGGATCTGGTTTTTATTGAAGCTGAAGGTCTGTCTTGCTTGAGCTGGATTTAGGGAATAAAAGGCACGGGCTGATTTCTCCATCCCACATCTGTCTTGGCGATGAAATGGATGACGAGCTGAAACGTTCTTTTTTTAAAAGGCCGTTATTAAATGTAGGTTTTACTTTCCCTCTGTTGCTCCAAGCAGATCATTAAAAAAAATATATCATAAAACGGAAGGTAAGGCAGCCAATGAGCCGAATATACCAAATATCCATCAAAGCATCTCAGTAGAGTTTAAAAAGCTGCTGCTGAACCTTCTTCTTTCAACAACTCAGAAGTCAGCTGTCAGCCCTTTGAGTAGACCGGACTTGACCACCAAAATTATGAATACTAAGACTACTTTTATGATAGGGTTACAATCACAGAACCATGCAGCTCTGAATTGTGCCTCCCCACCCCCCACCCCCGCCTTCATCCTAAAGAGAACTAGGGAGGGTCAAGTCTGAGACGCTTTCTTAAATTACATTTCTGCCCCGGACTCAGATTTCTCTTATCTGACTGTTGCCTTGGCTGCAGACCTTCCTCTGTCCCTCAAGGTTATTCTCACAGCCCATTACAACAGCTCAGAGACCCAAAGCTTTCCTTTATCTACCAGCAGAAAGATAGCAGAGATGGGACTTGCCTGGCTTCCTTGGGCAAAGATTTCCAAAAAGGGGGAGCAACCACCGAGAAGGCTCTCCTTCGCTTTCTCTAAATGAACATGCAGAAGGCGGAAGATTCAATCCCCAAACTCGCCAGCTTTAAAAGGAGTAGGTAAGCGATGTTGGACAGATCTTTGCTGGGACGCCTGGAGAACCGCTGCAGGGTGAAGACATTGTCTCAACTAGTTTGAGCGGCCTCTTAGGTTTTCTTTCCCCAACCTCCTGCATGCAAAATTCAGAATGATCTTTCTTCATCTAACTAACAGGCTTACCCTCCAGCAGCAAAGTCCCAGGATCCTTGCTAGAGAGGCAGTTCCCAGAAACCTTGTGACCAGTGCCCACGATCTTTTTTTTTTTCAAAAAGATCATCCCCACCCCACCCCTCTGGCTAAAGCGTCCACCCATTTCTCATCACGAGCAAACCACACTGTTGCAAATATAGCTTGTGAAATGGGAACTTCAAAGAGGAAGGGGCAATTTTGACAGATAAGAGAGAAGGCTCTAAAAGACAAGGAAGATAGAGGTTACATTTTCTTGCAGTCTCAGAACGAGCAGAAATAAATAAGGCAAAGATCCTTGGAATGGGGATGCTTGGAATGGATCTGTGAAACAAAAGGGAGGAAGGATCTCTCTTAGTTAGAAAAGCTACTGAAGCCCTTGTCATGCAAACCATGGTTTGACAAGCAGGTGGTTGTCAGGACACTGAATTCTGTAAGCAACTTGGGCATGAATGTTACATCAGATGTTCACCAAAGGATGCCTGATCTCTGATATGCAATGCACGGCTTGCATGAGTGTTATTTACTATATGGATACCCCACCTTGGAGCCAAGCCGGGTGCACAGGGGCCCACCAAGGCATTGACCCAACCCAACCCAGCTTAGCCTGAGCAAGATTATTAAGAACCTCAAAGCTTCTATGTCAGTGCAATAATATATTTTGTCAAGTATCACTGCTCTGCAGAGTTTCAGGTAGGGGTTTTCTAGCCTAACTTGAAAATGGTGCGATTCAACCTGAAATCTGCCCACTCAAAAACATTGTTTTACCATGGAATCATCTTCCTAAGATTGCCACAACTTATCTAATTAGGATCACAGCGCTAATATATTCAATTTCATCCTACCAGAGATGGCTGAAGGAAATCTACATAATATTGCTTATTTGCATATTTCCATCCCCTGCTACCTGGCAAAAATAAAATAAAATAAAATAAAAATAAAAATGGAGCTGGGATCCCACACCTGCCCAGACATCTGCCCTCTTCAGCTACATCTATTTTGTTCCTTTTAAGCAGCCATTGGCTTAAAACAAAAGGGTTTGCAGCACAGATATTCCTAGCGTTCATTAATTAATGCTGGAGATGTTTATTTATTTATTCTTAAACTGATTTGTGTCCAGGAGAGAGGAACGTTATTTCAACAATATTCAAAGGGTAAAAGGCAATATTCGATACAGTATTCAAAGGGTAAAGGGCAACCAAAATAAATTACAAGCAGACCAAGATAGCCTCAGTATTTAATATACTGAGTTTTTTTAATGAGTGTCGGGGTAGAGGCAGATATTTCTGCCCCAGCAGAACAGGTCTACTTTAGTGCATTGGTCAAAAACCTGAGGCTCTCCAGGAGCTGGTGAATTTATAACTCCTAGCAGCCCCGCGGTCAAAAGAGGGATTTGGGGAACTGTAGTTCAACAACCCCGCCAGGCTGCATCAAGTCTGCCACAGCTAACTCGATGAAGGAGCTGTTGCCCCATTGCTTTCATGAAAAAGGCAAGCGGGGGGGCTACTTTTGGGCGGCCAGCATCACTAGGCTACAGCTAAGATCCAACGGCAGGAAAAACACCTGGTATGGTTTCCTGAGAAAACAGTGACTTTTCTCTAAGCAGAGAGAGGGGGAAGATACAACTTTCCTTCCCTTCGACAGGACACTCTGTTTAATGCGCAAAAGACACCGCACCCCACCCCGGCCCACAGATCTTTCTGCAGAAGCACGAGGCAAAGAAAGGCATCAAGTCTAGTTTGGTAGCAGAAGCGGGGGTCTTTTGGAGAAGGGGACACGTGTCAGCCCCTCCACCCAAGGTCTGCGTCAGCGTTCAAGATGATCCAGTGGTTTGATCCTTTCCCTTCGAGGCGGTAAAACCCATTAAAATGCAAGCCCAGGAGTACTGGGGAGGGTTGGGGGGAGCAATTCTGATGATTATGCCATTAACCCCAGTGGAAGAGAAAGATTGCACAGACAGCTGATGCAGCGGGAAGAAAATGGGGCTACGCACATTGAAGGGAACAATCTGCTTCCAAAACGGTTAAGGGGTTTTCAAAGGCTCTGGCAGAAGGTATGGACGCACGTACCCAGCCCTTCCCTCACCCGTCTGCACTCCAGCCCCAAAGAGTGTGGGAGAGCTACAGCTTCACTCAGGCACACTGTGTGCAGTTCCAGTGTTCAGCGGGGGCAGGAGGCCAAGGAAACCAGGAGAGGGCTGATGGGTCGACCTAACAGCTTCAGCAAGGCTGCAGAGAAAGGAAAAGTTAAACTTGGTGCTTTAACTATAGCCCACAATACAACCCACAGGTGAAGAGGCCAGCAAACTAGGAATGACAGCACCTCCTCAGTCTATCTCTGCAGAATGGGTCTCTTTGGTACCCAGAAAAAGGGGGAAGATGCTCTTAAAACAGGGTTGCTAAGCAACCCAGCTTCCTGCCCTCAGAATCTTGGCTCAGCCAATAGCAGCACGCTCCAATTACATCATGAGCCTTCTTGGGATGGCCTTACTGGCGTGTGCCTGGCTGGATTCTCTTGGCAAGGAAAGGTGGGCCACTTGGCAAAGCTCAGGGGGTTGTCCTGCAAAACCATTTGCTCCTTCCCGCTCGAAATGAGCCGGGCGGCTGGGTTGGGTTCAGGCATCTATTCGCTCAGAAGCATGAAGGGTATCCCACCCACCCCGAGGCATCGTGTCTCCCCCCTACTTTGAGAGGAAAGATCAGCAAATCAACAGGTTGCTTCTAGGTTCAGCTTATTGGAGATTTTGCTGGAAACATTTCTGGTGGGGGGAGGGGGGGAGAGGTTGATTTCATTTCAAAAATCTTCCACAAATGACCAGACAGGGGGCATCTGTCTTTCTCTCCAGCAGTCTGCAGGGGGAGGTGACCCCCCAACAGCTGTCATCAGCCCAGGTCAATATCCCCCCCACCACAGATGAATAGAAGCAAATAGGGCTTACGATAGAAAAAACAGCTCCCATCTCCTGATTTAAATGCACTTTGTTGCCTATAATAGATTTTTTTTTAATTATTAGCCAGTTGACCAGTATTTCCCTCTACAAATATTTCTCCATCCAAGGACTGGGGTTGAAAATATGTACAGTATATATTTTTGCTATGCTCCTTTGGTCTGAGTACAAGAACCTGTTAGGATTTTCAGCTTTTGTTAAGACCACTGGAGGTGGTCTTCTGTTGTCCTATACTAAGAATAAACTCGTTTCTCCAAGGATCAATCTTCATAGAGCCACAGATAAGAGGGATAACTCAGCCCAAAGCTTGCCCAAAGCAATTCAATCTTTGGAAAGGGTGTGGGGTGGGGGGGAAGGTTAAAGGAAGAAAAACAAAGGAAGGAAAATATCTAAGGACTAAATCTGGAGTATCTTGTGGAGGACGAAGAAACTGATTCGATGGAAGCAATAAAGGAACATCCTTTAAAAGTGTTTTTCAACCTTGGCAACTTTAAGAGGTGTGGACTTCAACTCCCAGAATTCCCCAGCCAGCATGCTGGCTGGGGAATTCTGGGAGTTGAAGTCCACACCTCTTAAAGTTGCCAAGGTTGAAAAACACTGCTTTAAAACAGGCTGGCTACCTGGTTGAAACTCCAAATGGGGCAATCCATTCTACAACATTTTGTAGTGACACTTCAATCTTCAGGCTGAGCAGGCAGAACAAAACATGGAGGCAGTTAGGGGGGTTCTTCCTCATTTCAGAGCCATACCCAGCAATCCCCGTGCAGCTTCTGCTGCAGAAACATTTTAGAAACTCTGGCTGACAAATGCCCCACACTTCATCATGACTCCCAGATCTCTGGGACCAGACCCAAATTGGAGTGTTTTTCTTTTCCTGTGCAGGCAATCGTGATGATCCTCCAACCTCAGCCAGACCAAATGTCCAGCCTCCTATCACTCCTACCCAGGACAGCACGGAACGTGCTTCTGGGAATGGCAGCAGAAGAGTTATTCAACACATCTGGAAGGCAGAGGAGTCTCCATCTGAAAACCTCAGTGTGATTTGCAAGCCCTTTACCTGGACAAACAGCATTTCCCGATGACTAAAAGAAAAAGAGCATGTTTTTCACTTCTGCAAAATCAGACTCTCCAACCAGCCTATCTTTGACGAACAGCTATTGAATTGCACATCCCCCCCGCCGCTTTCTTCCCAACACAACATCTCCCACCCCTGCCTAATGTTTTAGAGAGTTGGCATCAACCCCTTCAGCTATTTGCATCTTTCTTAAAGGTGATGCAAGTTAGAAGCTTGATTCAGAAACGCCCTGCAAAAGGGCATGGCTTCAAGGACCCGAAGGAGAAGGGGCAGGGCCTTCATGCCATCCCGTGGTAAATTCTTAGGAAGTAGCAGTGATTCTTTTTCAAAAGCCAACAAGGTATTTTCAGCTGATCTGTGCACAAATTGCTTGGCTGCTGAGACACAAGAGACCTTCGAGCGCTTCATGAAGCTTCAGGGGCCTTTGGATCTAGCCATCAGGCTCTGCTGATCAGTCCCCACCCACCTCCAACCCAGCTACCTTTGATACATACCAAACACAATTCATGGAAATTGCCTACAAGGAGAGCGGGAGGAAGGAGGCCCAGGGCCCAGGCCAAGAGGTGAGATCAGATGCAGAAAGACAATGCACAGCCAGGCTGGGTGCCTGGCTAAACAGCAGCTGACAAGCCCACCTTCTCTCTCCCCGTAACCCAAGAATCATTGGAAAGCAGCTTGCAGAACGCTCCCACCCATGGAAGCAAAGATCAAAGAACTGGGGGAAAGGCTGATGCATCAAGGCAAGAACATTGCAATTTTCTAGTATAACAGCAGGACACTTAGGTTGAATTTCATTCTTCAGGATTCATGGGAAGGGAGTGAGGAGTACATGGATAGAGCCATACCCTTTTCTTGGAAACAGTATGGAAGTGATCGCCAATGTCTTCTTTTCAACTTCCTGATCAATAGCTTTGTGGATAGACTTCATGGATGTTCTCCCATCCAAGTTCCAACCCAGTTGAATCCTGCTCCGCTTCCAAGCCTATACAACAGCATTTCTCAACCTTGCACTTTAAGATGGGTAGACTTCACCTCCCAGAATTCCCCAGCCAGCCATGCTGGCTGGGGAATTCTGGGAGTTGAAGTCCACCCATCTTAAAGTGGCAAAGGTTGAGAAACATTGCTATACAAAGTTGGCCAGCTATTTCTACCTGCTGCTGAGACCAAAACTCACAGGCAGAACAGTGACTTTGATGGACAATCCTGTGCTCTACTGAGGATTATATTATTTTTGGGGAATCTAGGGGGCATTTGACAGGTGATGCTGAAACAAGCCGGTGGGGAGTCGGAACAAAAGAAAAGGATTATCCACTTTTTCACCAACACCCACGCTTTCCCTCTTGTTATAATACCCATTTTCCTTCTCCCTAGCAGCAGATCTCATTTTTTCTACTAGGAAGGCTCCTTCTGTGGTCCGAAAGTTGTTCACCTTTCGTTTACTGATGTTCTGTCTACCAGTCTGGAGAACACACAAGAGTTACCGCGACAAGCTAAACAAACTGATGTAGAAGAAATGCACACAACACTACATACCGCACATTGTAAACATCTCAGCTATACAGAAACGGAGAATTTGTACTGGGAAAGCATTAATCGGGGTTTTGCAACATAACACAGGTGTACGTTACAAACTCTCTGCCAGACACAGGTATAAAAACACACAATTAACTTCCGGGCTGGAAAAATCCCAGGGTTTTTGTCACAGGCAGATTCTGAAATCCTGAGGCTGTCTCCAAGGAGATTTCAAATAACTTTGGGCTTTGCTCTGCTCTTAACTACAAGCGAAGGGATGGTCTAAGTCCCCACTTCCTTGAGTCTTTGATCATCCACCACTGAAAAGAGTAAATGGGCATTTTCCTAACAGCCCAAACTGGCCCATTCAGAGAATCTTATCTTACTGTATTGCATTGCGTTTTTTCATTGCCTTTATCTTTCTTTGCCAGCTCAAAGCAACCCACACCGAGGAGGATTCTGTCCCAACAACAACCTTGCAAGGTAGCCTGGGCCAAGAGACAGTGCCTCACCCAAAGTCATCCAAGGGGTATTTTGGCTGAGGATGGGCGTAACTCTGGCTTATTCCAGTCCTTTTTCAACACTTTAATCACTGCGCTACACAGCTGTACCTAAGACAATGGTCTGGAACAGGGTATTATTTTTTAAAAATCCAACATGCAGAGTTTTCATCTACTTTTCAAAAAGAATATATATATATTTTAACGTTCATCGAAAGCACCTCCTGTAAAGCGGCTTTCCTCTTCCCCTTCCATACAGGAGGTCATAAATCTTCTAAAAATAATGTTTTCTACAGAACACATGTAGAAAAATCCCTGTGTCTCTTGCTTCAGAACAATTGATTTTAGGCCTCTGCACGTTTCACTTAGGCCATTAAAAAAAATCACATAAACCGGCCCATGGGTTTAAGTCTGGACTGCGCAGATTTAGTAACTTGGAATCTGCCCAGAGGAAAAGTCACACATTTACACTACGCGGTGTAGTATTTAAGTAGAAAAGCAGAGAAATATGTTTTAACTTAACTTTGCATTCAGTCTTTGGGTAGGAAACCTTATAGGAAAAACATCCAGGGGAGCGATTGCTTTTCAGCCTCCAAGCCAACCGTGTGTGTTATGCTGTAATGTGGTTTGTGGGCTTGGGCTTAGTAATGTTGTGTGAACCAAGCCCATGTGATCAATTCAGGAAATCGCAACAGAACTACAGTTTAAGAGGACCCAGGATCCCAACACACTAAGCAGTCTCTTACCTGCTCTGTGCAAAGCAACCAGTAAGGATCCTGCCTTCTCCATAACCACTGACACCACAAGCAGCGACCGATGGTCTCCAGGGTCCAGCAAGGCACGCACACGAGAAACTCCAAGGCTGCAACTATTTCACCACAGCTCGGTCAATGCAACCTACCGCCTTCCAGTCTTGCCTAACAGCCCCAGGGAACTATCTGCCCGAGCAGCCACTCTCCTAGACGGGTGACTCTACCACCTCTGAGCCAGGGAGCCGGGAGGGAGTTGCCCCTTTTGTTCCCTGCTGGAGCCTGCTCAACGCCCTCCCCCACGCTCACCGGCCGCTGGCCGGAGAAAGGAAATCACCAGGACTTGGATGTTTGAGTCAACTCCCGCTTGCTCATTGTCACTGCCTCGTCCCGTCTTCCTTCCTAGCGACAAGACCCTGGGAAGAGGGAGCGGGCGTCGAGGCGGGCACATTCCAAGCTGCCCAGGGCTGGGCCCTGACTTTGACTTCCCAAAACACCATTTGAACCCTGCAAGCATTCTGGGCGAAAGGGGGTGTTACTTGAAGAAGGCAGCAGGGGCTCCTGAGTTCATTTCCACTCACGCTTCCGGAGACCTCCTCCCATCATCCACCCGGGCCATGGGGAGCCAAGAGGTCTGCTTTAGAAGGCAGTTTGGGCTGCCGGGCTGCCAGCTGCGGATTATATCAACCAAGAGCATCTTCTTGACCCAGGCGACTCTGAGCATCCACAGCGAAAACCTGTGAAACCTTGAATCAAGACTGCGCACCATGGATGACCCGCCCGCCTTTTCTCTCCATTGGCAGTGCTCATTACCAGCAGATTTGACTCCAAGGCTCCAAATTGGCAATTATACCCTCGCTGAAAGTGCCATGGGGTATGGTCTAATGCAGGCATCCATGGGGGCCCATAAAGAAGCATTCTTGATATGTAAACTGCTCCCACAGATATGAGAATTTCAGCTTTGGTTCAAATCGTGGCCTTCTGCACACATCCTGACCGTATTGAGACGAGGTCTGAGGATCTTAGCTTAAGCAAACGTGCAACTACTTTAAAAGTTACACCCACCTACCGAAATACATAGGAGGGGGTTCACGTCTTCCCACACTCCCAAGGTTTGTCTTCCTATTTAACCGAAACCAAGGTTAGACTTCTGATACCGGCATTTTACATGCAACAGGTTGCCACCTCTTCGGATGTATACACAGAGGACCAACCGCCGTGCAGAATCCCATCTTCAGCTGCTAATTTCTCCAACTGCAGAATCAGGTAGGAGATGATGGGAAAGGCCTTACTCAAGAATAGAAGGCCATGTTGAGTCAGAGGGATGCTTTGACTCAGGGACCTGATCTGCACATCACACTGAGCTAAGGTTTCTTTAACCACAATGTATTAAACAAACCACAATTGGTGGAATCTGCGTACATTGTTAAGCCATCAACCACGGTTGCAAATATCCATGACCACACACACATATTGAGCTAAGCCATTCTGCGGGTGACTGGTTTGGGGATTTCTATGTTACATGAACTCAGCCGGTATCCATTTTTCCCAAGAAACAATTTAGAGGCTAGCAAGGAGGAGCTACGAGGATTAGCAATTGGTACCCCAATGTTTCCTTCTTCTTCTCTATAACTGTAGCAATCCCCCCTGCATTGGGCAGATTGTGCTGAACACAGAATCAGGGTCTTCTCCACGTGGAACTGATTCAGTGGCTGAAACTTCTCTCTGCAAGAGAGTTTAAATCGTTGCAAAGAAAACACCTCCCTGGAGCAAAGCCATTTCTTAGTAATCGTGCATGGCCCAAGGGCTCTTGGTGAAAGAATGTTTTTTTCTCCTCTCTTTGCAGAAATAAATGTTGAGGTATGTGCCCAAGGCTATAGGTATTTACAAAACAGCAGCAGAGCCACCAAAACAAGGTTTGCCAAAGCCCTTGGCTCTACATATGCAGACATTGTGTTCTCTCTGTCTTTCCTCTCATTCTCTTCCCACTTACCCACGTTTCCCTTTCCGTTTAAGGCCATGCCTTCGGATTGCTGGAAATCCTGCTTCACTGCAACTCCCATCCCCTCGGCTTCCGTGATTTCGCCACAAACGGCTCACAGCCTTTTATGCCTGTTTTCCCAGCCTTGAGGGCTAGAAACTTGACTTTTTTTTAATAGCGCTGAAAATGTCAATTGATATGCCAGATCCTAATTTTGCACTTACTGTTGTAAAACAGACAAACTTCCCTTTCTTCTTGGGAAGCCCCCAAAGTCCTCAGTTGAGAACTATGCATCAGGAGAAATTTGGGGATGGAAGAACAGTAAAAATCGGGGCCCCTCGGGGGTGGGGATGGTGTTAATTGCATTAGTGGGGTTTTTTTTCCCCCTTTTCCCTGTTTCTTAAATGGAGACACAATGTCCCTGGAGTGACGCTGCATTCCAACACAGCATCACTCCAAGGTGGGACTCGGTGTTAGTGAAGCACAACCACACCGGTAAAGCAAAAAAAGGAGAGAGAGAGAGAGAGAGAGAGACGCCATTGCAAGACTGTTTCTGCTCCTCGGTCACCTGCCATCTGCAAACAGTCCTCCCTGCAACGCCCTTCGTTCCCGTCCCATGAATTCGAAGGAGGACAGCCACGTGACTCTGCCAGGGAAGCAGACATGCCATTCCTTGGCACCAGAAGCCAACCTTCGCGCCCCCAAATCAAACCAACCCCAGTCTTCAGGGCCGTACAGTTCCGAAAAAGGTGGTCGAAATTCTTTGGATTTGGAAGGGCGCTGGACTCTCTGTCCTGCTGTGCCAAAGAAACACCTTAGAAGTTGGAAACCAAACTGAAAGGGCTTGCTTTAACCTTCCAGCCATTGATGGTTAAAAAAAAGGGGGGGGGAGGGTGTTGCTGGGATTATCTTTTACATCTTCCTTTCTCGGATTCAACCTGCAAATGCCTTTCCCGGTCTTTGCAGCTCTCTTTTTCCTCTCCCAAACAATGGCTTGAGCTTCACTCCCCCTCACCTGCGCTGCAGGAGGCAGGTAGGAAAACAAACAGCCAGCCCCCCCCAACGCCCCCCCACAGCCAATAAACTGAAGCACCACTTCCGCCATCCTGCTCGTACACCTTGTGATTTGCTGCGTCTGCCCGCTAATTATGGGCTAAAAGCAATCATCTGGGCACCATGGCAACAGCTTGCAGATCTCCCCCCACCCCAATGCCTTTCGGATGAGTTTGGTTTCCCAAAGGGGCTGCTTAAAGGCATCCCCCATCTCAGAGATGAACAAAAAGGAGGGAGGTGGGTGATTGACGGGGGGAGGAGCTCCTAATCCCTCCCCCCAACGATTGGGTGGCTCTGCATTCAGGTGACTGTCAGTTCTGTTTTGTGAATGAATGCCATCATTCGTGCACGCGCCTGCATGACTTAAGATCATCGCAACAGCAATAACAACAGTGCAGACGGAGAGGACTGTTTTTGCCTGCCAATTCCCTCTGACATCATTACTTAGAAATATAGGGAGAGCTTATCTTGGCTGGTATCAAGAAGGGTTAAGTTTAGGATTGGATGGGACTATTGGATTAGTATGGAATGGGAGACCACCAGGAGTTCTCCCAGACGTAGGCTACATTGGAAAGCCACAAGAACGTCGAGGAAGAAGGCAATACCAATCCATTTCCATGTTGTTGCCAAGAAAACTTTGTAGATATAGATTTGCTCCTTAGTTTTTAGAGATCGTTCCATCCAACCCTTTACCAAAGCAGATTTGATTGTTTCAGGAAATCTCAGCAGAAGCCAATCCAGTCTGAGTCTGGATGATGGACTTGCTCATAGTTAATTGACCCATGGTCTACTTCAGTGTTTCTCAATCTTGGCAGCTTTAAGATGTGTGGACTTCAACTCCCAGAATTCCCCAGCCAGCATGCTGGCTGGGGAATTCTGGGAATTGAAGTCCACGCATCTTAAAGTTGCCAAGGTTAGAAACACTGGTCTACTTAATAAACCCCATTTTCTGGGTTTGCCCAGGGCACTTCAAGGAGACCATACCAGCTGAAATCTACCCAACAAGGGGGGTGAAATTGCTAGAAATGCATTATGTGGCCTAGATTCCTCTCTTTTAGTAGAACCCGCCACCTTCCAAAGAAGTCTACTTGTCTACCCAAGAGATCTTGCTGTCTGGTAGTTCTTCATTACATGTCATCGAAATCCTCTTTCTTGTCATTTGAATCAGAGGACTGACCCATCTCCCTTTCTGGAGCCACAGAGAACAAGTTGTGTTCCTCATCTTCTATGATGGCCCTTCTCAAGCCACTCTTCTCCAGCTGAGCATAACTAGCACTTTCAACTTCTGGGCCATTCATTTGTTTCCCATTGCATTGCCCACGCATCTCACTTTGCAGAGACCCAGGGCCATATAGTGGTTACAGTTTAGGACTGGCATCAGGAAGACCCAGGGTTGAGCCCCTCTAGGTGACTTTGGGCCAGTCATTCTCTCTCAGCCCAACTGACCTTACAGAGTTGTTGTTCTGGGGGAAAATAGGAGGAGGGATGGTATATACATAAATGTGATATACGTAAAAGTTCTTACCAATAGAAGAGAATATATGTAGCTCAGGGCTGAACTGTGGAATCCTTGGGGGTCTCTGAGCTTTACCAAGCTCAGAGAACCCCAAGGACTCCATAAAAGTTCTCATGAAGAACTACCAGACAGCGAGATCTCTTGGGTCCCCCTACTTGCCCAAGAAAAGGATATTTGTTTAATTGAAGCAATGGAGAATTGCATTAGAAATTAGTCTTTTTTAGGTATATGATCTTTTTATATAGTTTGAATTTTTAACTGAATTAATGTGGATATTTATATTTTTAACTGCTTCCGGGTTTTACTTTAACTGTGAGTTAAACTGTGTTTAACCCGTGTTAAACATGCATTACTGTGTCAAAACTTAGCACCTACATCTGTACAACATACTAAGCTTATGTCAGCCCTACCCTCTATAGCTTAGTATTGATGTTGGTTAGTTTAATGTGTGCTGTCCAAATTCAGAAACTCGGTTAATTTAGCAACCAGGTTAAGGGTGTTTTGTGGATGGATCCCTCATTTGGCTCCCACGTCGCACAGCTGAATTGTAGTTCACCACCTAGTCAAGCCTGCTAGATTCTCCCCATATATCTTGCCATCAAACCAGTCCTAGCTTCGTATCACAGCATTTGTTTTACAGCTGGGTTTCATTCTGGAGATCTCTCGGCAGGGCTGAAAATCCCACTCAGAGTCAAGGATATTCAACTGGATGAATCAGAATGAAACTCAGTAGAACGCAGCTTCCTCTGTTCCTACTTCAATGCATTTTTTTCCTACACTTATGCATATATTTGCCACCACCTGGCAATTTCAGGATTATTTCATTCATCAAGGAAGTGGACTTGGTTGCTTCTAAAGGACCATAAGACACTCTGCGTTTGCACAACATGCTGATCCGTGGTTTTCTTTGTGAACCCACTCAACACAGGGAACTATAAGCTTACAATATTAACTACATTCACACAACACGTTCAACTTGGTCACTGAATTAAGCTACTTTCTGCCTTCACACAATATATTGAGTCATAAATTAGTCAGGCTGGTTTAGGGCAACATACTAAGCCACGAACCATTCCAAAAAGCCTAACCAAGGTTAAATCTAACAAAGTGTAACACCTTGTAGGAATGCAGCTATCAGAAGGCGACAGCAAACAACTTTTCTACCTTGCCAAGAAAATAGATGAATGTTTCCATGAAGTCATCAGGGGTTGAACTAAACTAGATTTTGATTCCCTAACAACTAGATTTGTACACTGTATGAAACCAGTTTGGTTTTGGCTTAGCCATTGAGATTTATTCAACAAACCACAGTTAAGTCAATCATAGCTTATCTAGATGCAGAAATACAGATGGTAAATATATGTAGGAGAGCAATTGCACTCTGCAGTTACAGTTCTCCCTTTAAAGACAATGGGGTTGTCTTGAGTAAACCATCAGAAGAAGGCTATAAATGGTTGAGAGTTCCAAATAATTTTTATTTAAGGAGCAAAGTCAGACTAAAAGCCCTTCAGGCAACACATCTCAGGCCATGATTTGGGGAAGTCTTACATCTGAGTATTGCTTCCACACACCTCTTTGCTGAAGCAGATATACAGGATCCCACGCTGCACTCTTATCCCAACAAACCACATTACAGTTTAATGGGATACGTGAACCTAGCTAGTGACCAGCTCAATTGTCCAACAAGCTTCATGGATGATTTTTCCAGCCTGCCTCTTACATGCTAACCACTATACCACACTATTCCTCCTGAGACGAAGAGATAATAGATAGATGGAACGATGTTCTCCTGGCAGGAAATCCTCACATTCACTCAGAATAAGCAGCTAGCCTGTGCAGTAACTCTTCCTGGTCCGACAGATTTCAAGATTCAAGATTCCAAAAGATCTGTTTCCGACATATTTCAGCACACGACTTCCAAGCACCAGGGAGTAGCTATATTTATTTCCCCACAACAGCTACTTTCAAACCACCTTGAACAGGGAAGAAATTACAAATGGGGTCAGCAGGTGACCTTGTCTGGGCTTAGAGCTGACTTGGATGGGAGACCTCAAGGAAAAGCCCAGAGCTGTAGACTAACTGGGAAAGTCAAGAGAAAACATTGTGGAGGAAATCAGCCTCCTTTCTGTGCCACGGACAAGAAAACAACATTTTTGGCTGAGTCCATGGAAGCGATCAGGAGCTCATCTTGAAGGAGACTTGTCCTTTTCCTAAAGCGAGGAAGGGATAAGTAAGTCAAAAGTGGCAGAATAAACCCAGTTTGGCTCTCCAGCTTGCCCAGAACTACATTTTCCTTTCTGCAAGGCTGGACGTCCTCAGAAGCAAGGGGTTGAACTCCTATCATACGTATCGCTTTATATTTAACATAGCTAGGATTTAATTGTTCATGTTTCATTTCACTTTATTTATTATGTATAAAAATAAATATATGTTTTATTAAAAATAGTTTTCATAGAGAGACTGCGTGCAGTAAAAGGGGACCTGAACAAGTACGGTATGAAAATAACCACCTTCCTGTAGAAAGCATGATGAAGTCTCAGCCTATTCACACATTCCAGAGCAGAGGGATGGAAGCCCTTCTGCAGATCAGCTCTGCAGGATGTCGGCTTAAAAAAAAACACAATCTGGGGTGCACGATCTGATGTGCATCTTCAGAAAAAAGTCTAACCGTCCAAAAATGCAGGAATAATACAACAACAGATGGGCCATCTTCAGAACACATGTGTTCCCATGCTATGGCTGTGGGGTGTGATTATTTTCTCCCTCCCCCCCTCCAGGCTTTTGAGGGACGAGGAACACTGTTTTGCAGGGCGCTCCAGTCTCTGCTTCTTAGATTGAAACTCCTAGAGCTGCGTTCACACAACATGCTAAGCAAGAAGACGGGTAAACCACAATCGCCCAATGTTCTGGATTTGCACCACACAGCTGACAAAACGAACTCTCCACCTTTTAGGCTAGCAAACCCAGAAATTGCATCCCTGGTCTGCGTTAGAACTGTATCCTGGACCATCCCAGCTGCTATTCCGGAGTTGGCCTGTAGCCCAGGAGGAAAGAGAGGAGCCTGGAAGAGCATCCAGGGAAGAGAGTTTTTCTTCCTTTCCTCTGCATCGCCTCCTCTCTGTAGCTAAGAGCCCTTTTGCCAGCTGGCCCTCAGGCCTCCAAGAGCATCCGTGGAGCGCTTGGGGTGGTCCAGATTCAGCATCCTTCCTCTGACCTTCCTAAGGGCAAAAGCTTTTCAGGGTGGGGAAACGGGTCCAGCCAGCCCCTTCTCTCCTCCGATTCTCACAGCCGGTATCCCATCTGGACATTCACTAGCCGGACAGGTGCTTTGGGGGGGGGGGAGTAGAGCGCCGTGCAAGCGGGCAGGTGCGAACTTACGCCCGCCAATCCCGACTCTGTGCACGCCCGCGACCCTGAACGTGTGAAGCGGCTCCTGAGCTTAACCCCGAGCAAAATCCGTCCCCCGCGCTCCGGCTGAACTTCTGACGCGCGAGAAAGTCTCATCCCTCCGCACCGCGGGCAGAAGGAGGGCCGAGGCGGCCCTTCCCCAACCCGGGGCGGCGGGTAATGGGAGCTGTAGTCCGACGCCTCCCCTCCCCCAAGTCCCGGGAGGCTCGGCGGAGGCTAAAGACGGAGCCCTTTCCCCGCCGGCCCCGACCCTACCTGTTGGCGGCTCCACCACCGCGGCCGGGGAGGAGGAGGAAGGCGAGACGGCGGCGGTCCGCTGGGGTCGCTTCCCGCGCGGCGTCTTCCCCAGCATCACCGGCGGGGAGTTCCCCATCTTGGCGGCGCGCTGCTGCTGTTGCTGCTGCTGCTGCTACTGCGGCGGCGGAAGGCTGTGGCGCATCGCCCAGCCGCCGGCCCGGAGCCTGGCGCGAAGGAGCCTCCGCCTCCGCCTCCGCCGGGGGCCCGCCGCCGCCGCGCTGCTGCCCAGCTCCGAGCCGCCGCCGGAGCCGCCGCCGCCGCCGCCGCATCGCCGTCGCTCCCTGCCCCCGCCCGCGGGCGGGCTGCGAACGAACCGGGGGGGAGGGGATCGCCATCGGCCCCACCCTCCTCGGGAGCGGGCACGCGCAGGACGGCCGGGGACGAGCGCCCGCACCCCGGACCCAGCCTGCCGAAGCCGCCGCCTGACAGAGGCCGCGGAGCACGTGCAGAGCGCCTTCCTCCCCCTTCCCACGCGGCGCTCCTCCGGCGAGCCGAGCGCGGGGACGGAGGGCGGGGGCTGTCCCAGGTGGCCCGTGCCGCTTCCATCCCCGGCCGCCCCAGGCCAGCGAACCGCGCCGGACTCAACGCACCCGCGCAGGCGGCTCGAAATCCCCAAGATTGCCCTGGGTGGGACTCGGGGGAGGGAGGGAGGGAGGGGGAGTCACACTGAAAGAACACACACACACCCTCCATGAACAACAAGGGGAAAGAGTTCTCAAGGGGCCGAGCAGCCTTCTTCACTCCGACGCCTTCCAAGTGGGTGGGACTACAATCCCCATCAGTCCCGGCCAGCATTTACTTCTTTATCTATTTGCTGTTTCTGGCCTTCGGGCTGCTAAATTCTATGGGGCTGAACTCCTCCCTATTGCTCTACCCTAGCAGGAGGTCTCCACTCCTGGCCAGAGAGTTGATGGAGGTCCTTTCTACCTGGAGACCCAGGACCTTCAGTGATCAAAGCTTGCATTCCATTTCTGAATTAAGCAGGAGGAACATTGCAAGCTAATGTTAACTCCAACACTCCTATCTAATGTTCACTCTGTAGTGATGACCCCGTCATTCCCCTTTGATCTGTTTGTCCTAGTGGTTCTTGCAAATGGCTCAGCCAACCCTGCAGCAAGTCATGGCAAGGCTGAAACATCTCCCTGGACCCAGAAACTAAAAGCAAGCCGATGAGCCCAAGAAGCAGTCTTGCAGACCAGCAATCCATAAGGAACCACTTCTCCATGGTGGAACACATTATCCTTGCAGGCAGATGGTGCTGGGTTCAACCTCCAGGCTTCAGGCTTCCAGTGAACAGAAAGAATCAGGATGGTATAATGGTTAAGCTGCTACACCAGTGTTTTTCAATCTTGGCAACTTGAAGACGAGTGGACTTCAACTCCCAGAATTCCCCAGCCAGCCATGTCCACTCGTTGAGTGGTTGAAGTCCACTCATCTTCAAGTTGCCAAGATTGAAAAACACTGCGCTAGACTAAGAATGGGACCCAAGTTTAAGCCTGCCTCCCTCGCAGAAACTCACGGGCTGACTTTGGGGGAATCCCCATTTTTCAGCCCAGCCTACTGAGAATTATGGTTGTGTGAATGAAATTGGAAGAGGGCTCTTACGTATGCAGTGTTAAGCACCTGCAAGAAAGGTGTCTGATACAGTTAATACAGATTTAACAGTAAGGATTATTTTACTGTTTTCATTCCCACTTTTAAGAAGGTGGCAAGCTAAAATTCAGTGGGCTAGTTGGGAAGTTCTGGGATCTGTAGAAAGGGGGGTGGAGGCATGCTTATTGCTCAGCCCTGCCTTATGGGATAATTTAGGATTCCAAAAATGGTCCATGATTGCTGGGGAAGCTGCAGAAAACGCATGGAGGATGTTGTGCAGCTCTGTGGCCATAGGATGCTCAGGTTAGGAGAACCAAAGGCCACAATCATTGTAAGGCAGCTTCATAAAAAGGCAAATATTCTCTTGGACCAAAATCAACAATAAGTGTTCTGGGGTGCTTTTTAAAAATTATTTCCAAGTCTAGCCTAAGTCTTAGACTCAATGGTCTTCCATGCAATGCTGATCAGGTCCAACCCTTATTAGCTTTTGGGCTCAGCCATGGTGGACTAGGCACACTGCTTTTCCTTCAGCCAAGGACTTCATTTCACATACTTTTCATCTCTCAATGAGAGAATGAAATACTATTTAGCACACCTTCCAGGTTTAAAGAACCAAGAAGCAAGTGATGGGGGAAACCATCATTCTCAGCATCTACAAATAACCTTGAAGGACAAATGATCTAATTTGGTAAAAGGAAGCTTTTCATGTTCCTAGATAATGATGAAAGATCAATAATTGGGTGGAAGGTACAACTGAAAAGATCCCCTGATTGGAAATTTATAGGTAGGAGTTTCAGACTGAGCAATATCTACTGATCTGCAAAAATACACCTGCCTCCATTGATTCCGGCTTTCAAATCTGTGATAGCTTCCTATTTCACCAGTCACTAAGATTCATCCATTTCTTCTCTCTGACAGATGAAGGAGGAAATGCTGGTTCTGTGTGGGAGGTAGTATAGAGATTGACACCAGCACAGGCTAGCTGGGAAAAGAAGTAAAAGATGAGGCTAGACACACGAGCCCTTGGGTGGGACAGCGTGGAGAAGCCCATCTTGAGTTTTGGAATACTTATTTCTGAAAAGAGCAGCTCACCTAGGGAAAAAAATGGCAAAGATTTTGTTCCTTGCTAGCAGAAGCCAACCTTCCACCATCATCTGTGTTAAGAAGATGGAGCACCAGAAAACCCTGGGAAGTTGCTATGGAAACAGATGCAAATTGGATCAGTACTTGGCATTCTTTGGCAAAGCAGCTTTCTCATTTCCAGAAGCCTTTTGTGCTGCAAATCCTAGCCCCGGACCAGCCATAGTATCACAACAGCAACGCAAGGTGATACACAGAAGCACAACAGTGTCAAAAACCCACAAGCCAAACCACCAGAGCTTTGCACACCATGCATTTGTGCAAGACCAGCTCATGGGCTGTGGTTGCATTTCTGCCCTCGTAGGACTTACAGGACTGACCTAGACGGCATTTAGCAGCATTCGTGAAATGCTAATTTGAGGTCCTGACATGCTTGGACCCGTCTTTTGTAGAGGCAACATCCATGCCTTGGTGGGTTGAAGATACAAATTCCACTTTGCTCTTACAGCCTCACTCCTTTGTCCAGATCTGCCATCCAGACCCTTCCCATCCTTTAGCCCTTAGGTATACACTTCATAGAGATGTTATCACTGATATCCTACGTGCTAAGTCAAGCTTTCTTTAACCATGGTTTATTGACCTTGTAAGAGGAGAGCAGGGTGAGTCTCTGGTGGCACCTGTTGAGACTAACACATTTTCTTAAATAGTCTAAGCTTTTGTGAACTGCATCTCCATCTATTTCCTTCGTTCCTTCCAATAGTTTGGCACAGATTCTTGAATCAGGTGATTCACACAACAAGCTATAAATCATGGTTTTTATATCCTAATGGCAGGGTCCAAGTAACACTAAGCCTAAAATGAAACCATATTATGGCTTAGTGGGTTGCGTGAACTAGGTGGATAGAAGCAAATATGTGTAGCTCAGGGTTGAACGGTGGAGTCCTTGGGGTTCTCTGAGCTTGGTTGTTTTCTTGCAAACATTTCGTTACCCAGCTAGGTAACATCTTCAGTCTAGACTGAAGTCTAGCGCTAGACTGAAGATGTTACCTAGCTGGGTAACAAAACGTTTGCAAGAAAACAACCAAGCTCAGAGAACCCCAAGGACTCCACAGAACTAGGTGAACATCTGCATTCCTATATGTGAGTTCTTTGGATCATTAATCTGTTGTTCCCATGGGCAATTTTCCACAACGAGGAAATCTTTTCCCGTTGAGCGCCAAACCACCAAGGGTTCCATGGCAGAGTAACTGCTTTGGATGTCAAACTAGCTGGTTCAATTTTTGACATCCCCAGTCAGGAGAGACACCTGTCAGAAACTTTAGAAAGCTATAGCCAGTTTGTGCCTTGGTCCACATCTTAAACTAAGCCATGGTTTGTGGGCTGACTAAACCACACTCACTGGGTTCACACACACTGCTAAGCCAAAACCAACATCCTGATTTCCTTCAAGACTGTGTACCATGGCAGTGGAAAAAAAGTAATGTGGTATAGTGGTTAAAGTGCTGATACAGGTCTGAAGAAACTCAGATTCGGTAAGGAAATTCAGTGGATTGCCAGGCACTCTCTCTCCAGGGCCATTGTTGTAGAGGTAATCTGCAAGGAGGGAGCACTGTCTAGCCCACACTGATCTGCTGGAGGAAAGGTGGACTATAACAGATACAGCAATTACAGAGAGAGTGTTATACTCTGTCCTCCACCACCAACGATCTCCAAACTTCATCGTTCCAGAAAACACATATCACATGAGGGACAGAGATACATGTGCTACAACTGAATTCCTGAGCCTTGCACCATTCATCAGAGCATGCTCAAGTCAAGCTGGATCCAAGCTGGACCAAACCAAGGTCCACAGCACCTATACCCTATGCCCCACTGTGGTCTACCTCATAAGCAGGGCCCAGGATCAATCTCATCTTTTCATGCCACTTCCCCTCCGGCCAGTGATGTTCTGAGCCTGCTTCCATCAGAAGGAAGCCCAAGCGATCACATCTCACTCCCCTTGACCAACTCCTCTTCCAGATCCCTCCTCCATCAGGCATTGACAGATCTCTTCATCCATCTTCCACATCTTCCACCAGTAAATCCTGCAAACAGGCTTGAAAGCTGGGATAGGGTCTGACAACTTAACAGCAGGCTTTGCCCTATCTCAGTGACCTGGCACTGTTTCCTTCTCAATCCGAAACCAAATGTTACAAGAGAGGCTTCAAAAAGTGTACAGTAGAGGAACTTCTGAGGTGACGGTAAAACACAGGAAGGGATGGAAGAAGCTGCTCTTTTCAGTCTGGCCCAAACCTGCTGCCAATCAATTTAATTGGGAGCCTTGAATGGAAGTGTTCTGGCTGAATTTCTCTGATTCCTTTTCATCAACACCATGCATACTTCTATAAAACTGGGTTTATTACTGTTAAGGCAGCAGCACCATTTTGGGGGGGCTCCTGCAGAAGCCTGAAAGAAGAGGCATTGTTTTTATGAACAGCAGAGATGTGCTATGCTGTCACGAGGTCCAGAGCACTTTTTCTGAACCATTTTTTAAGCGTGCACAGCCATCACGCAAACCATCCAGAATCAGAAGTCTAAAGTAATGGCCTCTCTGCATCTCACATCCCCTTCATGAAGAGGAAGAGGAAGAGGACTTTATAAATTAATTTAATGACAAGTTGGGATGTTGCAAAACAATGCCCCAGCCTCAAGCAGAGCCTTCCCAATCTGGATGCCCTCCAGAAGTATGGACTTCAGCTCCCAGAATTCTCAGCAATAGCCATACTGCCTGGGGAATTCTGGGAGGTGAAATTTGGAGGATGTTCAGGTTAAGGACGGCTGCTGATTTTTATTTGCAAGAATCCCCCTGGGCTCAAGTTGGATCCTCTATATCAGTGTTTCTCAACCTTGGGAACTTTAAGATGTGTGGATTTCAACTCCCAGAATTCCCCAGCCAGCATGGCTGGCTGGGGAATTCTGGGAGTTGAAGTCCACACATCTTAAAGTTCCCAAGGTTGAGAAACACTGCTCTATAGAAGCGAATATGTGTAGCTCAGGGTTGAACGGTGGAGTCCTTGGGGTTCTCTGAGCTTGGTTGTTTTCTTGCAAACGTTTCATGACCCAGCTAGGTAACATCTTCAGTGCTAGACTGAGGATGTTACCTAGCCGAGTCATGAAACATTTGCAAGAATACAACCAAGCTCAAAGGACCCCAAGGACTCCACTGCTCTATATGTTCTTAGAAAATAAACATGAGGAGATAGGTGCAGTCCGGTGCTTTGCTGGGAAAAGCACCCACCTGTAAAATGATAGAAGGGAGACAATAGAGGAAATTCTAAAGAGGGAGCTGGGAATTACCAACGGTCCTTGCAGCTGCCATCAGGTTCAGAAAACAAACGCCAGCCCCACCAGGTAGATCAGACTAGAAAATCAACTCCACTAGAAGGCTAAAACTACTTTTATTGAGTTGGTCTATAATAACAGTATCCTGCGAGTCTAATTGTGCCGTTCCTCCTCCCCCTTCGTATGCTCCAGTGAATCAGGGAGGCGTCTGTCTGAGCCACTTCTGAATGTTATCTTGTTGCTCTGGACTTGAAAAAAGTTTCAACCCCTTTTGGCTGGGTAAACGTTCTGGCATATTCCCATCAAGGCCCTCTTCCTTAGTCTCTACACCAGCAAACGAGGTGCCATCCAGGAAGTCTGTCGGCTCTCCGCGATGTTGCTGGGAGAACACTCAGTAAGTACTTCTAATCCTGGATCCAGATCTCCAGAGCTGGGCTGGGTATTTATGAGATGGCCCAAGAGGATTGGTTTATCCCAGTGCAGCTCTTGCTGATCTATACTTCTTGGGGGCTGTTTTCCCTAGCCTCTGGAAGGAGAACATGAGAGGCAAAGCATTTCTCTCCTCCATGCCTTTGCTTCCCATTTTTAGGTCCAATTTTAAAAATAGCCTTCGGGCCACCTGCCCTTTGCAGCCACATTTTCCCCAGATCGCATGAATAAAATCTGCTTCGGCAGATCCGAATCCTAGAGGTCGGTGCCCTCCTATCTTTTAAATACGTAGGAATGCAACTGGAGGCTTTCGCTGAGGTTTTGCATGGAAGCCGCGGTGATCAACGTCCAAAGAATGCAGAGCCGGCGTGCACACCCAGTCCCCAAACCCCACTTCTGCACAGTTGCGGCGGTCCTCTTCCTGACTCCGCATCTCATCTCCTTTGGCAGCATGACCCGTGTTCAATACCTCCTCCCCCTCCCCCCCACCATAACTTCTCAGGATACTGCAAGCTCTTAGAAAACAGGTTTACCGTCAGTCCAAACAAGGTTTTATTTGTCAAAGCTTAAGATTCAAATAGAAGCAAGGAGGAGGGCTGGAAACAGATGGCCCCAGAGAGAGAGAAGGGAAAAAATAGAAGAAAGGAGGGGGGGGGAGCATGTTTTACAGTTTGTACTTGTTAACACCTTCCTTGCCTGTTTGATGCGCACGTTTGCACGCACAGAAGATGTCCCATCGGTGCAGATGCTGGCGTAAGCCTTCCACACAAATCATCTGTTGCATCTCTTATTTTGGCAAGAAACCGCACCTTCTGAGCACCGTTACTTAGAACTTTCTTCTCTCACGGCTATCCTTTTTTTTCCCCCCCCCCCAACAACCCGGGTATTTTGCTCGTGTGCAAATTAAACGCAAACGGCGGGCTCCAATTTCCCTGCGAGTCTTCTCAAACCCTCATCAGCATGGAAAATTTGGCAAGAGCAAATGTTCCCGAACGTAGCCTTCATTTCAGGTATTTTGGACCGTGACTCTCATGACTGCTCTCCTGATTGATTGGGAAGATGGATCCCCAGGCAGACTGGACTGACAGGCATTTCTATTACCAAACCTGCAATGCCTACAGCGATTTTATTCTCCTGCTAAAGCTAAGAGCTATCCGCGATTGGAAAAGGCCAGCATAATGTAATATGCTGTGGTATTCAACTGAGACCATATACTAAGATCATATTTGGAAGGGACCCAATCTTTGGAATGCCACCCCAATGAGAGATACCCAACACCTTCTGTATCAGTGTTTCTCAACCTTGGCCACTTGAAGATGGGTGGACTTCAACTCCCAGAATTCCCCAGCCAGCCATGCTGGCTGGGGAATTCTGGGAGTTGAAGTCCACCCATCTTCAAGTGGCCAAGGTTGAGAAACACTGCTCTATATTGTCCTTTCAGTGCCAGTTAAATTCAAGTTTATATTCCCCATTTTTTAAAACAATCCCTTAATGCTTCTGGGGCACTTTCTAACTTCTTTACTGCGGTTCCTACTCTGTTCCTATTTTATTGCTTCTTTTATCTTGTGTTTTATTGCCCTTTTATCTTCAGCTTGAACATTCAGTCTTTCTTACCCATTGCTTTAACCTAGCATTTCAGTTGTCTGCGTGTTACAGTAAATCGCTTCAAGATTTTTCATGGGAAGCGGCACCGCGATGTTTTCAGCAAACCAGCACTGCTTCCTTTGAATATCTGCAGATTGCCAGGCAAATGAACCTGATGCCAAAGCATCGGATAAAATAACTTAGCCCCAGCCGTCCTGCAAAAGAACCCGACAATGAGAACAAAACAGAACTTAATACTGTATAACCAAGTTCCAGCTTTTGCTTTGCGCACACTTCTCGTAATCCCACACTCTAAGAGTCATCAAGGTCACCTTGAAACCAATGGTGGGAGCAAAGATTTTACCCCCTTTCTTTTTCAGTACAATTCTGTTCCAGAGGAAAATGACTTTTGCTCCAGGTTAGGGAAAAAGAATGGGGTTTCCAGTTGCTCAGGTACAATTTGCAGTCTTAACCCAAACTTTCCAACCAGTTCAGAAGAGAAGGAAAACTCATCATCTTTTGGCTCACAAACCACCAACAGCAACCCTAACCCCAAGCCATCATTTCACTTGAGGTAAGAATAACACCATGAAATAATTTTGCAAAAAGAATGAACCTAAACCCAAAAGGCTGCTTTAGGAAACAAAGGGAAACATTCTTCTGTTCTGATTTAGTCTAAAAGTAAATAAATGTGCAATAAATGTATACAGTACAGACTTACTCCTTTTGTACCATCCAAACTACGGGATGCCAGAACACATTTACACCTCGAAGCTGTCTTTTAAGAATATTGCTATTTCAATAGTCAAACTTTTAAAATTTGCAACAGTCTATTCTGGAACAGAACATGAGAAAAAGCATACACGGGAATGCAAATGCGTGGAGAAACTGTTCGGGTTGATTAGTGGAAATTGTGGAAATTAAAAACGAAGACACTAAGTGACAGCGAAATTGGCAAAATTCCCTCTCTGACACAGGCCAGCCAGTCTGGATGGTGTGATTTTATGATGCTCCCAACCATGTTTTCCTTCTGTCCTTTGCCCTGTTACTTCACTTTGTACTGACTGAACGCAAGCCACCTTGTGTGCACTTGTAAAATGACAAGGGTATACATTTCATTACATAACTATGCAAAGGAAGTTCAGATTTTCACACTCCAGATGCTGAGACCGCAGAATTCTGGGAATTGGAGTCCCAGGATTCTGCAGATTAAGAATTCCAAAAGCCGGAACGTCAAGACATGACAACTCCTGAGCACGTTTTACTGAACATAACATGACATGAAGGTTAGGTTCACACAACCATTAGGCTATTGGTGTAGTGGTTACGGCACCAGGCTAGAAACCGGGAGACTGGGAGTTCGAGTCCTGCCTTAGGCACAAAGCCAGCTGGGTGACCTTGGGCCAGTCGCTCTCCCTCAGCCCTAGAAACCAGGCAATGTCAAACCACTTCCGAAAAACCTTGCCAGGAAAACTGCAGGGACTTGTCCAGGCAGTCTCCGAGAATCAGACATGAATGAATGGATTAAACAATAAAAATGATTGGGTAGTTTGTGATTCAGCCTGTGCTGGGAATTTGGCAACTGTTTTGCCAGGCTGCAGGACCCAGCCATCATGTAAATAATACATGATTATTACTTGGCCACAGCATGTTATGGGAATATGGCCATTATATTTTCACAACCCAGGTTTACAGTTTATTTTTAAACAATTTATTGAAAAGCACATAAAGGGAAAAAATGGCTGGCTGGGGAATTCTGGGAGTTGAAGTCCACACATCTTCAAGCTGCCAACGTTGAGAAACACTGGTTTAGGGTGACATGGGAACCCAGCCAATGTTGAAATTATATTCCTGTCTAGAAGCTCTGTTTGTACAAGCTTTTATGTAGAGGGAGAAGTGCAAACATCTAAAATGCCCAAAAGGTTTCTGTCCCATGGCTGACACTAACTTCCAACTTAACTTTTCACAGAAGGCAGAAAGAGAAAAATTGATATCAACGCTAAAGTAGGGGCTTGGGTTCTGTACACTCCGTATCATTTGCTCTGCTTTTCAGGATTTCAGACAGACGTTTTCTCCAGCCCTACCTGGAGATGCTCTGGATTAAACGTGAGCAATTCTCTTTGCAAAGCTGAACTGCAGAACTGGATCAGAAGATCAGATCACTGCAGCGCTGAGGCAAAGTCATGGCCGCGGAGTCAACCCCTGACCAGGCTCTTCTAGCAACTTGTGCCAACAGAGCTAGCAACTGCTTCATAAAACCCAAGTCATCAATCCCAGGAAAAAGGAGCATGAGAGGAACCAAAGAAAGGAAGAGTCAAGAGGGGGGAAGATACTGATCCGGACATACCTTCTCTTCTAAGGTTTCTTCCCAGCTAGAAAGATTGCAGCTTGGATTCTCAGGCCATGTTGCAAAAATCAAGTCCGTGGATCACCTTGTATCAAATCCCCTTGCCTCCTCCCCTCTCGCAAGCGTAGCCAGCATCAAGGACTCGAAGTAGCAAACACTGGAGAACATGCATAAATATCCTCTCTAGCCCGTGAAGCTCTTGACCGGACAAAGCAGAGCCCTCCCATCTTCACATGATGAAACCAGCCTGCCCTGGGCTCCCTTCTAACTGGCCCTTCACCACCTTGGTCACCCCACCATCTTCCAGGGTGGAGCCACTCAACTCTTGTCTGACCCTGGAGACCAAAGAGACTCCACCTTTGAAAGGGAGACAAGATTTCACCGCTGCAGAAACCCACTCTTAGATTTTAGGCAAGTGATAAGGCAGCGGAGAACATTCAAGGGCAGTTGTGGCGAGGCGATAGATCTTATCGATGGGCTGGGAGGAAAACTGGAATGGTGAGAGCACATGGAGGCTCTCTCACAAGATGGCTGTCACGGCAAGCGTGGCCTAAAGGCGAATGGATGAAGTCTACGCTTTCAAAACATTTACTCGGCTGTGGCTGGTTGCAGACTAACCCCCTGCAGTGTACATTCCTATAGGATTGTGGAGAATATGTTCCTTAACCCTGTTCATTCCCAGTCACTGACTACCACCAAAGTAGTACAATAGAATAAATTTGCAGGCTGTTGCGTGCATTTGTTTTCTGGATTATTGTTGTTACCTTTATAAAGGCAGAACTGAAATACACCCCCGTGATCAGCATACACATTTGCAAGCATGCATGTTAAGCAGCCCTAGGCCTCAGAGAACTGCAACTGATTCTCTTTCCACCTCTGTGTCTTTGCACTCATTTATTTAATTCCTTTTCAACTTGATCCTGAAAACCCAGAGAGGATGCAAAGCTACCTTTAAAAAAACCTAGCTTCTGGCACTGGGGCCAGCCTACAATGGGTATAGACTGTGGCCAAGGCTCTCTTTAATTAATAATCTGTAGTACATGTATACATTGGCAAAATCCAAACACCAAAAGATTGGCTATTGCTTTTAATAAGAACAAGCTACTCCTTTGTCCACACAGGTCCCTTCAGGGTCATCAGCAGTTTTGTTGCTGCAGAGTCCTATTCTTGGATTAAAATTAAGGGGGAACAGCAAAGATTCAGTCCAGATATGATATCACTTCCGAAGAATGTAAGAATTCATTGATTTTTTGCCCTGATAAACCTGAATACACAAAGCTTCTTGCTGAGAGCAGGTTTGAGTGAAATTACTTCCGAGTAAACAGGCAAACAGTGCAACATCCTTCATGATCCCAATGAGTCAATGCTCTCTTTTCCTTCCAGGAGCAGGGTTAAGGACAGATATTGGACTAAGCCATAGTGTATTGATCTGTTGAACAAGCCCTCTTGGCCCGGTTCACATTGAATACTAAGTACAGTTTATAAATCACAACAGTGAAGTTCACACAGCGCACTGCCCTAAATAAACCACTTTATGGCTCCTTTGCAAATGCATCCTTTCCCATTTTTTCCCTTTAATTCCAGGTACTTCTGAAAGGGCTCTTTTCTCTTTCCAACTCCACCTACCATTTTTACTCCTTTCCCTTCCTAGTCCCTGAATTCACCACCATACCCTAAACCAGTGTTTCTCAACCATGGCAACTTGAAGACATGTGGACTTCAGCTCCCAGAATTCCCCAGCCAGCCATGCTGGCTGGGGAATTCTGGGAGTTGAAGTCCATGCATCTTAAGATACCGAGGTTGAGAAACACTGCCCTACAGAAAATAGCCCACATTATCTTGATTCTCCCTTCTCATCTCCTATATCAATCTCGTCGCTCTATGCACCTGATGAAGTTCATGATGCTTATGCCTTTTAATGAAATGTGCTAGTTGGAAAAGGCACTACCAGATTTATGGTGTTTTGCCCCCATAGACAAACACAGCTCTCCTCCTACAACACCTTCTCATCTCCATGCAGTAACATTCGCCTGGAATTGTCAAATTTCTCCAGGAGCTCATAAAAGAAAGAATGTCAGCACACCAGAAAAACATGGTCAGCATCAATTCAAGTCTATCTTCCTCTCCTCTTTTACAGAAGGGTTGGCCCTGTGGAGCTAAACCTAGGAATTCACCACCAACAGATGTGCTGATGGCCACCCATTTAGAAAGGGTTTAAAAGGGGGCCAGGCAAATTCATGGAAGATTACGCTTATCAACAGCAGCTCATCTCTAGTGCGTAGGAGATCCTGAATCGCAGGCTAAAAGGTCAAGTCTCCTTCAATTCCTGCTGTACTCCAGGTAACCTGATGACTACTGTATATCCACGTTGTTTCTTTGGCAACTGTAAAGAAGTTGAAGTTTTCTTCAACTTCCCCAAGAAGCCTCTAGTAGGTCACCCCTGCTTATCTTCCAAACCTTGAGAAACCTTAAGTTGCTGCTGGAGGAGGTCAATCAGTGAAAACTTTCAGAAGAAACTTATGTCAGGAGTTTCAACAGCTGGGAATTGCAGAGAAACTGGTTTGGGCTCCACAGGAGGAGAACCTTGCTTAAAGATCTGAGCGCTTTGTCCCCAGTGACAAAGCGCTCAGAGGGTCAGTGGAATTTAATCAGAGGTGGCTAGTAATTTGTCACGGAGACTGCAGGCACATCTTATATCCCAGAGCCTCTACGAAGCAGGAGGCTGGGCCATATGATCACCTTGATCTTTTCTGGCTTTTATAGGGACTGTTATACTCTTGGTAATGAAGAAAAAAGTGTCCCCTGAGATTCTTTAAAAGGTTAGTTTCAGGTAGTGTTGCCAGTTTTGGTCTGCAAAACTCGGGCCAACTACTGGTGGGGGAATAATCCAGACATCTCTTGCCCTTTGCTATCCCCTAGTGCTCGCCTGGATTTCTGTAGACCAGATAACCCTACTTTAGAAATGGATCCAGCCTCTGCAACCTAGGCCAGGTTGCCTGGGTTTAATAGGAGCTGTTCTAATTATTTGGATGATGTAAGGTTATAAACTGACCCTGTGCCACCCAATCACTGATTCCTCCTGCCTTCTTATCTTTATTTCTTGGAGGGAGAGGACAGTAGAAAGTCATTTAGAGCCTCTTAGGCTGAAGAGCTGAAATGCAGATGTTGAGGTCAAGACCTTTTGAAGCCGCTCTCTTGCAGTGCCACCTGGTGGTGCTTTAGGCAAACCGCAGCTCTGAACTTACCCACCTCCCAACCCCATCTGAGTTGATGATTTTTAACGATTCATTCCATTTATTATTTAAAATTAAACAGGAAGATGGCAAGCAAGGTGCTACCTCTGACTCTACTGGTATCCTTAGAAAATAAAAATGGGTGGCTGCAGCCCTGTGCCGTATAAACTGCAGTGGTAAAAAGTCATCCAAGGGAGAGTGTAATGGTAGGTGAGAAAGACCTTGAGAAATAGGGCGAAGAGATGCTGCCAAGGGAACAGTCAGATAAGAGAGGGCATCGCCCGCAGCTGCATAATGGGTGGAGAAAGAGGCTGTGGTCCAATCTTACTTTCCAAAAGGAGCTGGCATGGAGGTCACTTCTCAAACACCGTCCCAAACAACCACCAACCTGTATATATAACTGAGTCATTCCTACACCTCTACAGAGGCTTGGTTTGCTTAACCTTAGTCTGATGTTCCAGCCACAACTGGCTTTGTTTGCACAAAACGCTAAACCACAAACCACATGGGCAGCTTCACAGGTGTGATGGAATGGAATTATGAAGGCCAAGCTCAGGGAGACAAACATTTTCTTAGCTCGCCAGAACCGCGTGGGAGGAACAAGAGGATGAGACTGGCACCTCCCTGAGGAATTCACACTGTTGTGGCTGGAGGACTTTGGGAACTGGGGTTTTAGTCTGGGAAGATTGATGTCAGGCCTAGCCCAAGGAACTCCAACAGGCACCGCCAATTCAGTCCAGCTATGTTTACTAGCTACAACCTCTAGCAAGAATCTTCCCAGACTAAAACCCCAACTCCCAAAGTCATCCAGCCACAACAGTGTGAATTCCTCAGGGAGGTGCCAATTTCATCCTCTTGTTCCTCCCACGTGGTTCTGGCGAGCTAAGAAAATGTTTATCTCCCTGAGCTTGGCCTTCATAATTCCATTCCATCACAACAGGGCACGTTAGGCCTAACCATAGCAAGCCGCTGCCTTCTAACTCAGCAGCCCATGGCTCCAGGCAGAGAAGAAATGGCCGCTCTTTCCCACCCTCCTGCTCCCTTGCAAACTTGGGCTCTCCCTGGGTGCCCAACCCCCCAGAGGGAACACACAAGGCTGGTGGAAGATGTTCCATCTGTCACTCTTGTCACAACTTGGTGCTCTGAGTAGCCAGGCTGCTTGGCAAGGAGGAGAAGCCACCAGGAGGCTCTGCGGGACATCTCCTAGGAGCCCCTGCAGAGGAGGAGCTGCTCCCTGAACATGCAGGAAAAATATTTTTTATTATAGGTCTCCCTTAATTCCTCCCTGCCATCCTGGGGCACACATGTGAGAGATCTCTAGACCCATGTTGATCTTCTCCTTTGCTCCCTCTGGCCCACAGCAACATATTCGAGATGGCCATTTGGGCATGGAATAATAGCACATCACGCTTTCCATAGCCCATTCTGGCATCTATTTCCAAGAACTGCTTTTCTGCTCAAACCAATCCAATTTAAAACATGATTACAATGAGTGAATGTTGGAAAGAAATGTCTTCTGTATATTCCCTAACAGGTAGTAAGGGGTGCTGCGACGGTTGTAAGTGTGAGAACCAGTTGTAAGTCCCTTTGTTCAGCACTGTTGTAACTTCGAACAGTCACTAAACAAATGGTTGTTAAGTGAGGACAACCTGTACAGTAGTCTCCTTCCAGAATCAGTTATGCTCAAGACAGCCAGTAGGTGGCAGCAGCGGCTTAAACCAGTCCTTGCAATGCGGTATCGCGACTGGATCACCCCTGCAGAATTATTTCCTATAGCGTAATTTTTAATTGTGATTTAATTATGCGTTGAGATTTAATTATTTCCTATGCCATGTGTTTAAAATTATTATTTCATTATTAATTATTATTTCATTATTTCCTATGCGGTGGCTTAATTTTGAATTATTATTTAATTATTACAGTATTTCGTTATTTCCTATACCTACATCATTTGTGCCCTGTCTCACTTGCCATGAGTAATTCAAGCAGGAAAAGAAGAGATTATTTTTGAGGTGAGGCCCAATGCCCTTTTTTATTTTTACTGGGTATTGAGTATTTACAAATATAGATACACAAATACTGAAGAAAGACCTAATTGGAAATAGAATGGGGATCGCTTTATATAAATGTTTGTGTAGCGCTTGGAGTTTTTTATTTCCTGTTTAGTCCCACCCACCCCCGCCATTGGTGCTCTCCTCTTTTGGCTGCTGGAAGAAAATAAAAATAAAATAAGAATAAAGCAGCCGGCAGCCCTTCAAATAATCCCAAAGTTAGCAATACATAGTTATCCAAGGACACACCCAGAAATATACACTGACAGAAATCTGGGTTTGCTCTCTAAACACACTCATACATATACACACTGGTAGCACTTTTATGCCTGTAATAACCACACAACCAGCCAAAATCTTGTGGCTTTTCTTTTTAACCTCTGCACACGGAAACAGCAATGAGAAGGCTTCACCGCTCGGTTTCTGCCTGTGACCAAAATGTTTGAAAAGCACATTCAGGAGAAAAAATGAGCCGGCACCCGCACAGAGATATACGGTTAATGCAGACACGTTCCTCACCTGCATCCCCAAGCCCAGGGCTTCCCCTCAGGAAGGCTTAACTACACCACGGCTTCTGGAAGCCACCGGCCAGCCCAGATGTGTTGCTTGGGCCGGTCCAAGATGCGTCTTTGGAGGAACACCTGCTCCGATCTGGACAGCAAACCTGGAATTTCCAACTACGAGCCGCAGAGCGCAGGGCGCTAATTCACTCAGGAAAATGTGCCTATGCGCACACATAATGCCCCTTCTCTGGGCAAGCACACTCAGCTCATTCAGTCGGGCTTAGGGCCAGGGGGAGTCCAACCTCTCCACTGAAACTCACTTGGTGCCAGCCCAGCACCGGCCTCTCTGTGGGTCTGTGCAGGGCCCTCGCTGACTGTCTGGGGGCCTGCCAACAGCCCCGCGTGCTTGGTACTTTTGGGCAACGTTGCCAGGAAGAGTGGGGATGGGGGAGGCATCTAAGAATAAGTCTCCTTGGATCGCGATGTGGCAGAGCTCAATCGAGCCGTTGTGTTGCTGGAGAAAGCTTGGCCAGAGAGCTCCATCTGTAGAGATACCAAGCAGAAGAGCGATTCTAACAGAGCCTGAGAACAGTTTCGAAGAGATTGTCAGGGCGGGGGGACCCTCTGGAATTTAAACACTTGAAGGATTGTAAGGTGGCTGCGATTCAGAGCGCCTGCGCGTTCTGGTGGATGGCACGCATCCAGCTTTGAGAAGAGCCTGCTTTTAGAACTTCCAAGGTGATTCCGCTTCAGACGTGGTTTCGCTCATTTGCTGTGGTATTATCTTTCCACTCATACCAGTGTGGCGGCGGGAGAGATTGGATTTGCTCTCATGTTACGGAGGTCAAATGATACTACAGTTGGGGCATCGTTTGGGGGCATCTCAAATTAATTTCTTGGAGGATCATGTCTTGGGTCCTGCATGCCATTTCTTTCATGATGGGGTCTATGGTTGTGATCAGCAGCCTTTTCAGGCACTGGGAATTACAACAGGAATCTTTCAAGGATGCTGGTGCGTGACAGCTGGGTAGCAAAAGGAGAGAAAAGAAGGAGGAGCCAGAATTGGAACAACCACCCCTAAAATCTTGCACCATCTTAAAGACATGAGATCTTAGAGGACACATTGAAATGTTGGCTTCTTCTTAATTTGTTTTTAAATTGAAATGTAGGGGGCTGTAGGTGTCAGTTCAAGATGCTTTGGCACCAATGGGGGTCATATTCCAACCCCTGACTTATTTTTATAAACATCTAAATAAAATACCAAGGCTCAGAAGACACCGTGTTCTAGATCGCCTTGTTCTTGATCTAGAAGACACCTTGTTCTAGATCAGCTGACTGGGGAATTCTGAGAGTTGAAGTCCACACAGCTTAACATTGCTAAGGTTGAGAAACACTGTTCTAGAGTCATTCTATACCACCATGGCCACATTTAAAGGTCCATGAGTCGTAGGAGTTATTCAAAGGTCCTTGAAGAAACAGACATGAAAATGGGAGCTATAAAAAATTCTGGTCTGTCTGCTCTACCTCATTTAAAATTTCTCTTATGTGTTTGCCCCATTATCACCCCAAAGCATTGTGGGAAATGTCAGTGTTGGTCCCAGCTGTAAGGAATTAGCCTGAGGTGCCATCTTAATTTCCCAGAATGCCAGTGCCCCAAAGTGACCCTTTACTGGGGCATTTTGAGAATGGGGACTTGGCTATACAAACTGATCTCACAGCTGTTGCTACCTGCAAACCTATCAGGGAGCCCAGTGTCATGATAGGTGGGAATGACCTTGGGAGACAGGAGGAAGAGCTGCAGACTGGACAACCGTCATGTAAAAGGTATCTCAGCCCACAGAAGAAGAGGCATGAGAAGCATTTCAGAAGGGACCCTCCCTAGTTTTCCGGAGAGTAAAAGGAGAGGAGGGGAGAAATACTTTCAGACTTGCAAGAGTCTGTTCATGTCACCTTACAACAGAGAGAGAGCTAGGATTCAGTGTTGTGCTTCTTGGCTGGACTACCTCACAGGGCTAACCCCTAGTGACATGGGGGCGGAGGAGGCAAGACAGCAATTTCTTGATGTCTTTCTTAAGCCTGACGCCAGCCCTTCTCCTCTCAATCCTCAGCCCTAGCCATTCGGCATCCTAGCCAATCCCTAAGCTGAGAGTGGTTGTGTAAACTATTTGCACACACCCTGGGTGGCATAAGTCAGAACCAAAATACAACAGAAGAGGCCACCCATGGAGTGGGCTTTTTTTTTTTTTTCCCCAAGATGATCCTGGCACTCAGCCCTTGCAATTCCTCTCAAACAGGGTGAGCCAATTTTTACCATACCTCCTTCCTTTCTTTCATCTCCTTTGGCAGTGTTGCCAACTCTCTGCTGTTCTTTCATATCACCAGGAATGTGGAAAGATGGAAGAAAAGGTGGAGCTTCTTTCTAAACAGCAGCAGGGGGAAGGGGAAAGCGGGGGATCCAATTTCGGCGAGCCGTTCCAGATCACATCTCCTGCAGAAGGATTATGGATTTTTAAAGCTTGGTGTAACTGCTGGCACCAACCTGTTATTTCACTCCTGCAGAGGGCAAGGCGCTTTGAGGAACCACGACGCGTCTTTCCCGAGTTGCTTGCAATCAAAAAATTCAAGGAACTAGTGAATCGGGAGGGTCACCGGGGCTGGGTTAAAGAGGGAAATAGTATATGTAGGGGTCTGTTTTTCCAAACTAAATATACAGTACTTTAGGCTCAGTTTACAGACAAGTTTGAATGAACAGTCTTGCCCAACTCTGTGCCTCCCAGGTGAACTTGGACCATGACTCCAAGAATCCCCAAACACTGCTGGCTGAGCAAGTCTAGGAGAAGTAGTCCTAATCTGGCCAGAAGCATCAGGTTGGGCAAATCTACTTCAGAGTGTAGGAACTATTTAGGCCATGGGTCAACAGGCACATTTGGACTTCTCTTGAAATGAAGGTTCCAAGAGAATCCATTCAACCTGAGATCCTGCCCAAGGAAGAAGATCTCCATTTCCTCCTCCCCTGATATGCAAAAGCTGAATATGTCAAGTTGTCGTCTTCTTCAACAGTTCAAATCATACCCCTGGTCAATGGTTGACATACATGATTGATCTCTGTCATGATAATTTGCAAGTGCAGATCCAAGTGTGGGTTGCTGAAGAGGCACCAACATTGAACACATTTGCAGAAATGCAGAGAAGACAAAGACAAAGGAGCAGGAGGAAAAGAAGGGAAATTCGGAGATGACTTAGTGCTGTTGCCTTCACAAGCTAAGAAGAAATTGCGTTACTGGTTTCTGCTTGGACTGGGGCAAGGAGCTGCAAATGGTGGACACTAATCTAGACTGGGACTCCCAGGTGACCACCCAATTCTCTCCAGTCCTAACTATATTTGGAATCTCCTGGCTTCATTCAACCGTCTGAACTTCAACTGTGTCCTCTTAGATTAGATCTATAGGCTGAATTTCCTAAACTTCAGTTTGGGTCCCGAGATACCAGCAGAGACACACTTGCCTATGGAAGGTCCAGCAGATGACCTCCTTTTTGCAAATTTACCTCTGCTTGGTTGCCTCCATCCATACCACACCCACAGAGGTGCATCTCATGGAAAGACTTCACAGCCATCCAGAAACAGCCAGGAGTGTGGAGAAGAGGCATTCCACCGCTTACTTGCCTAGAGATAGAGAAGTTGGGCAGGTGAGGAGAAGATGGTTCCCAGCCACTCACAGAAAGGAGGAAGGCAAAAAGCAGACAGGAAGATGCCAGCAAGGAAGGGTGGAAATGTCACTCATCCTCTACCTCAGTGTTGTCCAAACCTGGCCACTTTAAGATGAGTGGACTTCAACTCCCAGAATTCCCCAGCAAGTGGCCAAGTTTGGACAACATTGCTCTACCTGGTAGTGACCATGGAAAGGGTAATCAATGTAATAATAAAATAATGTTACTTTCTCAACTGACTGTGTACAAGTTATGCAGAGAGATGTGGAGACCTGAGAAGGAAGAAGGAAAACATTGAGAAAAGAGACCACTTTATTCAGTTTTTCTCTCTTTTTTTCCTCTTAATGTTTTCATTTTCTCTCAAATTTCCCAACCTCCTGCATTTTTTTTTCACTTTTCCTTTCTTTCAAGGCATTTGCATTTCTATTTCTACCTTTTTTTTTTTCAAGTCCCCAAGCCCTCTCCTCCCGGTCCTTTCCCCATGAGGACTAGAAACGTTAAAAAAAAAATCAGGCACTTCACTGATTTGGGCTGTGTGCAGGACAGCGATGGAGGAATAACATTCCATCAGATGAAGACAAAGCGAACACGTCCCGGATAGCCTGCTCAGATGATTGCACCATTTTCTGTAAAGCGGTTTGTGAGCCAAGGAGAGAAAACAGCAGCTGAAGCTTCAGGCCAGAGTGTGCGCTTCGAGGGAAAGGAAACTGTTCCGCAAGAGGCATTTCTTTCGAGCACCCAGCATCCCTGCCTTGGCTGCTTCAGTGCCAAGCGTGCTTTCTCTCTGCCAAAACCTACACCCTGGGCTGCCCTCTGGATCGCAGCCTGAAATCTGGAAGTGATTTTCTTCCTCCGCGCAGCCTGGCCGGCTTGGAAGTTAGGGAAGCCTCAGGCCCCACAAATTCCCCTCGTTTGGAAGCCGTTTCTAAACCGGACTCTTGTTTTCTTTCTGATCAAATACGCCCCACCCTGCTTGGAGACCCTGTGTTTCCACCCCGTGTTTATCTAGCAAGATGGTCTCCTGCAGAAAGAAAAGTGCCGAATGAGAAACCTTCTCAAGATGTATTGTCGGAGGCTTTCACGGCCGGCATACGATGGCTGGTGTGGGTCTTCCGGGCTGTGTGGCCGTGTTCTGGAAGTTTGGGTTCCTAACGTTTCGCCAGCACCTGTGACCGGCATCTTCAGAGGACAGGAGCACAGAGAGAACCGCTCCTGTCTGTGCTCCTGCACTCTGAAGATGGCGGTCACAGGTGCTGGCGAAACGTTAGGAAACAAAACTTCCAGAACACGGCCACACAGCCCAGAAGACCCACACCAGCCTTCTCAAGATGATTGGGATTCAGAACAGACACTCTTGGTTTCATTCTTCCCAGGGAAATCCTATAAGACAGGGTTCCTCAACCTTGGCAACTTTAAGATGGGTGGACTTCAACTCCCAGAATTCCTCAGCCAGCAAGTCCTCAGCCAGAAGTCCACCCATCTTAAAGTCGCCAAGGTTGAGGAACGCTTCTATAAGATCATTTTTCCCCCAAATTCAGTACCGTCCAGACTTTACTGGGACTACAACTCCCAGCACTGTCCATCCATCTGGAAAGTTGCTCCCAACCCCTCATAAAAGAAGACCCCATCTATTTGCAGTTAGAGGACTCCGATCCCTCTTCACTGTGGTTACCAAGGAAAAACTTCTAAGCTTAACAAATTATGGGCTGATGTCCAAGTTCTAGGAATGGAGGTGTTTCAAAAAACTTTTAACAAAATCCAGAGCAGGATGGAAAGAAACAGGGAGAGACTCCTTGTCCAGGTAGCCCATTATTGTCTTCATCTGAATTGTTCATATTTCTCAGGCTGGGCACTCTCTTTCCATATGGATTTCAAGTTCCAGAATTCCCCAGCCAGTACGGTCAATGCTGAGAATCCTGGGAGTTGAATCGATGTCTTTGGACGTTCCCCAGGTTAGAAAACACTTGTCTATGTTATCCACTACCTGCTCATTTTAGTGGAGATGGTTCAGCCTGAACCTGGGACAAACTGAAGTTTTATTTCTTTGTTCAATTGATATTTCACCTTTCCTTCAGGAGCTCAAGACAGCTTACATGGGTATCTCCCCTCATCTTAGCCTCACAACAACTACCCCATGAAGTAGGCTGAGATGAGAATCTGAGGTCCATAATTACCCACTGAATTTCCATGACTGTGAATGGATGTGAATTTGGGTCTCTGCAGTCACAGCCCAAGATCTTAGATACTCAGCCACACCGGCTCTGATAGAAAGATGGGAAACGTGTTTTGTTTGCATTTAAACATGCCCTTATCTAATCTTACACCTTTGAATCAATCATCATTCAAAATTGGCATTTTGCAGAACTGTTGCAATGCGGTTTGCCAGTTAAACACATGAAATCCAAAACAACATGAATGAAAGTCTATCTATGACTAAATGCCTATCTTCATGAACATAATGAACTTCAATGGACCACATCTTCCAAACCTGGTGGATATTGAAAAATACATATAAAAATGCATACGCATGGAGAGGCATGCCAACTATGGGCAGAAGGATACATCCAGGAGGAATGGTATAAACGAGGGATCTGTAAAACATCTCTTCTGGAAACGGACCACTTCAGGGAAAACCAACATGTTCCTTTTTTTTTCTCCCAAACCATGTTGATCCAGCAATTCCAGAGGCGGTCCAACAAACCCTGCAGCCATCTCTAAACAGCCTGAATTTGCTCTCCCAGCTGGATCCCAAGAGAAGCCATGCTCTCTTGCTCTCCCTCTCTCTCCAACTGTTATTTCACCTGGGGACTCCCTGAACAGGAAAGCAGGCAAATCTGTGCTCCAGAACAAGCAATCGACACAAGGTGGCTGAGGTCACCCAAGAGACCAAGGAAACTACTATCTGACCCTACAGTGTGAGCATTTCTTCTTCTTTTTAAAGGCAGCGTGATCTGCAACTTCAGCATGTTTGGGGACCTTGCAAACGTTTGGTTTGGCCAAGGCCTTTAAGCAGTGGGAAACCTATTTCTGGAACACTGTATTCATTTCCGCTTTTGGGGGGAACACACTGTCCTTTGGACAAGGACCAGCCAAGTCTGATCCAAGGGGCAGCACCTCCTCTTTCCTTGTGGAATGTCAAGGACAGAGCTCCAATCTCTCCAGCAAGGGACGGCTCTTCTTTGCTTCAGCTCCACATGGATCCACGTGGCTCACTCAATTTGCATGTCAGAGGGTCCGCGTCAAGCCAACTTTGTCTGATCTAGGAGGCAAACAGGCTCAGACCTGGCACTTGTATGGGAGATCCCCATAACCCCCCAGGATTCTAGGTTAGACTGGGAAGCCAAACGAAAACCAGATTATGTCCATGGCAAACATTTCTACACTACCTTGTTACCTTGGGACCATCTTCTCCAAGCAGACCCGGCCCACCACATTTAATCAAGTGGAGGAAGATGCTGTGAGTGGCCATTCCTACAGAGATGTGTGGCATTCTCAGTGGCAACCCCCTCTCTTTGGAACAGCTGATCTCCTGAGGTCAGGCTAACCCCAATCCTTTTATCCTTTAGAAGCCATCCTGTCCCAGGCAAAACCCATTTGGGGAGTGAGTTGTCAACGGAGGACCAAGTAGGCTCTATTTCATTCTCTATTTCCATTGTCTTGATGTTATGGATGCTTTCAATGTAAGCTGGCGGTAAGTCATTCCAATTGGCTTCATACAGATAATTGTATTTAATATATAAATACCACATGGATGTGTCTATATAAGACACCAGCAGCTAAGCTTGACCCAAAGATGAGCTTATTTTTACTTTTCTGGACCAGCAGCCATAATCACTGATGGCACCAAGCAGGAGAAGGGCAGATAGAGAGACATTCACATTTTTAATATTTCCCATAATGCCACAGAGGTTACTTTGGGGAATGATGGGTAATCACACTGGCAAGCAGCATGCACACCCGGGCACTTCATGTGGTTGAGAGAATGGGATCAAGTGCATAAGGGTCCACCTGGAATTCAAAACAGGAGCTCAGGTGAAGCTTCTCACAACCTGGTGCCCTCCGTGTGGGTACAGACGACAACTTCCATGATCCTCTCGCCAGAATGTTGGCTAGGCATTCTGGGAATTGCAGTCCCAACACATCTTGGGGGTTACCAGCTAGGGGAAAGACGCTCTACCGCTACTGTTAAGTGTGTCTCAGTGTTCCTGCTGCCAAGTTGCAATCCTGAAGGATTTGCTATAAACTGGAGTATCAGCAGCTACCTTTCTCCAGGTCAAACTGTTTGCCATCTTTAACTGAACGGCCCAGGACTAAGTTGAAACTAGGACATTCTGCGAGCAACAATGTGCTATTAATAAATATTTGCTTCATGCACACCCCTGTTCATTCAGGTGTTCTTGGATCCAGGCCTCCAAAAGTTCATTGAGAGAGGAATAAGAGGCCGATTGAAATTGTAGCCTAGGTCATTAATTACAGCCCAGCTCTACAAACTTGAAAGGATTTTATTTCCACTGCACTGTATTCTCAGGAAGTTGTCCACAAGTTGTCTAACAAGAGCACTTCATTTCCTCAATGCAATCTCCGTGGACTGTACCGGAAGCAAACCACAGACTCTCAAAATAAGTCCCCCTTCCCATTTCCAACTCTGTGTGTCATACCGACGGCAATGGCTCGGTAGGACTGGGAAGGAAACTCTGTACACACTCAGAAACCCCAAGCCTTCTTTCCGATGATTAAACCTCAGATTGGTTCCTTTAAAATGGACTTGGATGGGAGGGTCAGACACGCCCACCAGATATCATTACAGGAGGAAGGAGGGGAATATTAGATGAGACAAACAATACCCAAAAGAAGAAACTATTTCCATTTCATGTCAAAAGAGCTGCCTGGGAAAACAATCATTAAAACACACACACACGTTTCCCTCTCAAAAGTGATGCTGCCTTCTAAGATTAATCACAATCAAGCAAGGATTAATTGCCAAGTTGAGATGTGTTAAGGTTGAGAAGGAAGAGGTGATGGGCCTTTGGCTCTGATGGCTTTTCTCAGAATGTAAATCAGTGTTCCTCAAACTTGGCCACTTGAAGATGTGTGGACTTCAACTCACAGACTGGCTGGGGAATTCTGGGAGTTGAAGTCCACACATCTTCAAGTAGCCAAGTTTGAGGAACACTGCTGTAAATGGACCTGTTCAGTACCACTGAACTGTCCGCCTTCAGTGGTACTGACTGAGATTTACGGTAGTTAAATGGGAGTTGAAGTCCACATTGGGAGTTAACTGGGAGTTGAAGTCCACACATCTGGGAGTTGAAGTCCACACATCTTCAAGTGGCCAAGTTTGAGGAACACTGCTGAATATGGACCTGTGAACTGTCCGCCTTCAGTGGTACTGACTGAGATTTACAGTAACCTGGAGGCAGCTACAGGGAAAGTAGGGGGGTGGATCAGGAAGGGGAGGGGTGCTGGCCCTGGAGGGTGGGGGCTGCAATTCCAATCTGGCTGCAGGAAGCTGCCTGGTGATGTGGTGGAAGGAATCTTTTGAGGTTTTTTTGGAGGGTGTTGTGGGGGGCAGAGAGCCGGTTTGGCGTAGGAGTTAAGGCACCAGGCTAGAACTGGAAGACCGTGAGTTCTAGTCCCGCCTAGGCACAAAGCCAGTGGGGTGACCCTGGGCCAGGCACTTTCTCTCAGCCCTAGGAAGGAGGCAATGGCAAGCCACTTCTGAAAAACCTTGCCAAGAAAACTGCAGGGACTTGTCCAGGCAGTCTCTGAGAATCAGACGCGATTGAACAGATTAAAAAAAGGGGGGGATGGAAGACATTCACCTCCCCAAGGACGTTCCTTTCCACTCCTTAATGTATAAAGCAAAGCAAAGCAATGGTCCTTCAAATCTGTCCGTCTGGCCCAGCTCTTTCCTTGGGTGCCATTCCTTCTTGACTAAAGATGGCCATCTTCTCCAAAAGCTATTCTTCACTCTACAGCAGAAAACACAGCTGCTGCCTATGAGCCCAATTCAAGGAATTGACATTAACTACAAATACAGAGACTGTACGTCTTTTTATATATATATAGGACAGTCCTTTATTTCAGAAAGCTGTCCTTTGGGTTTATTTATTCTTCAAAAACCCACTTTTGCCCTTTATTTTGGTCGTTTAACTCTGACCGTACAAAGGGCACCGCTTCGTGCACAGTCTTTCACCTTCATGTGAAAACTCTGGCAATCGAATGGTCTTTTTAAAATAAATGTACATATACTCTTTGATTTTAGATATTTTGTATCAGAATACGCATGTTGGTAAAGTTTTTCTTGGTTTTGCTCTTGAATTTCCCTTGGTAAACCAAAGTTCTAAAGACAAACAATTCAACTTTTTTATCTTTACGAACCTCTTTCAGATTTGCCCCTTTTTCAGGTTTGTCCTTTATTTTTTTCCAAGAAAGTATGATCACCGTATCTATATACCCCCAACTTCTTATGACCTATAGTCTCGACTACGTCTCCCAATATCACCTGCCTGTAAGCTACGATCCACTGTTGGTCTGATTTGCAGCCTGAAAGACCAGAGACTTCTCCATGGTGGCAGCCCATTTCTGGAGCTTCCTGCCTGGGGAAATACAGCGGTTCCTGCCCCCAACTGTCTCATTTTCAACAAAAACGAAAGGTGTATTTGTTCACTCAGGCCTCTGCTGAGTAGCAACTGCTTCGGGGTCACTCTGCTTTTTAAATGGATACGCTCGTACTTTTATTGGTTTATGCCAAACTATTTTAGTGTTGAGCGCTGCGTTGACTGTTTTTATTGGACTTGGTTTTATTATTCTTTTTTCTACAACTTGGAGGGGGAAGGAAAAAGACGATAAAGATGAAACAACAACAGCAATAATAAACAGATTGGCATTTTGTTGGCTCGCTGTGTGCTGTGGAACTATCAGCAAGAGATCAGAGATTCATTCGCTACAGAGAAGGCACTTTCCTGCAATTCAGATGGATGTTTGCCCCAGTTCACAGGTAGGTATTCAAGGTTACTTAGCCTCTAAACATGCAGGTGGACAGGTCAGATCAGGATGACAATGTTACTGGGAGGTGAATTAAACATCTCTCCCCACCCCCAGCTCAGAGGCCTGCTTGCGCTCGGGTCCCAGGGCTGAAATTCAGCAGCAAAACAGCTGCATTTTGGCACCATAATCCTCCCCACTCCCCAAAATTAAGAGTGAAAACAGGGACAGGGGTCTTGTGAGAAGCAGACGACGTCCATTCCTACCTAAAGGAGTTTTTATGCCAGCCCAAACAGTCCTTTTTCTTTTTAAACATGCCTTGTACAGATGGTTTATGGGGATGGTCTGCTTCTGAGACTGTTTGAAAAGAAGATAATATGTCCTTTAATCGAGGCATGTTGCAGTCACCAGCAGCATTGGAAGATCTTGAGGTCAGGAGCAGTTTCTCCTATTTTGAATACCCACGCTGAGAATATGTTTAAAGAAACCTATACCTGGAGAGTGCTTCTCCTATTACCAAATATAAAACAGCAACCGTTTGGATTACTTTCATCAATAAGGGTTCGGATTTTCCAGAAAGCCCCAGCACCTGCCACTGAAGACAAAAGCTATGCCTCAGCCAGTGAAATGCTGTTTAATTCTTAGTGACTTACAAAGGAGAGAATTTGGCGCAAACGGCTTTCTCCCACCAAAACCAACTGGGATTTGATTGGATCCTGGAGCCTTTTTCTCATCAGTCCCGTTACGCTGCTTGACATTATTCCCATTTTACAGATGAAACCCCTCCAGCCCAGCTTCCTGTCTCCACATGTTTGGCTTCAGAGTTTTGCAGAGGGACATGCACGCAGACTCTGGGGAATAATAAAGAGTTCATTGACTCCTATTTCCTGTCGCTCTTTCCCACCCTCCAGCGGTTTAAAGTTTCAATTCTCCGCCAGTTTGGAACGGTTCTTCTCCAAGGCTACAGTCCAAACCCAGGAAGTATCTGTACTCCACCCTGTGGCTCCTTCCTGCGTGCCGAATTCAATCCTAAATGATGTTCTGGGTTTAGGTTTCATTTATTCTCCCACTCCTAATTCCCTGTATCTGGAACTCTAGCCGATGAATCATCCCCACATTTCTCACATCCCAAAGTCACTACAAAAGGAGAAGAAGGATCCAACTGCAACAGGAGACTATGGCCCCTTAGATGCACAGCTTCCGTCTGAGATAGGACATTTAACTCTTTATTTCCCTGACTTATTGGTAGCATCAGAGGGCTGAATCCAAATGATGCAGAAGAGCATCAAACTAAGACCAAGGAGCTCCCTTTAAATTCTCCCTTGGAAGTGAAACTCAGTAGATGACCTCAGCCTGCCTAAATATATCCTAGTACAAAGCAAAATCCTTTGAACAGGTATTACTGTCATCCACAAGTTACCAAGAATGTAGGCTTCCTCAACCTGGTGTGCTCCAGATGTGATACGCAGTAGGTTCTATGTTGTGACCAGATGGGAGCCATAGTTCAACACATCTGGAGTTCAACCAGGTTGGAGAAAGTTGCAACAGCCAGACCTGTATTGCAACTAGGACACAGTTTTCACAGCAAAAGTTCTGCCAGAACTTTATTCCTATTTTACAGATGGCAACTGAGACCGAGAGAAGGACTCCACCAGGGATCATAATGCGAATCTATGACAGGGGCCTTCTGAATTAGGGGTGGACAACATTTATGGGGTTGGGGACTGCCGCTCAACCTTCCAAACATCTCTCTAGGAAGCCATCCAGCAATGTGGTGATGTCACTGGAACAACCAGGACACTCTTTTTCCAGCCCAGTATATTAGTTAGGATTTTAAGGGTGGAAAGCATGAAAATGCAAACTCGTCTGATTCCCCTTAAAACCTTCCCAGCTCAAAACCGCCCTTTCCAAGGTCATGGTGGAAAATTGGGGGATATTAAGGATGAGAAGGGAAAGACAACATCTGCCTTCTTGAGAACTCCTTCACCCTTAACCTTGAAAACTTTGGAGAAGAACCACAAAATGTCACGGCTCTCAGTGTGTTCTCAGAGTGCCGGACGCCATAATATGGCCCACAGATTAATCCCATTCCTTTCCTAAAGCCATCCACTATTCTTCATTGCTTGCTTTCTTCAGAGACGAAATAGCCAGCTGTCTATTGTAAACTTCCACCAATATTCAAGTTGAACATTCTGTATGGATCCGTTTCTTATTTATCATGGATTGTTGCAAGATACTTGATCATCGCCAACCTATGAAAGATAGGCTGAAGGCAAATGAACCCTCCTCTCTCTTTTGAAATGCATGAGTCAGGGACCAAACACTCTAGTTGAAATTGTAGCATTGCTTTATATGTCTGTGAACTTTCAGAGATTTCTGGGTTGACTAGTTTGAAGCCAATTCAAAGAGCGGGATGCAACGTTCTATCTTTCTGCCAATTTATCATTTGTGTACAGTGAGGGTAACATACATTACGCACTTAAAAAAAAAAAAGATTAATTGGACTGTGGCTCAAGTATGAGGCTCTGGTTTTTATTTGTAAAAGACCCAAAAATTTGGCATCCTCATATTAAAGGGCTGTCTAGATCGACGTGAATCATCCTTAGAGATCTTTGCTCATTACTGGGGAATATGAAGTCGATGAACATCAACAACGGGGCCTACCCACAAATCTTCTAGTTCTTCCTTCGCCTGTTCTGAAACAGATTCTGAAATAAAAATTCTTCTTTCTGCTCTTTATTATTTTTCCCTGCTTCTTCCTGTTTTATGCTGGTTTTTGTGTTTTAAGAGATGTCACTTGAGACCTGTGGCAGTGTTTCTCAACCTTGGCAACTTTAAGAGGCACGGACTTCAACTCCCAGAATTCCCCAGCCAGCAAGCTGGCTGGGGAATTCTGGGACTTGAAGTCCGCGCCTCTTAAAGTTGCTAAGGTTGAGAAACACTGCCTTATGGTGTACTGTTTGGATTTTTCTCTGAAATCTGCCCTGTCAGCTGCTCACTTGGAAGGAGAAAGGGAACTATGTCAAGAGAGAAGGAAATACTAACCACTAGGGCTGAACGTCTTGTCTCCAAATAAACAGCCCCCCCCCAAAGGGTTATGTTTGGCCAGACTAACATTAAGTTTGGACAGAGGAAGGCCCATCTGTACCCCAGCCCCAAACGTCTCGGCAGCTTCTTGTCCCAAACACATCGCTTTCCTTCTGCCCCACTGATGGGGCTGATCAAAGTGCAGGGCTGCCTGGAGCAGAGGAACTCACAGCGGGGCAGTGTCAAAAGCAATCCAAGCTCCAAGGTTTGAACGGGACGGTCTGCAACCAGAGGCACCTTTTATATTTCTTTAGTTCCTTGGCTGAGAAATCCTGAAGCTTCTTGACCTGCTGTGTCAAGTCCGCAGCGCAAAGAACCTTGTAAGAAATCGACAGCTGACGAGAAGAAAGCAGGTATCCACCAGTTAGAAATAAAAGAAGCATAACGAGGGTTCTGGGGGGTGAAATCCAGCCTCTCTGGAGGCCAACAGGTTGCAACCCGCTCAGCTAGCCCATCCCTTGCTGAAAGCAGTCCACCGGGCAACAGAGAGCCGCGCAACACCCTTTCCTTCACGCCTTCCCCACCACGCATCACAGCATCATCTCTGTTACTCTCCTCTGAACCTGCTTCAGTTAGAACGCAGAGTCCCAGACTCCCCATACCGCATGACTGGGGCACCAGAACCCAGCCAACCCGGGTTCCCACCCCGGGAAGCCGTAATACTCTCCACGCGATGTGGTCACAGAGGCAAAGTCCGGCTCTACCTCCCCAGAAGTGGCAGGGGTTTTGACCAAGCAAAAGGGGCTCTTCCCAGCCCCAAGAGGGGTGGGTGGGTGGGCGTCTTTCCAGAGGCATTCAAGGCCGCACACAGGCGCATCAACACTGAATTAAGCCCCAGCATTTGCCTTGCTTCGTTGCCCTGGTCTCAAGACACTGTTCAGGATACTGGGGGGCAGAGCCATCCTTGCAGCCCAAAGGAACGCCGGCTTGCAAGAGGGATGCCTCCCCCCCTAATCGGGCGAGTCCTCCCCTTCTCCTCCAGCCCCCAGAACCTGGATGGACAGCTTCCCAGGCACTTCTCACCCCCCCCCCCCGCCCCCAGGAGACTGCCAAAAACGGAAGGGAAGAAAGCAAAGCAACGCGAAAGCAACGGCTCCCACCGCTGAAGCCTCGAAATGGCAAAGGGGAAAGCCTCTGAGCGTGAGCAAAGTTTTTTCCCCTGTTCTTCCTCACGAAAGAGCCAACCTAGGGAGTTGCAGAAACTCTCTTGGGTGACGGCTTGGGACTGCGGAGAGACCCCTGAAGCCCACCGCCTTTCCTTTGCGTTAACCCCTTCCTCCGCGCTCGCCGGGAGGGGTTGCCAGCTCGCTCGCTCTTCCCCGCCCCTCCTCCCCCGGCGCCCCCCCCGCTCCATCTCGCCTTACCTGGCTCCGGAGAAGCCCCGGGGCGGAGCAGGCCACGCACGCGGCGGAGGCGCCCCCGCAGGCGGTGGGCGCGGCGGGAGAGCTCCAGCAGGCGGCCTTCCAGGTCGCCCAGCAGCGCCGCCGAGTGGCCGCACAGGTCGGCCAGCTGGCGGAGCAGGGCCAGCGTCGTCAGGCCGCACACCTCGTGGAGCTGGGCCAGCGGCAGCGCGGCCAGGCGCGGGGCCGCGGCCGCGGAAGGGAGCAGCCGGCGGGGCTCCACCGTGCGCTTCCAGAAAGGCATCGCGCCGCCTTGCCGAGGAGGGCTCCGCCGTCGCGGCTCGAGGGCCGGCGGGTGCCAGGTTCCGCGCGGCCGCAGGCGGGGCGGAAAGCCGGGGGGGGGGCGCCCCGTCGGTCGTCGGCCCGAGCGCGCCCCGCGCCTTCTCAGAGCCGCCCAGAAGCGCCTCGCCTCGCCTCGCCTCGCCGCGCCGGAGGGGCCCGAGGGGAACGGCCCGGGGAATCTTCGAGGGCTCCCTGGCCAAGCGGGCGACCGTCGGCGATCCTGGGCGATCGCGAGGGTGCTGTTCCTTCCCAGCCTTCCAAGACCGCGCCTTCGTCTCTCTCTGGCCCGCCGGCGGAGCTGGAGGGGGGAATCGTCCAGGGCGCTGCCAGCCCAGCCTTTCGAGGAGCCGAGTCGCAGAAGACAGCTCCCTTGGCGGCGCAGTTGGACGGGGCGGCTCTGCCGTTGGGATCGCGGCTCCGTGAGGGGTGCAGCTCCAGCGCCCGACGGAGATCAGCCGGAATGGACCGCTTTGGGGAAGGAAACGGACGCGCAAAAGAGCTACACACACGAAAAACCCGCCTCTCCCTGGCTGGCCGTCAAACGCACTCGGGAGCGAGGCATTGAAAAGGGACGTTTCAGTCTATTTCTTCTCCTCTTTTTTAACCCGGCGTGCGAGGTTTCCGATGCTGGTCTACCAAACAGGGCTGTCGTGAGGATTGAGTGGAAAAGAAGGGGATCGCGCTGGGGAGAAGGTTGGGATCGTCGCTTAAGGAACAAACATGAGTAGAGGCAGCTGAAAACAAGGACTTTAAACAAAAATCTGGACGCCGGCATGAGAGGCAGACCGCAGCACACTTTTTGTACGTGCTCAGAGTTACTTTTCGAATTTCTCAGCTCCGTGATTCCCCTCGGGATGCGCAACAAGCGGGTGGGGTCTTCTGCACTGCGCACCCCAATGGAGCGCGAGAACAAAATAAGTTTAATCTTACGATGCTATTATGTTAACGCAGCATTTTCCAACCTGGGCATAGGGCGTGTCGTCTCTCATTTGGGGACATTATTACCTGATCATTTCTGCTGGATCTGATCGCTTTAAGGCAACCCCCGCCCCCTTGCCCCCGGCTTTAAATAGGATGCCTGAAAGTCCTCTCTGAGTCGAGCTCAAGTCTCTTTTCTCCATAGTTTTCTTGGCACGATACGAATTCCTTAAGGCTCCAGAAACCTCGTGCCCAATGACAGAGTTGGAACATGGGCTAGATCTTGCACGGGTTGCAAAAAGTAGAAAAAAGTAAAATTCTAAAGATGGGGTTATCGTGACACCTGCTGGCCATGGTGTAAACAGCATCACCACGGGCCTAGCTGGCCTATGGACATTTCAAAATTCAAGGCCAACTCAAAGTCACAGAAGATGCCCGAGACTTTACATATCACTGTTTCCATTTGGAGTGCCACACACGATCTCTGTTGATTTCAATGTATGTTGAGTCTGAAAGTCTAAAGCAGTGTTTCTCAACCTTGGCAACTTTAAGATGAGTGGACTTCAACTCCCAGAATGGGAGGCTGGGGAATTCTGGGGAATGCTGGCTGGGGAATTCTGGGAGTTGAAGTCCACTCATCTTAAAGTTGCCAAGGTTGAGAAACACTGTCTAAAGTAACAAATGCCAAACACAAATGATTGTATTTACTTCAATGGGTTCAACTGGTGGAAACAGCTGGAGACCTTGTGTGGGCTCAGAAGCTAAGCAGAGTTGGTTTGGGACGTGTAGAAAGAATATCAGGGCTGTAGGAAACAGGAAAACACTTAAGCATGGCTGCCAAGAAAATTACATCCAGTCACCAGGAACCAAATCCGAAGAAGGCTTTATTGGATTGGACTATTATTTAATCAGAATGTAATAATGATTCTTCATTATTAATTAGTTATACCACTCAGAGTCACTTTTTTGTGGGATGGGTGGCCACGTACATTTGATTGATTAATAAATAAATAAATTAGCAAGTGAAGCCGAGAGTTCTGTGGGGTCAGACCAAAGTCCTTTGTAACTTCTTTCGCACAGGTCGCCGGTGGGAACCCTGCAGGGGCTGGATTCACACATTGCTCTAAGACACAGTTTGCACTGCTAAATGACAATGAGCATCTGTAAAGCTCTGAGTGATGACTTTCACTCAGCAATAACTTTGCTGTGGGGTGAGCTTCTACCCTGAGAGCAATAACTTCTCAACAAGGTTTGAGGAATTTAACAAGAATAATGCAGACACACTGCCTCTGCACGTGGAAGCTTGCTATAACCCTCATGACTGATTTCTATTGGTGGATTAACGGTCTTCTGTGGATTTATGGAGTTCCCTTTTAAATCTATCTAAGCTAGCAATAGTCACCACATCTGGGACTGGATTCTAGACATCCAGTCTGTTACAAGGATGGGTACATTTCCATTTCTGTGGATTAAGCAGAAATCTGAGCTATAAGAGTAATGGGATTTTTCAGTGGGGAAGTGCTCTCGTTCAGGATTCCACCCATGTCCTGCTTCAGGAAAACCCACCCCTGACTTTTGGTCCCCACGTTCATGTCACCTTCAGTCACCATCAGGGATTCTGTGTTCTCCAAGGAAAGCATTTTTTACTATTTTTTTTTATAGCTCACAAGCATTGATCTAGTGTCAGACAAATGGGAACCGCTGCAAAGATGAGCGGTGATGTTCATCTGGGCCTGGAAGTCAAATCTTTGGAGGAGAGATAGAAGACGGGAGCCTGTTTCACCTTGAGAAGGAGGAGGGATACGACGGCCTCTTCAAGTATCTGTTGTGGGTCACCCAGGAGAAATCCAATAAAAGTTCTCTATTGTCCCAAACTACAGAACACAGAATAACCATTGCAAGTTATAGGAAAGCAAAGTCAGTGAAGTGTTAGGAAAAAGTAACAGTACAAACAATTGGACCAGTGTTTCTCAACCTTGGCAACTTTAAGATGCGTGGACTTCAACTCCCAGAATTCCCCAGCCAGCCATGCTGGCTGGGGAATTCTGGGAATTGAAGTCCACGCATCTTAAAAGTTGCCAAGGCTGAGAAACACTGGATTGGACTATAGACCCAATTCCTTACAGCAGTGACAAGCTTTCCCCTTAGATCTGCTCAAACAGGCTGGTTGGATAGATCTTTCTCTGACATGCTTTAATTTGGCTTCTTCCTGAGCCGAGCTTTAAATTCAGTACCCAAAATGGCCCTTCTAACCCCACAATTTTACAGTTCCTTCCATAGCTATCAACTATTTTTATCTCCTGAATTCTTGCATTGCTCAGCTACAGAGAGCAAAACACACTGAAGTTCCCCAAAACAGTTTTCTTTTTGACGACCCAGGGCAAAACAAGCAATTTTCCTGTTTAGAAAGCGATCGGTGCTGATACACCAGCTGGATCCCAGCTTGGAACTTCATCTTCTGCTGTGGTTTCTATTGATTTCCTTTCATTAGCACGCAGGAGGAGAAAAAATGTCACTCAGCAGCAATCAATCAATGCCAGTTCCGTTTGGGATGACAAATGCCTTTTCTCACTTTAACTTGGTCGATCAAGCTGGTAAAGCACCTAGACTATGCAGGTATTTTAAAAAACATGCCAAGGGCATATCTAAGGGGCTGGCCTGTCGCCATACATGTTCTTCGGGGTCCTCCTTGAGGACTGCTAGCGCATCTCAAACAATACCAGTTTCAATGGCTATCTGCTCATGCCAATTCTGGATCCCGTGGCATTGAAGTTCCAGTAACTTTCACGAATGTCAGAATATTCACATTTTAAAATGTCATGCAGGCAGTCCTCGCTTAATGACCACAATTGGGACCGGCATCTCCATCATTGAGTGAAGCGGTCATTAAGTGAGACTCCCACATGACTGCTTCGCTCAATGACTGCAGTCTGGGCACTCCCAGTTGCATTTGTTAAGCGATCCCCTGGGTCGTTAAGTGGGTGGAGCGAAAGAGCTCCTCCCAGAGAGCAGCCCTTTCACTCTCAAAAGTTCCTGCAGCCCGCTGAAGGGTTTCCCCTCCCCTCTGTGCATGGAGGGGAAATCCTTCACGGGGCTGCAGGAATGGACCTCAGATCTTCAGGATTTGAGCTCCATTCTTGCAGGTCACTGATGGATTTCAGTTCCCCTCCACTTGCAACCTTCCTTGCTGGCTTCCTCACTGACTTTCTGGGGAAGCCGGCAGAGAAGATTGCAAATGGCGATCACACGATTGCAGGGCGCTTGGCAACCAGTCATAAATGTGGCCACATGACTGCGGAGGGGGGCGTCGTGATGTTTTATGATGGCTGGAAGTGCTTTACGGGCCACAAAGGATCCTTTCCAAGGCCATCATAACTTTGAACCGTTGTTAAACAAGTGGTCATTAAGTGAGGACTACCTGTACTTAGGAATATGCCTAGGAGCAAATCAGCTTCTTTCTCTGTCTTGCATGGAGATGTGGTGTTGCTGCTGTTGTTGTGGCAGAAACAACCCTTCTCCATCATCTGCTCCTTGACCTGCTTTCAACAAGAGATGGTGAGGATTTCTGCATGCAAAGGACGTAACCCATCTATTGAGCATTCTCTTAACAGTCCACATCTTGCTTCCGACCTTGAGCTTTCAGGAATCTCTCCTTTCGGGAGTCTCCCCAGCAACACTGACCATTTTCGAAAGCAGCAGTGAGACCTTGTGTCCAATTCTTGCACAGGTTCCCTTTCTGTAGCCAAGGGCACAACAGTGCATGCGTAGAGTTGAAATATTTCTCAACTTCCCTTCTGTGGTTAATATACTGATTGACACTCCATCCTTTCCCCAAGAATTGTAGGATGGTGTATAGAGTTATCTAATTTTGTTACTGATATTTATTACTATCCCAACAATCTTCTAAGGCAGAATTGGTCTGAGAGAGACAGATTAACCTAAAGTCACCCATGGGACAAACTGGGTCTTGAGCCCAGATAATGATGCAGGTAAGTGCTTCCCATCTTGGACTTAGCAGTTTTCCAGGGATACCATTTACGTTTCACTCCAGTTTCCATGATCCCAACCTTTACAACTGCTTCTATGCTCCTGAAGTTAGAGCAAACAAATGACTATTTTCTCACCCTAAGGATGAGAGCTATGAATATGTATTTTAATCTTACTTAAGGCATCATGTGGGAAGGGAAGGGAAGGGAAGGGAAGGGAAGGGAAGGGAAGGGAAGGGAAGGGAAGGGAAGGGAAGGGAAGGGAAGGGAAGGGAAGGGAAGGGAAGGGAAAAGAGGTAGGGAGAAAGGGAAGGAAGAAAATAAAGCAATTTGAAGAAGCGGTTGAAGACCAGATGCAGCTACCCCATCACCTGTTATTCTGAACTATCATTTGGGACTATCTCAGCTGCAGAGCCTTGCAATTCAGCCCTCCAATCCACCCCTAATCTTTCCCTGCCAATATTTATAGTTCTCAAAGATTACATTCTCTTGGGGAAGGTTGGTGTGGACATCCAAGCATAAACATCCTCAATATCTATGGTTTTTTACATCCTGAACGTAGTAAAGAAACTTTCTCGTTCCATTGCTGCTTGTCTTTGGAGAACTTAGTTGGTCTTTTTAAAAAAATAAGAACTGTTGTGGATAGTGGTGATATTAAGGATCTTGTTGCAGAAAATATAAATTGTGATCAAGCTTTTTACACAACTGGCCAGCAGAGGGAGTGAGACACCAATACACTGGCAGCCTGTGTATATATGTGTGTATCTGTGTATGTACATTTGTATAAATATACATACACACATATATAAACACACAGACACACACATAAACAAACAGCCCTGGTAGAAATTCTGACTTTTGCCCTTAAGAAGAGCAAGTTGGAAACAACATTTTTCTCCTGCAGGACAATCTCAAGCTACAAGAACAATGACACTTTCTTTGTTACTTTTCCTCATCTTTTATTTATTCTCCTCATTCTTTCCCCAGTGATATCTGAATTTCAACACAAAGTGTCCCAAAATTGGGGGGGGAAATGGTGCAAGCTGACCTGGGTCCCAATCTCAGATCCAGGTCATGATGGGCCTATTTCTTCATTAAAGGGGTAGACAGATCAAAGCAACGCTCCCTCATAGAAGGACAAGAATTGCCTCCTCTTGCTTGTTTCCAGCATCTGAGGACAAAGATATACTATTCCTAAAGATGGGGATTCTATGCTTGGTTCCAGTGATGAACAGACATTGATACAAGGAACAGAAGAATTAAATGACAAGAAGCAAGGATGGGAGGGGAAGAGTTAGGACATGATGTATCTGTGCACTGAGTATTTGAGACAGTGTTTCTCAACCTCCTCAACTTTAAGACGGATGGACTTCAACTCCCAGAATTCTGGGAATTGAAGTCCATCCGTCTTAAAGTTGAAGAGGTTGGGAAACACTGATCTGAGAGATGTTATTATGAAAATGAAAAAGGAATGACATCTCTTTGCTAAGAGGAATCCTATGGTACGGTGGTGGTGGTGGTGGTGGTGAAGAGGAGGAAGAGGATTGCTGTGTTGTATGACTGGACCAAAAAGCATCTTGGCTTCAGACTCATGAGCCTTGTCATGCCACAGGATCAGTTGGTAGAACATGCTGATCTGGAACAGAAGACTTGGCCAGATCAACTACAGGCTTTGGGCTTTGATTTCAGATTAAGCACAGGCAATCCTCCCCATTTCAATGGAATGCACTTGCAGGATGGCTCTTTCAAGCAGCAGCGGTGTCCGCTGGGTAAGTCAAAAAAGTCAAGATGGGGCCATGAGGTTGCCATCGAAGCTTTGCCTGCTCTTCCTGTATGTTGTGTGTGTGATGAAACACAGGCAGAGCTTCTGTGGCAACCTTGTGGCTCACATTTTGACTTGTTTGACCATACCCTGTGTTCACCCCTGTCAAGCAAGTAATACAACTTTGGAGTCAGAAAGCCACCCTGAGCTTTGGAATGGTAGCTCAATTGGTCCCGCTCCAAAACTGGACAAGACCAGAACGACAACAACAACAAAAAAATTGTGAGGTGGGGGGGGGATCCTACTTTATTCATTTCAGTTTAACTGAACCCAGTTAATCATAAATGCTGTTGATACAACCGTTGCCCACATATTCAATAACTTTCCTCCTTCTTTGATATTAATTCAGGAGGCAACCTTATGGTGCCCTAGATGTTTTGAAATTCAGTTTCCATCAGCCCACTGTCAACTCCACAGGTAGACCAGGCCAAAAATCAACTCCACTAGAAGGCTAAAACTACTTTTATTGAGTTAGTCTATAGCAGTGTTGTCCAAACTTGGCCACTTTAAGATGAGTGGACTTCAACTCCCAGAATTCCCCAGCCAGCCATGGCTGGCTGGGGAATTCTGGGAGTTGAAGTCCACTCATCTTAAAGTGGCCAAGTTTGGACAACACTGGTCTATTGTAACAGGATCCTGCAAGTCTAATCGTGCTGTATCTCCTCCCCCTTCTTATACTCCAGTGAATTAGGGAGGCGTCTGCCTGATCCACTTCTGAATGTTGTTTTATCTATCTATCTATCTATCTATCTATCTATCTATCTATCTATCCATCTATCTATCTATCAAAGTTATCACTGCCCATCTCATTGAAACGGCTCTGGGCGGTTTACAGCAGAGAGAAAATTCATTGAAATACAATATAAAACAGTCCTAATAATAAATAAATAGCTTCCAAGAAAGATGGGGAGTTGGCAGATAATTCCAGGGAGCATCATCAGGGGGCTAGCCACCCCCAGGGATGGGTACAGCCCATATGATCCCATGCACACTGGCAGAGCCAGGTCTTTAAACCTTTTCAGAAAGCTGGGAGGGTGGGGGGAGAATATTCCAAAGGGCGGGGGGCAACGGCAGAGAAGGCTCGCCTCCTGTTATCTTGTTTCCCAGGGCTTAAAAAATGCTTGCCAATGGCAAAAGATGGGGGGAATTATATTTAGATGGAGGTGGAGGTGGAGTCAAAAAAGTCAAGGTGGTGGCTTCAACTTTGGCGGTTGAAACTCTACTCCATTTTGTGTGCGTGACACACACCACGCACACAAAACCAGGGCAGGGCTTCGATTGTGCAGTGGTGGCCCCCATCTTGACTTTTTTGAAATTGGCCCCAATATAATCTGGCCCGAGGGCAGAACCTAAACGGGGGACTCTCTTGCCAAAGAACTGTGATTTTTAAGTATGTCTGGCTGGTTTTCTTGCGTCCATGGGAAGAGGAGGAGAGCAGTTCTGCTGATGGCAACTGGAGAAAATAAAATCTGGTTCTTTCTGTCTGTCTGTCTTTCTGGCAGCATTAGCACCGCCTGATCTGTCTTCCTGGATATGGTGGGGGCTGCACTATTCTCCCAATATAGAAGGATTTGATGGTTATCTTTCAAACTGAATAGGACTCTGTCAATCCTCATTAGCGTTCAGTAATGAGAGATTATGCAAACTCCTGACTTCCCTAACAGAAAAAGGGTAATTTTCTTTTATTTTCTTGGCTTTTTATTACACACACACACACACCCGCCACTGCTTTCTGGCAATGGGTTTTTTAAAAAAATGTTATTGTTTCTGCAATCTATTCTGATTCTATTACTGGCTGCTAATTATCTTCCCTGCATTGATCATTTCCAAAGTCTAATGAATTCTACCCAACATAGCATACCAAACAAATCAAATCCCTTTTCAACTGACACATCCATGTAGGGCTAGTTTTCTACCTGTGCTGGTTTGGGGGGGGTTGGCCCAAAATAAGGAGGTGATTTTTATTTTATTTTATTGTATTGTATTTTATTTTATTTTATTTTATTTTTTATTTTATTTATCCTCAGTCTAGATTTCATCTCTGTGTTTACTGGTGGTTTCTCATCCAAGTCTTAACCAGTTCTGATTCTGCTTAGTTTTTGTGATTGGCCAAGGTCGACGAGGCACTCATTATCTTGGCTGAATTAATCATTTCCAAAGCTTGATGAATCCTACCCAGCATTGCTGTAAAACAATTTGATGAGCAAATTCCATCAAAGGAGTCGCAACACATCAGACCTTAAAAAAAAAAAAAAACAGAGATGAGAGGAAGAGAAAGAGAGACTCTGATAGTTTGACTTTCAAATTTTGGCCATTATCCTTCATGCAGATCAGACTTAGATATCCTTAGAAGCCCCATCTTCAGCTGCTCTTTGTTATTCTGACTTCTCCTCCACATCAACCCTGCAAAGTTGATTCAAGTGTAGAATACCTGGCCCGAGCATACATTTTCTAGATCTGTCAGATGGGAAGATGGGAACTGTAGTCCAACATCTCTGGGCAGGGCCACATGGAAAAGGCTACGCTGTCTACCTTCTCTGCAAGCCTCTCTACATGAACAGATAACATTTTGTAGAGAGTAGGGAAGATGATCTTGATGGAGTTATGGAGTTGTTGCCTAGGCAAAAGGTGCTGAAACATTTTCTAAGTCCAGAGCAGTGTTTCTCAACCTTGGTGACTTTAAGATGTGTGGACTTCAACTCCCAGAATTCCCCAGCCAGCCATGCTGGCTGGGGAATTCTGGGAGTTGAAGTCCACACATCTTAAAGTTGCCAAGGTTGAGAAACACTGGCTTAGAGCAACAAGATAATATTCAGAAGTGGCTCAGGGAGACACCTCCCTCAGGGGTCTAACAAGGAGGAGGAAGCACAGCACAATCAGGATTATAGCCAGACTCAGTCAAAGTAGTTTTCACCTTCTTGTGGAGTTGATTTCTGGTCTACCTAGCGGGCCTGACCCATCTATGGAGTTTGCCTTGCTGCTGCTCAATGATTAAGTAAGTAGCAAGTACTGTTATAAATATTCTAAATGCTTCTTTTTTCTCCAAGAGGTCCTATTACGGGATTGGCCATCCTATTCTTCTACCTGTGGCTGAACTTTGGGAGATGTTGAAATCTCACAAGTTTGTGAGACAGGCCTTGCACATTTTCACACCGTGTCCCTGTCTTCTGAGATGTCAACATCTCATGATGCTGAGGTTCCTCAGGACTAAACGAGATTGCCAATCTTCTACAGGAGCAACGAAAAAATCTGTGCTCTTATGGCCCGCTTTTTCCATGCCAAAGGACACTCTGATAACAACATGATTATTATCATCAATATAATCACCTCTACTCATTGACAGAGAAAGCTAAGTCTTATTTGCTTTAGCTCTACGCCTGGGCTCAGGGGAGTCTTTTGAATCAATATTATGAATGTTTCCTCCTGATATAAGATGGTGGTAAAAGTTTAATGCTAATATTAAAATTAATAACCTGCCCATTTATGTGCTTCACCAATTTGATTACAACACACTGGCATTATGGGGGGCTGGTGACTGAAATACTGCTGGGAGTCTTTTTTATATATGGAAATAAAAAGGGGGGACTGAAAATATTTCAATGGCAGACTGGCCTCTCCGAAAGATCTGTGGAATTCTCTTACACAGCCTTGCCTTTTCTTGCTTCTTGGCCACTCTCTGGTCAGAAGGAACCATCTTTGAGCACAAGAGACACAACACTGGCTCTGTGTTGGTCAAGAGATGTATCCCTTAGAGGAAAGAAATCTTCTGGGGGCTACATTTGGTGACGCATGAGGCTGCAACAGAAGACAGGGCCAGAACCAAAAGTCAGCCAAGATAGATATCTACTTATCTCCGGGCCTGTTCTCACCACACACACATCACTGGATCAATGGAAAACTATGTTGTGGAAACACCAAAAACAGGATTAGTTAACCCAGGCCACCAATCCCCAAAGAGTTCAATTTAGGCACATGGTAAAACAGGCTCAGTCCAGTCACTCATCCCATGGGGACCTCTTAAGTGAGTCAGTTGACCACTTTGCTTACCTGGTCCTCCCAGAAAAAAAAATGGAAGAAACAGTCCTCTCCACAGAAAACGCGGAACATGGCAGCATAGAAGACACTTTCTAGAATTGATTGGCTGCAGTGGCCAAGCTACACACCTACTTATTGTTGAACTTTTCAGCTGTTGTGAGCAGTCAAGAAGCTTTCATGATTGCAGCAAGATATACATCTGATTAATACAGAAACGAGGCAATGGTGTTGCCTGCCAGTCCATGAGAAATGGGTTGTGGATGGTACAAAGTGTGGCCACTACTATCCAAGAGCAAAGGTTTATGGGGAATCATGAAAGAATGGGCAGGATCTCTGTTCCCCAAATGAGGGCTTTGGGTCCAGGTAGTGTGATGGTGGGCAGTCCGAACCATGGCTAAGGAGGTTTGACTTAGCTGATAGCTGTCAGGGTCATCCACAGGGGATGGTCAAAAAGTCAAGATTTCAACAGAGTACTAGTATTTCTTATGGTGTCTGTTTCCTGACCTCAAAGACAAGACTGGATGGGAACATTGACAATCAACTGACATCCCTCGACTCACTTTTTTTTTTTCTAAAAAATCCAGCATAGGGGAGGAAAAAAGGCACTTCAATTATTCCTTCCCAGTAAAAAAAAACAGGCCAGCCATAAGAAGCTGAAGCTGGTCTGTTCTTGGCTGTTAATTAGCAATTCCTGGCAGAAAACTAGCCAGCTGGCCTGTTTTTTGCTGGCAAGCAAGGAACAACATGCACTTTCATAACATCTGGCATGTGCAGTGCTGTCACCGTGCAAGGCCTGCCCTGCCCCAGTATCATTAGGTGGGCACGTAAAGGAGGGTCTTGTGCAGCAATGACCTGGCAGGGTGGGGTTTGCAGACATCCCTGGAAGAAACTGTCTTCTAAATCACTTGGACCGAAGCCCTGCAAAGTTTATATGCTGTTGCACGTCTCTCAAATGAAGCTCAGAGGGCAATCGGTGAAGGGGTTGCAACTGGTGGCTAACGTGAGACTCCAAAGAGACCTTGTTCCCCATCTGTGCTGCAATTTTCCGTCGTGATAAAAACAGCTTCTCAGAATCTCCCCTTTGCCTTCATGAGAATCGTGTCCTCGGGCCCAAATAGCAAAAGAGATGCTTCTAAACGTTGCAGGAGGGAAGGTGAGAAATAGATCCCCCCCCACACACACACACACAATCTCCTGGGAGTCCAGTATTTATCCCTGCTGAGAGAATGACTGATATTTCTGTGTTTGATTTTTCTTTAAAAAAGGCTAAATGCGAGGTATAAATAAAGCAGTTAATGTCACGGCTAATCCAAGCGATAAAAAAGCAGTGTGGAAGTAGGACTCCTTATCTCAGCCCACCTTTGTTCACGAACCTTTGTCCCATGGGCACAGAGGGGGAGAAGGGTTGGAAAATCCTCCAGATGAAGAAGTCATCCAAAAAGATCTAAGGCAGTTGAGAAAAACCACTTTCCAACTTGCTGTCCTGCCCTTTCTCCTTCAACTCACTTCTTGCACTGCAGACATCAGCCTGCTGTGTTCCCCATTCCTCATCAAGCGTTGGTAAAAAGGGATCAAACAGTGACAAAAGCATGGTTGGAAGCAAAGGACTATTTCCTCCTTGACAGCTAATCCCCTCAGACTCTTTCAAGGGTTTCTCCGTAGAAAGTTTTCACAAGGAAAGGGAAAGAATGGTCTTAAAAGGGAATATCTCCTGATACTTATTTTAATCGTTTGTCCGATTCCACTGCTTTACTCTTAAACTAATTAATATTCATCTGAAAGAGATTTCGCTTTATTTCTCACACTGTTCCATTTCACTGCTGGGTCAAACATTATATTCGAGATGGTTAGGTTCTGAATTTATTCTGTTGTGCTGTATTTATTTCTGTCAGCCTGGCCAGGTAAACCAGTTCTGGAAATAGACACCACGAGGAAAACTCTATTTTGTTGAAATAGGCTACGATAACCAAATCTTGAAAGCCTGGCAGAGTTTTCCCTTCCTTTCCTCTTATACCAAAGAGAGTCAAGGTGGGGCACTCTTGAACTTCTTCTTCACTCCTTCCTGTTCTCCTGAGACAAGTTCATGTTTTCCTGCAGACTGCTACATATTTTCCCCAAGGCCATCTCTGTGCTGCTCTACAATTCCCGATAGATTTGTGGGCAAGTTTTGAGGCAAGGGGGTTATATCAAGGAGGGAAAGAGTTAAACATTCCTGGGGCCTGGAAAAAGGAAGAGACATTACTGGGGCTCAAACAGACATAATGCAGCTATTGGGGAATGTTATTTTGATCTCTCTTGGGGTATTTCCTCATTGCATTTTATTGCAGCATCTAGCATTTTTTGGGCTGATAGAAAGCCTGTCTTCATTACTGATTTATTGCCACAGCGCTGGTTGGATGATGTCCATGACAAGCTTGGCTCCTGGTGACTATCTGAACAAGTCTATATACTTTTTCTGGCAGCAATATGGAAGTCATTTCCTACTGATTTCTGGGATTTGTTTTATGACCCAGAGATTTGCAGATAGGAAGGACAAACCAGGTCTGACCCTCCCTAGTTTTTTCTCAGAGCAGTCAATATCGATTGAAATGGCTTGGATCATCCAGACAAACATTCCAGAAAGACTTCATCAAAGTCCCTGTCCTTTCCCTGGGCAGGTAGGAATAAATACACTTGTGTCACCAAGTCACTTGACATTATTGCAAAAAGCATTGAGGTTTTCAAGGACAATTTTTGAAGCCCGTTATTGGGTGAAAGAAGAAAATAGTTCAGAGGAGAACCGATATATAAATAGGGATAATGAAGTCCTTGCATTTATAAATAGAAAGGACTCCGGAAGGGCTTTTTTTAAAAAATGGAGATGGGACTGAGGGGGAAGGTAACAGAGCACTTAACTCTTTTCTTGACTGTCAGTGTTTCGCTCAACATTGCCCTCCCATGCTGTTAGCCCTTCAAGATAGTCCACACAAGTAGCATAACAATGAATCCTAGCTCTGTCTTTAATGTAAGGTGACATTCACAGAATCTTGCAAGTCTGAAAGTATTTCTCCCCTCCTCTCCTTTTACTTTCCAGAAAACTAGGGAGGGTCCCTTCTGAAATGCTTCCCACACTTCCTCTCCTTCTGTGGACTGAGACATCTTTTACATGCCGGTTGCCCCATCTGCAGCTCTCCCTCTTGTCTCCCTCTTGCTTATATAGAAGTAGATTTTGATCTTCCTCTTGGCAGTTGTACATACAATTCTAATCAAACTTCTCTAAGATTTCAACATAATTCCCTTCTTTCTATAACCTGTTCTTTCTAATCTTCAAAACCATAAGTCACAAGTCATTTTCTTTTTATGCAAATAGTCCATAAGGGGTTTCCAGTCATTGATGAAGGTCAATAATGACCTTTCTCTCATCAAAGAAGTCCGTTTGGCCATCTCAGCAAGTTCTGTCAATTTCACCAACCATTTCTCCATGGTGGGTAATTCCGAATCTTTCCATCTTTGTGCACACAATAATCTCAACACAGCTATCATATATTGAAATAATCTTCCATGGCTCTTTTCTAACTCTTTATCCATCAGTCCTAAAAGGAAAAGTTCTGGCTTCAATTGAATATTAATCTTTAAAATCCCCTGTATCAAAGCATCTTTTCCTGGGACCATTTGGCAGTTTTAAGATGTTGCAAAGGGGTGCTCCATGTCTGCTCCTGCACATTCCACAACACTTCACGAGAGTGACTCCAGCTCTTTATATGATAAAAAAAGGAACCATAAATCACTCGTAGAGTTGGATTCAGGAATGATTTAACCTACAGGTCTATAGCAGGGCAGCTCCCCAGCTTTTCCAAAACTCTTCCCAACTGGCCAGACACAGGGAACATCTTGAGACATACTTGACTTTTTATGATAAGCAGATTACACAGTTATTCCAGGGAATGCTAAAGCAGAGAATCAACTTCTGCAGAAACCCCAGCAGCATTGTGAATGGGCCGAGTCGTTTTGTGGTGAAACTAAAGAAAAATCCAAGAGCTCTAATCACATGCACATTTTCAAAAGTGTATCCTTTTTTAGTCTGGGGAAATGCAGATGCTAGCGAAACTTCCCAGTAATATTCCTTCAGCTCTAGACTGGTTGGCCATGAAAAACCCAAGTCTTCTACCAGCAGACTCTCTGGTGAAATTCTCTTACATCCTGAGGTCTAAATTCAAGTCGTCTCCAATGTGCACAATTCTGCTTTATTTCTGACGACCCAACATAAAAATATATGTTTTCTGTTCCATTTCTCTGTCCTCTTTTGTGGTCTCCCAACCCTGTTTCAATGCATAGGAATAACAACTTGGAGATCAGCCTTAAGGACAAGGCACTTCTTTCCTGCATGCCTTGAGGAGATAATGCTAGCAGTAGGCTATAGTTACATTATATTAGTAAGGGAACATAATTCTTGAAATGAACAAATACCGTGCTCCTCAGAAAAGTGGCTTTGGCAGCCCAGTTAGGGAATAACTATCACCAGTGAAGTGGATTGTGAAATCCATCAGTGCCACAACCCAGGGCAATTGTCTGGATGATACCACTCCATCCCTTCCTAGTAGCCCAAGGACAGAATTTCTCTAACAGCCAAGAGATGGGAAGGCTGTCTGGGCACCCATGACTGCTGAAGGTTTTCTGTAGGCAAAGGGGCTGGTAAAAGAATGAACCGTTAAGTCAGAACAGCTACATTCCCTCTGGTGAGGTTGGTTTTCCCCAACAGATTTAACCACATCAGTTAAGGACCGAGCAGAGCATTCCATTGGGTTAATTTTATTTGTGGCTTTACTTATCATGTGAACTCTCTCCATTTGCTTAAGTCAGGATTCAATACATTGTGCAAATCCAGAAATGGGTTAATGTTGTTACTAAGTTAGACATGGTGCAAAAACCCAATCACTGCAAAACGTATGGACTATGTCCAAAGATATGGACTATGGCTGAAGGTCTTCTCCTTCTTCCTCCTTTCATTGCTTGGTCAAATCCTAATCCAAAGATAGTGGTAAACAAGAAGAAATAGGTAACAATAAAGCAAGGAAGGTTCAGGTTTGAGCAGCAAGCCCTTCCTTCTACGTGATAGATCTCACCACATTGCCAATCTCTACCACCAGCCTGGTAGTTTTTCCTTACAAAATCTGTGTGGAATAGTTGGAATCAGAGGAAGCAATTTGCCCAAAGTCTATTTGCTTTATCCACCTGTGGTCCTTTTTCAGTTAAGCCTTCTGAATGATGGCATTTGTTCTATTGTCACAGCAGTACACAGACAATTCTTAAAAAAAAAAAAAAAATCAACAACTCCAAGCAGAGTCAGGCCTGGTTAGGTTTTGGATGGGAGGCTAGCTGGAGACATGGACATCAGTAGAATAACCCAAAGGAAGGCAATGGCCATCCATTTCTAGCTTGTTGCCATGAAAACTACATGGACATGTTCAAATAGTCAACAGGAATTGAGCTGGACTTTCTCGAGGCTGTTTTTCCCTTTTGGCTCAGATATTATTCTGTTAAGTATTATATTTGTACTATATTTTCTATTCTGGCTTTAATTTATTTGTTATATATATTTTATACATTATTGTAAGCAGAATACAATAATGTATAAAATATATAGAAGAATATATTGAAGAACCAGACCCAAACAGATGCCATATTCTGTACTATTTTTATTTGATGGAACAAAATCTAGTCATCTTCATCATCACCATCAATATTCCTTATCCTAGCTGGCACCTGCTGGTCAGAGGTCTTATGCTGAAACCTTTGGGCAAGGGTCCTGTGCAAATCATTCTTTTTTTCTTCCATCTGCTATCTGATTTTTTTTACAGGCTACATTGTGGACTGAATCCTCCTGAGATCTCCTGCATGCAACGCTGGTCTATGGAATCACAGCTGCCAACATTCATTGCTCTACATTCAGTAACTGGAGAAAGATGGACTCATTCACTGCAGAGGCCTTCTATGATAAGGCAAAGAAGATCACCCTGAAGATTCACGACTTACAAGCGTTATCTACTACCTGTTGGCAAGTCTGAGCCCCCTTCCCTTTGTGATCAACCATTTCTTGGTGCTCTGGTTTTAAAAGAGAAATCTTCCCTTCAAAGCCATTCCTAGGGGAATTAAAATTCATCCCCTCCCAAGAAAATGACAGAGTTTTAATCAAGCCTAGGGCTTTCTAGGTCCTGGCGGCAGGCTTTTTTCCCTGAACTGTGATTGCCAAACCCGTTATAAAATGCAAAGTCAATATTTTCATTCAACCCACCTGTAATAGCTTGGCAAATATCCCATTATCAATGGGACAAATGTCTCCTGCTCTGTAATTCCGTTCATTATTGGCAGTGCCATCACGTCCAGCCAGGGCTCACTCAGCCATCTCTAATTTTGCCTTCGTTTCCTATTGGGTCCAAAGAACTCTGTGAAGCTCTGGAGTCAGGAAGCGTTTGCATCAATGTCCAGTGAAATACCAGATGCTATTGAGGTGCAGCTACAACACCTTCCAGCTAAAGGGTCCATGCGCTCAAAACGGTGAAGAACCAGACCCAAACAGATGCCATGGACATTCCTGACCAGATTCAGTTACCAGGAATTAGGAACATAAGAACTGCTTCCTTTGGCTCCATATTGTCAATGTGGACTGCAAGTAATTCTCCAGTATTTCAGTGAGGATTTTTCCAACCCTAACTGGAGATGCTGGGAACTGGACATGCAACCTACTGCATACAAAGGAGATCTTTTACTTCTAAGCTATAGATTCTACTTAGAGAGCCGGTCTGGTGTAGAGGTTAAGGCAGCAGGCTAGAAACCAGGAGACCGTGAGTTCTAGTCCTGCCTTAGGTACAAAGTCAGCTGGGTGACCTTGGGCCAGTCCCTCTCTCTCAGCCCTAGGAAGAAGGAGGCAAGGGCAAACCACTGCCAAAAATACTGCCAAAAAACCTGTGGGGACTGGTCCAGGGAGTTGCCAGGAGTCAAGACTGACTTGAAGGCACCCTCCCCCCCCCCCCCCCCCGCAAAAAGGAGACTGGAAGTTTGGAAGCAGAGATTCTTGTGGCAGGGACCAGGGCCAGCTTTTAAGCCACAGGCATTTTTACTGCCTGAGTGTCTTTTTTTTTTAAATGTCATTATACTAAATGGGGTGACACAGAAAAGTACAGAAACATTCCGCAGTGTTAAAGGATTGATGCAATTTTAAACTTGATGAGCATAGTGGGGGGGCAGGGAGGGAAACTGGAACTTATTTTATAAACTCTGGTCAAAACTTTTGACCAAATTCCTCAGACGTCTTCTTCCTCACACTGCTTTCTTGTAAAAACAAAAACAAAAAACTAATTAAAATGTTGACAGATGCTTATCAGCAATCCATTGCTGCTTCTCAGGCATATATTTCTCCTTCAAATGCTGTTTAATAACTCTTTTAACCAACCCTCATGCCTGAACAGCCCACAGTTCCTGATATCTTGAAAGACTCCAAATAATGCAGATATAATCAGGAAGATTATAAGTAACTCTGGCACATAGTGACTAAGGGAAAGTTATCTTAACAATCCCATTGATGTCAGCCCCAGATGCAACAATAATAGGACAAGACCAAATGGTATGAGTTAATGTTCCAACTCATGAGTTGCATCTGCAAAAGGAGAGATTATAACTAACTGAACATTTCCTGAGGCATCCAGTACACATAAAGCAAGTTTTGTTGCTGTATTAACCTCATTTTAAGATAATAGGAAACTAGTTTTGCAACTCTCCATTGGTTCATGAGGAGTTATCAGCTTGAACTTGTCTGGGCTACAGTGGAATCCATCCAATCGCTTTTGTTGCTCTTCTGTCCAACCAGAAGAACCTCAGGAACCAGGAGACAGAGATGGGCAACTTTTGGAGGATCAGCATCCATAACTCAGCCTCCTGATCTTAAAAACTTTTCCCTGCATTTGATAACCTTCTCTTCTATCATGATAAAAATTACAAGGGGGTGCAAATTTTCCACCCCTGTTCTTTACAATACCTATAGTAAAAGGTGAAGAGATCTGATGTTGATCCATAACTGGATGGGAGACCTTTAGAGAAGATGATAGCCTCTTGAGTTATTTAGGAAGAGGACAGGAGAGAAATGAAATAATTAAATATCAGAGGAAGAAACAGTTTTAAAACCCTCTCCGGATCCATTTTGTACCATATTTCCTTCATCGATAGCTGGGAATGCAAAGTGGCTACAGATAAATTAGCTACAGAAGATTTTAAACCTCAATGCCCTTCAATTAGGCTCCTAATCTTCATTCCTCCCCCAAGATCTTTGGGACTCCACTGCCTTAACAAGGGCCTGGAAAAACTAGAGATCCTACGAATGGAGGATTAAGAGAAAATGCCAAGCAAACACTCAACTAAAAAATCTCAGCCTCCCAAATGTTTTCTCCCAGGTGACGCTGTTTGACCTTTATGTTAAATTTCCTATTCACTAGAATTTATTTCATATATTGTACAAGGAATTGACAACAGAAGAAAGGGTTGGAGAAAAGAAAAGAGGTTTTCACTGAAGTGGCTTAAATTGCTTTCAATGAGAAACCTGCAGAGGATGGGTTTGATGTGTGATATTGACTGTATTCACACATTGCACTACGCCTAAGCTATAAAATAGTTGATTAGATTTTGGTTTAACATATTGTGCAAGCTATGCTTAAGTACATCATGGCTTAGCATGGTGTATGAACCCAGTCTATGTCTCTAGGCTCTTACCTAGGGAAGCTTATACATCTCAATAACAACAAAAGAGGACACTGATTTTCATTAAAGCTACAGATGCTAATTTATATCAAAAGATGCAAATTTAGAACTGGCGAATTTAAATTGAAAGACATATCCCCATAAGAGAGAAGTTTGGGAGCAGACGACCTGTGAAGTCTGCCATCTGGGTTCTAATTCCTGATAAACATAAAGAGGATGTTGCTGGATCAGGCCAAAAGCAGTTAGGAAACATTCAAAGTAATAGCATTCATCAAATGCTGAGGTTTTCGAAAACACCACTGGTACCTTAGGTCTCCCAAATTTCCAAAGATCTGAAAAAGGACTCAACAGTTGTGTTCCTTCTCACCTTGAGGAAGTTCTTGAGGGCACCAAAGGACCCATTTTTCTGCACCCCGAAACAAAAGGATTCCTTCAGCCCTTCAATCCAGGGAGTGTTCACTAGGGAGGAAAAAGATTAATTTTCACCCTACCATCTGTTTAACTAGAAAAGTTATTTAAAGAGTTTGAGGTGGCCCTGCATTACAGTGGATCAGTGACAAGTAGGCTCAAAATAAATGATATTCCATGGAGACAATCTTGAGTTGGAAATCTTCCCACTTAGGTTCCGGAGTTGTAATTGCTTTCCAATCCCACTGATCCCCAAGCAACATCAGGTTTTGCAACAACAATGAAGATACAATTGGACACTGCCATGTCTTGGGTGGGAGCCAAACAACATTAGAGTACATTATTCTTGCTATAGTCCAATAAGCCTTTCTCAACATCAAATAGTTGGGATATTTGCAAGTCAAGCAGGACAGCTGTTTGCTTTGTTTGGCAAAAATCTGCTGGTTGCATCTCCGTACCCTTTATTTGTGAAATGAGCTAGAAAAAGAGCATGCAGGAAGAGAAAGCAGCTGACGACACCACTATGCTAGGTACAGTAAAGCACATGGCTAAGAAAGATAGTCAGAGAAGTGCTTGAATCATCCTGATAGGCCATGGAATGGCTGGACACCAATCCAAACCCCTTAGGCATTTCTAGGTGGCAACTCTATGCTTCAGTAGGACCTACCCTTGGGAATGAAATAGGAACTCTGCCTATCTTTGCATGACACATGCAACCACTAATTAGTCAACCACAGTTTGCCTTAGTGTCATGGGTGAACCTGGCCTGCATGGTTAGTTTACAGTCTAGTATCTTGCTCAAACTGAGAAAGTTAGGATGAGTAGACCACATATCAGGTAGGCACATCATGCGCATGTGCTTACCTGAATTGGGATCAGCTCGTCCCAAACTTCCAAGAACTAATTTTTAGGTAGATAAAATGGAAATCCCACACATGGAAGGCAAACATCTGCATCACAAGCCTAATGTTTGCAGAAGTTCCCCACTGGCCTAAAGAGGACTCAACATGCTCAGTGGACACTGTCCGCTGACCAGCTGTTGCAGGATGGAGCTGGGTGGAATGAAATGGAATGGAATAGGGAAGATCCTGACTGGCTGGAATGCTGAAAAGCCCCATTTGTTGTTTGTCCAGTTGGGTGGGTGGGTGAAAAGTTGGAGTCCCATTGTTTGAAAAAAAGTTTCTGTGTCTTGATAGTTTTGGATTCCTCAGTTCCTCTGAATGTAGCCATAACAACTTGATGTGAAGGAGATATACTTTGTGGAGGTTGCCTTACTTTTTGAACTTTAAGAAGAAAATGTACTTTATCAAAGCAATGTGGGAGAATTTTCACCTTAATGGAAGAGGATAATGCATGTATATTAATAGCATTCGTTGAACCAAACATTTTAAGCTTGACAGATCCACTGCACTAATCTCAAAATATTATTATTATTATTATTAACAACTATTCCCCCAAACCCTTCCCCCTCCTGCAGAATCAGGAGCTTAACTACATAGATTCCAGAAACGTCATAATTAGTGCAGAGAGGGCACCTTTGTTCCTGGAAGGAACTATTGCATGAAGGTGTTGCAAATTGTCCAAGACTCAAGTTAATGGAGGGTAGCAAAGTCAATTCTCAACCCTGCAGTTATAGGCCAAGGACATAGAGGTGACCTAGTTCATCTTGTGGTTCCTCTTCCATACAAAGCAGTTTTTACAGCAAATTTAGTGCACCTGTCCTGATGGCAATTTTAAAAAAAAAATCTGAAAGATCAAAAATGGACGTGAACAAATCAACTCTTCATAATTCTAAGTGACAAAGGTGGAACTTGGGTCCTAAACATGGTGGCATTATTAATTCTGTATTTCTGAACTTACTATTTAGTAATATTGACAGAGAACCAATTAAAGGTCTAAATTGAATGATATATCCTACTTCACAGAAGATGGTTTGTTACAGCCCTTGCCTTACAATAATTTTTGTATCACTGCATGGCAAACAGAAAAAATCCTTATCTATCCACCTGTTCCTGGCCAGTGCTTTTTCAGTCTACGAGGAAAGTGCCAAAATCAATTGGCAGGGGGCATCCTGCCTCCTTGCTCGTCACCTTATTGTATTAGCTTTAGTGGTGAAGGAAAAGCAAAGCAGCTGGCTGACCATGGTTGCTGGAACAGTAAAGTTACATAAAGTAAATTAGTAAATAAAGCAAATTAAAGTAAGCAGGTTAGTAAAGTTATATAAAGTAAGTAAATAAAGTTATGTACAGTAAGTAAAGTTATATAAAATAAAGGTATTCTTTGGTCTTCTTGTTTTTCATGTTCTTTTCTTTCATCTGTTCTAGCTTGCTTGCATCTGATCTTAGCATGCTGATCTTATTTTCCATCCTGATCTTCCATTTTGGTGGTGCACTGTTTGGCTTTTTTTCTTGTTTGTTGATTTTGCATCCAAGGTATTCAGTTATAACTGCAGCCATGCTATACGTTAGTTTGTTTCTTACAGTGAGCTCGTGCTTATATTTGATATTACAGTGATGCCAATATTGTACAGTGATGCCAATCATCATCATCGTACAATAATCTTGTTTCCCTCATTCATTGGATTATAATTCTTTCAGTATTGTCCAAATCTGCTACCAGTTTGTGAACTGCCTCAACGATTTCCAGCCTTTTAAGGTGGGTCCTGGGGGTTGAAATTTGAAGAAGCCCTATTTCCATCTGAAAGTATCCTCTGCTTGAAAGGCTGGTCAACCCAAGTCTGGTTGAAAGATCAAGAACCCTACTAAAGGAGAGCAGGAGCTCTGAAATTGCCCATGACTTTGCTATTCAAATTACAATCATCATTTGACCCACTTCTGGCTCTCCCTCAGGCCACGCTTCATATGTTCTTCTCTGCACCCAGAGCCACATTACAACTCTTGCAAATTATCCTCAAGGGGCTCTCAGCAGAAAAAGAGCTTCCAAGTCTACTACAGAGAGAATATCACAGGAAAAGGAGATGTTCTGTAAAACCCTCACTGAACCTCTGCGACAGAAGAACTCAATTCCTGGATGACTTCCTATGGCGTAGGGCAAGGATCAGCAAGCCACGGGCTGCTTTTTCTTTTTGAGCCCCATAGGGCACTTCCAAGATTGCACTGCTGAAATTCAGCGTTACACTGTGAATAAAGGAGCTGGCTTGGCTTTCATGCCAGTCTTTGATGGAACAGGTTTAATAAGAGAAGAGGGAGGAAGGGAAGGGAAGGGAAGGGAAGGGAAGGGAAGGGAAGGGAAGGGAAGGGAAGGGAAGGGAAGGGAAGGGAAGGGAAGGGAAGGGAAGGTGCTAGGGGAGGGGAAGGGAGGAGAAGGGGAAGGGGAAGGGGAAGGAAAGGAACACCATAACATTATAATCCAGGAACTGCAGTCTTCAATGTGCAAAGATATAACAACAAAAGTACAAATTCCTATACTAATTCAAGAAGTGGTCACATCTGGCTTGGAGAAACAGAGAGCATACAATACAGACATCTGGTGTTTTATGACAATACATAGTTCAGCCATATCCCTCCAAATCTCCATTTCTCCTCCAACAGCAAGAGACAAAAAAGTGTGATTTTACACACACACATACACACACACACCATGGCTGTTCTACTTTGCGATTCTGAGAAACGAGTCAGCCTAGCAATACCATTTTTGTCTGGTTAAGCTAAAGCTGAGTTGCCACCACCATCTATCCTTGCAGAGTGATCTGTTAACTGAGCATCCTGGGATAACTCTCAGAATGGGCCCCGTTAAATCTCAAGGATGCTGTTGTGCATGATAGTCCACCAGGATGATGAACAGCTTCATCTTGGCTCAAGATGTATGTTGTTGTAAACTGGGAAATTATAGAAAGGCAGGCTTGCCTTGAAAGTTTATGGGGATCTGGAGTAACAATGCCTCCCTCCTCCCCCTCCTCCCTCCTCCCTCCTCCCCCCTCCCAAATCTCTTTCTCCAAATTAGGAAACCAGCCAGTGACATTCACAGCATATTTCTAGATTCTATCCTAATTCTAACACTGGAAGAATTGTCTTGACAGTATTCCCATTTGAAGTGACTTATTTATTCATAGAGGTATGTCCCAGTCATTCAGTTTTATAAAAAAAAAAAATAATCAAGCTGGCTTACAGAATATTCAATTAAAACATTGTCATAAAATACAATGATATATGAGAAGAAGAAGAAAGGTAGATGATGGGGCAGGTATTCCATTCAAACTCAGAGTTAAAAGTTACAAAGAAAAAAAGAAAGATACAGCTTTAGTCATTCATTTTAGTGCACCTATTCGAAACAGAATTAAGCCTGGATCCAACCTTGTAGTCAAAACAAGCCCTAATTTTTTTTCACTACCCAAAGCAGAAGTTCCCTGATTCCATTTACTCTAAAACGGTGTTTTTTTAAACTTGGCAACTTTAAGATAGAGAGCCAGTTTGGTGTAGTGCTTAAGGCACCAGGCTAGAAACTGGAAGACCGTGAGTTCTAACCCTGGCTTGGGCACAACGCTGGCTGGATGACCTTGGTCCAGTCACTCTCTCAGCCCTAGGAAGAAGAGGACAATGGCAAACCACTTCTGAAATCTTGCCAAGAAAACTGCAAGGATTTGTCCAGGCAGTTGCCAGGAGTCAACAATGACTTGAAGGCATCTTAAAGTTGCCAAGTTTGAAAAACGCTGCTCTAAAAGCTCTGTCACTTCTTTCTTCCTTTGGCCAACCTTCCCCAAAAACTGGTGCCCTTCCAGCAATGCTGGGCTTGCAACTCTTAGAATTCCCAGATGTTGCAGTCATGGCACATCTGGAGGGCACTTGCTTAGAGAAGGCGGTCTTTAGTCATGATGTAACCATCTGAAGGAGAGAAAAACACACTTTTAAAAGATTCTCCTTGGAAGGGGGTAGATATTAACTCAAGAAACAGATCCTCGGGTAGCAATTTTGCTGGCCAAATCCCAAAAAATCAAGAAGGCACCTTCCAGAGATATTCGAACTCAGCTCTCCACTCAACAGCTGAAACAATTTAGCTTATCTTGTAAAACCAGCTGCTCTCGCCAGCATGGCCAATATCCCATTCACACTGGGCTTTTTGTTTGAAGGGATGGGGAAACATACTTAACAATCAGCACGGGGCATAATGAGAAGATCCGAGTGTCAGATTTAGAATCCGAGGAGAGGATGAACCATACAGAAAAATTCTCCATCAACTTGGTGAAATGGACTATAAATGCTGTTGAAAATGAGGCATTCAGAGACTGAATGAAAGGAAGAGTGATGATGCCAAAGAAAACCCTGCTGCTAAAGTCTTAGATGGTCTAAGGGTGGCCATGATCAGCTTTTCTCCCTTTCCAACATGACTTCAAATTTAGCTAGCAACTCGAGTGAAAGACCCAACACCCAGCCATTTGCTCATTATTAACCCGGCTGATGGATGTTAATTAAATTGGCAGAGGTAGTTCCCCTTACAAGGATTTTTGTTGGCACCTTTAGATGGGTGCAAAAGGCATGTAGAATAGACACAGGCTTTCCAGCCACAGAAACAAGGACTTTCTGAGCCAAATAGCCAAGGAACTGTCTGTCTTTCACAGGAGATCATCATAATTGGATTATGAAATTAACTGAAGGAAGGAAAGATTCCAGGACATTAATGATAACCACCAGTCCCAACCACTGAGTATTCATTCACATTTTGGCATGTTCTTTTCTTTGTTTTGGACTGTGGGAAAGCAGACCCCTCATCCCCATAACAGAAGAGCCACACATGCAGAATCTAAAGGCGTTGTCCCATACAAGGAGGCTGGGAAAAAATTATAGCAAAAGCCTAGGTTCCCAAATTGGTAAACCTGGTGGCATTAATGCCTGGTCTGCTGGCTACATGTGCGTAATTATCAGATTAACCTCAACTCAACTAAAGCATTGAAGGTGTATTGAAAGCATGTTCTTCATCCATGATTAAAGCTCCCAGCCATTGCCCAGCGGATTAGTGCTAAGGAAAAAGAAGGGAAGGAGAGGGATCGGGTTGAGTACCCCAAGAGGCAGTGATAGCTCAGTGGTATTTCTGGAGATTGAAGAGTGAGAAAAGACTCTTGGGTAAAGGGAAGTGAGTTGCACTGGAAACTTAACCCAATAACAGGATCTCTACAATACAGAACAAAACCAAGATGTGTTACAAGGAGGCAGGTTCAAGTCAACTATTAGGGGAAAATTCCTAATGAAAAGAGGAATTCAAGGAAACCAGTTCCCCCCACTAGGTAGACCAGACCAGGAAATCAACTCCACAGGAAGGCTAAAACTACTTTGACTGAGATTGGCTGTAATAACAGAATCCTGCAAGTCTGTGCTGTGCCTCCTCCTCCTCTTCCTTAGACCCCTTAGGGTGGTGTCTGCCTGAGCCACTTCTGAAATTATCTTGTTGCTCTGGACTTAAAAAACATGTCAACCTAGGTAAGTCCCTACATATTTCCATTAAGGTCATCTTCCTTACTGCAATGGGCTGTGAGGATAACCTTGAGGAACAGGAAGAAGAGCCTCAACCAAGACAATGGTCAGATAAGAGAAATCTGAATCCAAAGCAGGAATGTAATATGAAAAATCATCTCAGACTTGACCCTCCCTAGTTCTCTTGAAAGGCAGGGAGGAGAGGCGCATTCAGATTTGCAAGATTCTGTTGCTGTAACTTTATAATAAAAGTAGCATCAGTATTCATAACATTGGTTTCCTGGTCTGGACTACCTTGAAGGGCTGACACTCACTGGCAGCAGAAAAACCCAAACCAGACAAGCAAGACCCTCCCTATTGTTCACAAAGATGCCTGATAGCCTGCCCAGGACTTAAGAATAAGATTCACCACATGGCTTATTCTCACAGCTAAAACAACAAACATATAACCTTTTTTTAAAGGAAGCAACAGCTTTTAAAAACATAGGAGTGAAGTTCAGTAGCATTAAACAAAATAAATTAAAAGCCTTTAGTACTTTGTTTTGTTTTTAAATACTTTTGGATTTATTTTTCCCCAGACCTCATCCAACACATGCAGGGGGGCACACACAGCATTTGGCCTCAACTCCCAACGATGACCATTTTATTCTCCCATCAGTCTTAGGAGGCAAATAAGTTGAGAGGTATTGTACCTTTCATGAGTTCCCAGCAAAAGAAACTCTGCCAAAATCACACCAGCTCTTTAGAAAAGCTAAATAGATATTCCACACATGCATTATGTCATAATCTAGACACACGATCACTCCGTTCTTTATATGCAGAAGAAATTGGTGGTACTACATTCCTCAACAGAGCTATGGAGTTGAGATGTTGGTATGAAGATATTGGCAGCAGTTACTCAAAGAACCTCCCAATTGTGAATAGGCATGAATGAAGCGGTTCAGAAATTCCATAAAAAGCATTAGTCAGTTGCTCATCAAAGTTCTTGCTTGGAGTCTTCAAAGAGAATTTCATCCACTTTCATGTCAGTTTCAGACACGGGGATGAAACTGCATACTTGTCATTGGAAAGTTAAGGCAATTGTGTGAGGGTTAGAGTTAGGGTTAGGGTACACTCATGGGGGAAGACTGATGCTGTCTTGCTCAACAAAATTTCAAAATAGCAGCTAGATTGGTGTCTGTAAAATACTGGATTTTTCTCCCTAGGAACTTCCCAGGATCCCTGCTGGTGGTTCAATCACCATCCGGATCTTGTACTTTTCATGAGTTTCCAGCAAAAGAAACTCTGGCCTCTCTTCCTGTCCTGCCTTCCTCCCTGTCCTCCCTGTGTGTGGACTTCAACTCCCAGTATTTTCAGCAATGGCCATGTTGGCTGGGGAATTCTGGGAGTTGAAGTCCACACATCTTAAAGTTGCTGAGGTTGAGAAACACTGTTCTAAAGTAACTATCATTGTTTTCTGAATCCTAACTATGTTGGGCAGTAGGTCAAGACAAACCTTCCACTTTAGAAGAACAGGAGCAAACATAACTTCTTTCCATCCTAATTGCCCCCTTATTAGCATACACAACATAGAATCCTATGGCTTGATAACTGAGTTGTGTCTTTCATGTTACAAGTCATTCCTTTTCCAATTAAGTGAATCATGTGTTCTCAGCTTGTTATTGGGGTAATTAGCACCTTTCTCCAACCCAGCTTAATTAACTTCTCACATTTGCTTCTATGTTGAATATCCTAGCTTTTGAGGTTGACAGTCCTAAAGCTTCAAGTGACATTTAATTACCTCTTTTTCCCTTTCTTCACCACAACATAGCTCACTAATGAACTACATCCTTTGCAGGTGTCTCTGTTCCCCATTATATTCTTGAAGCATTAAGCTTCTCTTCTCGTGCTATAAAACATTGCCGTGATATGCCTAGGAATTTATACACATGAAATATTGGGACATGCATAATTTGAGCCAGCACAACATCATCATGGCAGCTTGCAAAATGAAAAAAAAATGAAAGCTTTAAATGTCTTTAAACATAGCTCAATTTCTTGATTCGTTTACAAGAGCCTTTAATCACCTTGTGACCTGTGTATTGTCAACAATTCTTTGACATTCTAAATCAGAGGTGCAAATGTGACTGTAAAAGCCAGCACAGAAAATTAAATTAATTCCCAGCAAATAGTTATTGCAAACGTTTCTTTTCTAAAGAAGCCAATCTTATATGAAAGTTTTTCTACACGTAGCGCCATTTGGTATTTAAATGTTGGATCTGTTGATTGACCAGAAATCTATTCTTGTTTAATCAGGAAACAGTATTTTCAAACTTAGTCTTAAGATAACTACGAGGTCCAGAAAAGTAATATCTCCCATTATTTTTACCTGAAGGAGAAAATATTCACACTAAGCCAAAGGTTTGCAATCGAAAATATACAACTAAACATAAGCCCTTCCCTGCCACTGCAGAATTTGTTGCTTTCTTCACGTGCAAAATCATTTGATCAATCACGACTTTGAAGACAGCTAATGAAATTGGTTCTAATTCCATAATAAATTTATTGTTCATAATGCAGCCAGGCTGTGCTGGCTGCATCTTTTATTAAAGGAGTGACTGGTAAGTGGTGCAAGCCATGTGGCAGGTGCCTCTTTATGATCATCAGTTGGGAGAGGAATTTTTAAATTTATTTTATTGTCCCCGCAATGCCAATAACATTTAGGAAAGATAACACATGTTTTCCCTACCTTTGCAGGCATCTTTTCTGACTTCAAGCATGAGACTTATCCAGAGATGAAAGGGGTAGGGTGAATCCAGGACCATGCTCTCTCTCTCTATTTAATGTATGGACAATTGCAGAATAGCCTTTCTCAACGTGGTGACCACCAACACCAACTCTCAGAATTTCTGATCAGCACTGGTATTGGCTGATAGAGAAAGACAAAGGCAGGGAGATATAGGATTGTGAACTGTGATCCAGAGGCTGAAAAGCATCTTGAGGGATGCTGGATAATCTTTAGGAATCTGATGTGGTGCAACACCTTTGTGCCAAGGTGTGCTAACTACATCTTTTCACAGTCTATGTAAATAAGCCATAAGTTATAGAGCACGATACATCTCCAGTGAGTTTTCTTCTTAAAGGAAGCCAAATCTAGGTGGAGCTGTTTTTGAAGGTTCTCAGCCCTCTTGAGGTATATCGAGCACAAGCAGTTTTAATCCAGGTGATGCCTTGTTGCTGCTGCTTCAATGGAAGAACAGGTCCTTCCTCTGGAAATTAGTGTGATAATGCCATCTTTCCCATTCCTGTCTCATTTTAGGTCTGCCTACCATTGCAGGAGAAGTGAAACATACATCTAAGGTCAGTGAAGAGGGCAGCAGATACAGCAAACTAAAAAAATCCAGAGGTCATCGAGCAAGGATCCCAGCAGGACCTTGGGCTGCTCTGAGTCCTACTGAATGAAGTTCTTTCTCATTAGGGCAACAGCAGGAAGCTGACTTGGAAAACAGCCAGCACCTGTTAAGATGGTGGCCATCCAGACCCATAAAGGACCCTCATTCGATTTTCCAAACCTGGGGAAGAGGAATACCTGGGGGCTTTATTCTCAGAATTGAAAAATCATAGAGCATGTTCTTTGGCCAGAAAGGTCCTGAATATGAAGTTTACCTTACCCTGGAAATGTCTTATGAAAATCTTCTGTCATTCGCTGAAAGGTCCAAGGGCTCAGAGTCATGAACTTTATTTCATTGAGCAAACCTTTCCTTTACAAGTCCTGCGATCAAGCATATTTTGCTATGCTACCACTGCACCCTTGTCTCTTCAACACCCATCATGCGTCACCAGCCTAGCTCTGCCAGCAGAGGAAATATAGTTGTCAATGGATGAGCCAGACTTAATGGCCAAATTCAAGGCTACAGAAAGAAGAACTTTCGCAAAAAAATTCAGGAAGAACAAACAATGGTAAGAGTCAGTTTAATGTATGAAGGTTTTTCTGGGAACCCCTGCATGGAAATACTTGAAGAATAATTGTTTTGAACAGATGGGTCTAAACAGGGCCCAAGGATTTAATGAGACATTGGATATTTCCAGCTGTCTCTTGCTTCCATGGCCTGTTCTATTTGCTATGCTAAGTGTGAGTTTAATTACTTTCTCAGGTTTTTCTCTCCTCGCTCTTTCCTCTGTAGGAACTGCTCTTCTTGATTCTATTCTGTGGTCATGCTATTTTGAATGCATCAGAGATGCTCACTAGGGAATCCTTGCCAAATATCTCTGAACAGTAGATTCTGGAAGCAAATACCCAGGGGACGCTATTGGCTTCATTGGTGAACTCCTAGTAGTCATGTGGCTGGCAACAGAAACTGGAGTTAGTGATTTCTATTTCATCCCTTTGAATGAAAACTTGGCTCTTGGAGCCAAGTGGAAGAGCATCCACTTTGCCCAGAAAAGATCCCAGGTCCACTTCCAGATAGACTGGAAATATCTCCTCTGAAATTCTGCTTCTAGTCAGCCCCGACAACATTGGCCATCTCTTCAGGAAGGAATGGCTGGGCTCACTCCAACATGATAGCGCTCAGCTGGCAATATCAGTTCATACGATATTCTGTTGCACTACTCCCTTTTGAACTGAGTTTATTTCACATATTAATTTTCTTCTGAAAGCCTCACTGATTTTTGCAGATGCTGATCTTCTTTTAAATTGCGCACCAGTTTGGAACTCAGCAGAGGAGCAACAGAAACAGATCTGGTGCTCTTACGTTCTAGACGTATGGAAGTGAAAGCAAAATGAGAACAAGGAGTGCTTGAATCTGCCAGTGCTTTGGTGTATTATATTGGCGGTAAACCTTCATGCTCACACTCTCAAAAATGCAGCCCTCTTCATTCTCTGAACCCGGAACTAAGTAGAAAAGTCACCACTGTGATCCCGGTTTCCAGACCAGACAATTTGAAGAGCCAGCAATGTAATGTAGTCCTCCGGGGTGCAAGGACCCCCATCGAAAGCTTCGGGCCTGCCCCTGACAGCTCCTCCAGAACTACCGTGGAGCTATAATTTTTAACACAGAAGGAGGTGCTAAAGTATTTTGAGGATAAACCTATTCACCCTCTTAAATGTCACCGTTTCAAAATTAAATCAATGTTAATTTTTTTCTCTGATTCTAGCACCAATCTATGGCCGGCTATTCAAAGGTCAGATCTGCTCTCTACTCAACCGCAATACGTGCTTTAAAAGCAACTCTACTTTCCTTCTAATGATCAGATCTGCAGCATCTTTTGCTCTAGTCCTCCTTCGCTATATTTACAACTTAGACTGGCCACCTGTCCAGATTCAAACTCCTCCCTTCACCATCAGAAGAGCATTCAGGCCAGAGATGAGAAGCATCTGAAGATTCAGTGGCATGTTACTAAGCAAGATTTACATTCACTCTGCACCGCAAACATCTCCCCAATTTCTGGAGCATCCTATCTGTGTTCCAAATATTCCTGCTTCAGTCAGTTATTCATTCTAATCAAAGCTTCTGTCATTAACTTTAAGTACTTGTAATGAGATCTGGCCAATCATTCCAGATGTAGCCAAGGGATATGATGAAGATAACAGGGTACCGCCCCCTCTGGGGCTATTCTGTAGGAAGCTAGTATAAAAAAGGGATCATCCTCAATAATGATATTCACTAGAAGGGAGGGAGTCTTCACAGAGTTGTCAAGAGGACAAATAAGAGGCAAAATGCATTTACTTAGCTAGCTAGAAAAAAAGTCTAGGGAATAAATGTAAAGTTTAGATCTTGATCAAGTAGTCTCTTTGGATAAAACAAGGCTACTGATCTTGAACAAAGAAGCAATAGTCCTCAATACAGTTAATTTAGGGTATTTAGTAACAGTAGTCTCCCAGAATCTTTCACCTAAGGCCACTCTTCCACTTTGCCTCATGGTGGGGCCCCTGCATCTTATGCAAGCCCCCCTCCCAATTCAGAAATTCCCCCCAAAATCCCAGGCTGACATATTCCAAAAGTTGCAAGATGGGGAGCCCCTCTCATAGCGAAGTCTGATTTTGAAACCCTGAAGCTTAAACAATCCAGTTTGGGCGTGACTTCCTTGCCCTCACCTTGTGCTCAATTCTATTAAGTAAATGCTCCCTTTCCAGCCTGCTGGCTAAGGATGACATGCATTTAATGAACAGCTGCAGGCCCCCTAATCACATTGGCAATTAGGGTTGTAATTAGAGCAACTTGCAAATGGTTTTCATGGTGATAAAACATGACAGAAAGGAACATTTTCACTCACTGTCAGCTGCCAGACAATCTGCTACCAATCTAATGGCAATTTAATTACAATTCCAGCACTACCTTGTCTGTTTCCAAATGCCCTGCTTTGTAACCTGGTGAGCCAGACTAAACACTGTCTTACAAATCTAATCTTTGAATGAACTGGTTGGGTCTCTTCTAGAAGAATACACCAGATCAGCAGCTTAGATTGGAGGCTGATGATTAGCTCTATCAAGAGGCCTTCATTCCAGCATATGCAAGTCTAGCTGAATACCATTTTCAGGAAGAAGGACTCAGAGACGAAGGGGAGAATCCAGAAAAGTCCAAGATGAGTTCCTTAAGAAAGATCTTAATGAGCTCATTAAGGCAAGGTGAAATTACTAATAGATATGCTTTGCATATTTTTAGGAAGCGAACCTAATTTTTGGAGTAGACAAGTCTTCATGATTCAATGAGACAATGCTGAGGGCAGTTTTCATATGTAAAATACATGGTAATTAGGAAGCAGGGTGAATAAAGATTGGGTTCACCAAGTGAAGGATGGTTTCTTAATATAAGAGGACTCCTCAGAATCTGAGAAACAGAGTTTTGACATATGACAAAGGAAGAATGGGTGGACATTTTAGTCTTCCTCTTAACAGAGTTGTTAGTCCTTCAGTTAAGAATGACTGCAGCAAATAAAATTTGTTAGTCAGAAAAGGGTTCTGAAAATCCTAACTTTTTTGTTTCCTGATGTTGAACAGATTAATGAGACTTGCTTCCTTGATCGTAAGTTGATGCTTACTCTGCTGTGGTCTTGACAAAATGCACCCCTGGGAAACTGCTATTTGCCTTAGGAAGGAGTCTTCTATCTACATCAGTCTATTTATTTGTGGTGGGTGGGTGGGGAAGAAGGGTGTTCTTTCAAATGCTTATGGAAACCTCAAAGGAAAATGTTTATCAGGTCTAAAGGAAAGTACTGAACCTCTAACTTGCCTCTTTCTGCAATTCTAATCATTAACAGTCCCATCAAGGGCTGCTATTTGCATTAAAAAGGGATGCAAAGGGGCATTTAACTGAGTTAAGACTACACATAAAAGGGATTCTAGGGATTTATTCAACTCAGAACATTATAGCTAAATAGATTTGCAATTTTCAACAGCTGTGGATGCTTGACTATCTGCTGCTAAAGAAACATAAGGGGGGGGAGCAGGTTCTCCTGTTTTGCTTGAAAGCATCAGCTATTTAATGTTGGAAACAGAATACTGGTTTAGATGAAACTTTGATCCACTGCACATTCAAAAGCCATAACATTTAGATTGTGTTGTTTTTTTTAAAAGGGGGAGGGGGCAACATTGTAATACTTGCCTAAACTTTTTTTTTTTTTTTGCAGAATGAATGGTTTAGTGTTTTTAGTTTGTTTGTTTTTTTATTGATGTTGACGGATCAATCTAAGGAGCAGCGCTTCCACTTGGGGAAAAAAATATTGACAACACTGGGTTGTTTGTTGTGGTAGGAGGTTGTTTTATAATTATATATATTGTGAGCAGGGGTTCACACCATCTGCTTCTGAAATCACCTGCAATCTCCCCAACCTTTGACTTCCACTCTCAACCCCTTTTTTATTTATAGTTAGTTTTATTTTAAACATGATATACCACCCATTTTGTGACTCTGCCTGGGAGTATAACTACTATATTATACTTCCTCGTGGAACAGAAAGGGGAAGTGTTAAATACATAGGGTGTATTAATTGTATTTAGTGGAATTCATTTGAAAATAAATCAAATTTAGTTGTCCTGGCCCTGCTCACCTTCTGGAATGCAGCCACCAGCATGTCACTCAAAGGTCCAGTGGGGGCTGTTGGCCTAAACTAATTAGAGTTTCCATCTCTAATATAGAGCATAAATAAAAACACACATCAGGTTTGTTCCTATTTGGGATTTGATCTAGTATCTCCCAACAGATCTCCAAGAGGAGGTAACTGTTATCACCACACAAGCTCTTCTAAACCTTTGCATCAAGTTTTCTTTGATACTGATGCTCAAGATGAATGTGTCCTCCTCTTTCTTCACCAGAACATATGTACTCTCTATGACAGGAAATTAGGAGTCTGGTAGCATCGTTTTCTGACTAATCCATTGGATTAAAAGTCCTAAGATGTTGAGAGCTGCATCTCCATCAGATGCACAGAGTAACTAACTCAGAGTTTTTCAACCTCAGCAACTTTAAGATGTGTGGACTTCAACTCTCAGAATTCCCCAGCCATCATGCTAGGATTGATGTACAGTTCTGGAGTCTAATCACTCTAAGCATCTGATGAAGGGATCTGCAGCTCATGAAAGCTTAGGCTTTTTAATAAAATGGATTAGTCAGAAAAAGGGCTACCAGACTCCTCCTGATTTTTTCGCTGCATCGTCTAAGATGGCTCTCCTCCTACTATGTCAGGACCTGGCAACTTTTTAATGGCCGGAAACCATACTTAATATTTTCTGGGTGACTAGGATCACAGTGGACAGGGAATCATCCAGAGTGGGTGGGGCAGGTTTTAGGGAAGGATTTTTGGAGATTTAAAAAAAATGTTAATCCTAATTAGAGATAACAAATTAGAGTTTAGCTGTTGCTTCCATCACAAAATGGCTGGAAACTAGTTGCACATGTTCTGATGCATTTGTGTCAGAAGTGGTTCCAGGGCCAAATAAAAGGTTTGGGGACCCACATGTGGCTATGGGCCATAAGGCTACTGGCCTTATTTGATGCCATTTCATTTAATTTGGGATAATAGAAAGGAATGGTGGAGTCCTTGGTGCTGTCTGAGCTTGGTGATCAGTGCACTAAATCATCAGTGATGGCACTGATGATGTTATCTAGTCAGGTAATGAAACGTCTGCAAGCAAACCACCAAGCTCAGGGAGCACTTAGGACTCAACCCTGAGCTACATATATTCTCTTCTGTTAGAAAGGAATGGCATGTTCAAAGTCCTGAAAGCACCCCCTTTAAGACCTCCAACACTTCCCAAGCTGTTCCTGATTGAATTTTTCAGCCAATGACTTTGATGCTTTGAGAATGGCACTCCAATAACGTTTTGAACAGAGCTGTTACCCTCTGGAATCTGGTCTGATAGCTGAGAAAAGAGGCGCACAATCGATTCTCCTTCTGCTTGCCCAAATGATAGCCTGTTGATGAGAACTCAGAAAGCCTGTCTGATCTAGAAAGCAACGAACCACCAAGTCTTTAAAGACAAGTCAGCCCACTCTCAACTGAGCTGGACTCCAAGGGTTACCCGGAACAGTTAAAAGTCCTGGGTATGTTTGATTTGGAGAAAACATTATAAAAAGGCACAATAATTATTTGCAAGTATTTGAAGGAGTGTCATGCAGAGAGGAGGACTAGAATCTGGATGAAAATAAGTTGGAAATGTAAAAGATTTTTTTTTTTTAATGGCAAAACATTAGGATAAACTTTCTATGTTAACAGCCATTTTAAAACAGAACCATCTGTCCTTTCCTTAAAATCTTTCAGCAGAAGCTGGGAAGGTCTTCTGTCATGGATAGGGTAGCCGGCATTTTGAAATGTTGATTTACAATGAATCAAAAGTAAATTACCTTCCACACTCCTTCCAATTCTAAAATGTCATGGTTTTAATGTATCTAAGGATAACTGGTAAGTGATGCTTCTTGATACCTGAAGCATACTCATTTCTTGTTGTCTGATCTCCTAAACCATTGTAATGCAGTTAGAAGATGTGCATGGATCAAGTTTATTAACAAATTGGAGTTTATGTGGTTTTTACTACAAGGTTGCTTCCCCTATCAGCACATGAAACTGCTCTCTTCTGTAAAACTTGCTGCTAACAAATGTCAGACCAATCCTTCTGTTCCACTGAAATAGGATAAGCCTTATGGAGCATCTGTCTCAGAAGGCAAGCAAGTGGAAGGTGTGAGAAGAGCTTCAAGAGAGGTAAACAAGGAGTGAGGCCCATTGGCACTTTCACTGTAGTTTCTGTTTTGAACATTTTGACTTTACACCTTCAGACCTGGAATGCTCCAAGTTCAGTGAGCCAAAAATTTGGACCTGGTCTTATTGAAACAAAATAAGAGGAATGAACTGATGTCGTACAGAAAAGCTCCACTTTTTCTTCCATTTGTGCTGCTGTATTTGTAGAAAAAGCTGCCTTATTATCAATATTCAGTGGATGCGGTTCTTATACTGCATATGCATAAATCCACATCCTGAGCACAGAATTCTCTGCAGGGAAATCTTGGATCCTTACTAAAAAAATTCCCAATATTGAGATATTGACCTTGGTTTCGTATCATGCTAAGCCACAGTTTGCTTAAGCACGATTTGTTAAAAAGCCACAATGGGCTGGGTTGCTAACCCACAAACCATGGTTTACAAACTGTAACATAATTTCTGAATTGAGGACTTTCTGAAAGGCAGGTACATCATCTGCAATGTAAGTGAGCCATTTAGCACATGGCCAAGATCCAGAAGACAGCAGCACCACTCATAAACCAGGGTGGCCGGTGGTTTCTTGACGTATTTTAGTAGTTTTGCTGGGCGACTCTGATCTGTCTGTCCTTTGTCACGGCACAACAGCTGCTAATTGCTAAAACAGAATGTTAGAAGCATAAAAAGAACACATTTTCTGTTTTCAGAGTAGCAGAAAATGAGCAAACCACACGAGCTGAATAATTCATGCCACACTATTAAGATGCCTTGAGTACAGCCTGTCAGAGGACATACCTCAAGTGTGAGGTTGGCTCTGGAGCATCTCGCTAATTGCACAGGGAAGTTCATACAAAGTTGCCTTCTACTGAGGCAGATCTTTGGTTCAGTTAGCTCAATATTATCTTAATTGGTCTTCAATATGGAGTCGTTCTGTGATGGAATGTATCTATGAAGAGGAGGGTGATGAGAGACAGCAAGGCTATCAGGAAGGAGGGAGTGCATTCCAGGAAGGGAAAGGAGACAAAAGACAACACAGTCTGCGGGGGGAGCGTGGGAAGCATAAGAGGTTCAGGACAGCCACTCCCTAGACTCTCCCAGGCTATGTCCACTAGTTGCTGTAGTATAGATTTACTTTGGCATGATTCTGTCTATAAGGTGTAACCAAATAAAGGAACTTGACTCAACTGGACTGTTTCACCATTGTTCTTGGGCTGGGCCTGACACGTTCTGATCTCTGGCGACCGCAAGTGTCTTCCATGGTTGAAGGGAGTTGCAGTCAGGTCCCAACACACATGGAGAATTCTAGCTTGGGGAACATGACTGGCAACATATCCCCAGTGTTTCAGACAGAGGTTTTGCTTGGTTCTGCCTGGACATGCTAGAGATTCTAGGACTAGGCTGCATGTAAAGTCTATGTTCTACTATTGAGTCTTAACCCCTCCTGTTCCCTTCCCGTTGGATCAAAGTGAGAGCCCATCTATTGCAGAATCCTGTTTCACCCAACAGTCAATAGAATTGGGCATAATCACTTCAACCAAGGCTTGAGTAAAGCACCCCTTGAAGTTATTTACTATGCAATGCAGCCCCTTCCCTTTTAAGAGTGAAATTAAGTGGCTCCATTACTTTGCTTCAGCTGCCTCAATTGGCATTCTGGAAATGCAAGTGACAGCCAAGGCATGCAAAATAATGCAAAGCACTTGGTTGAGACAAATCTCGTTGCCCCTTTGCTGAAAAGAACTGCCTCACCTCTGGGGTGCAGAGTTCTTTATCAAGGTGAATCAAAGACACTTTGCAAAAATCTAGTGCTCAGCCAGATGTCAAAGCACAGGATCAAGACCTCCCAGACACACAGGAGATCTGAGAAGGTGGCAGAATTAATCCCTGGGATTTGGGAAATGAAGCCGTCCATCCTGGTTTCTGTGGCTCACCCAAAAGTCCCAGGGAGTCGCTGCTGCTCTTCTGGTACGAGACACAGATTTCAAGATTCATCCAGTGACCTAGGAAATCCTGATGGGTGCTGACTCTAAAGAAACAAACAGACAAAAAAGATACAAGATATGGAAGGTTAAGACTTGCGAAAAGGGCTTTCCTGGCCTGTGTACAACTCTGCCAGTTTCTCCAGAAATAATTTGTTCTACCTGAGCTGTAGGATTCCTGTATTTAGTTCATTTAGTGAATTCATGGCAGCTGTCCAGGGTCCTGAACTTGTGGTCTCTATCCAGAATCCTGACTCTGTGGGTCTCAGGGTTTCTTCTGTTAGTTTTCTTATGAGCCTCCTGTTGTTTGAGCTATCTCTGTTTCAGATGACAGGAGCTCTGAAGGACCAGGACACTAGATACCTTGGAATGCTCACATGCAGTGGATGAAAGCAGTAGCTGATCTTTTGGGAGCCTCCCTTCCATACATCCAGATACTCCCTGCTTCCAAACATGGAGATTCCATTTGCATATACAAATGCTTTCCACTCCCTGCCACTCCTAGCCACTCCCTGCCTAGCATAATTGACCCAACTGAGGCCAGAGCTGTGGTCTGAATAATGCAAAATCCAGCCTCTGCATACAAGTCAAGCAGTTATTGGTTGAATCAGGATTTGGAAGGTCAAATTCATGCAAAGCCCATCCAGGTTCTCCAGAGCTCCATTAAAAAATAAAAATACAATGTACATGCAATTCTTTAATACATACAACTCCAAGTACAAATTACCACTTCCAATGGATTTATGGCTCATTCTCTGGGAAAGACCATGTGATGTTTCAAACTGAAGATCCGCCTAAGCTGCAGGAATGGGTGAGTTTTCAACCTAAGGATCTGGGGACTTGGATTTTTTTCTTGGCCTAATGTTAATCTGTGCTGGTTAACTCTCTTGCCATATCTGCTAAGAGGGTTTTGAAACAAAGAAAACTGCCTTATACCAAGTCAGACCACTAACTCATATAGCTCAGTATTGTGTACAGTGACTGGCACTGGCTGTGTAGATTTTCAGACATGTTTGGAAGCAGGGAGTATCTGGATGGATGGAAGGGAGGCTCCCAAAAGATCAGCTACTGCTTTCATCCACTGCATGTGAGCATTCCAAGGTATCTAGTGTCCTGGTCCTTCAGAGCTCCTGTCATCTGAAACAGAGATAGCCCTACCTGGGGATGAACCTGGGACCTTCTGTGTGTAAAGTATGTGCTTTACCAGTGAGCTAAGGTCTCCTGGATGTTCAGTGGAGCATCCAAACTTCTGCAACAACTTGTAGAGCGGACTTGTTTGAGAAGGCATGACTTGCTCAAAGTTACCCATCAAGAATCATGAATGATTAGAAATCTAAAATGTGGAGGTGGTGGTTTTAGTCATCCAGTCAATACTCTGTCTATTGCTATTACATACATTCATTAAGCTGAAAGAGCCTCTGAGTCTCCCCCAAGTCCTCACAATGTTATGACAGGTTCCTCCTAGGCTTGTGCAATATATCACCATGATGCCTAGTTCCTAATTCTGTATTTTTTCCTTGTCAGCAGGACTTAACTCATGGTTGATATTTGACATGGAGCAGATATAAATCCAAGGACATGGAAAAGGCGTGCTTTCTTTCTTGCACCATAGTAATCAAAATAGTAATGCTTAGCAGTGACAAGAAATGTTGCTTAACTATTTGTTCTCAGCATCCTTTATCACTGGTAAGGCTGATCAAGACAGGTGTAAATTATGGCTCAAAACCTGGAGGACATATTACCCACTCCTGGTGACTCCACTGAATCAGAATCCAGTCTCCATCCCTGTCAAAATGCAATGCAGAATTTTAGCTAGGAATGTACAAAATAATGGATGTGCTCTGAATTTGTGCAGGCTGCCTTTACACCTCTCAGTTGAGTAACCCTTGACTGCTAAATCAAAGTAGGTGATGGGCCTCTGCAGCAAAGAGAGCAGGTCTCTTACTGCTTATTTTTAGGAAGGAAACTTTGGGAACATGATGTCAAATTTTGAACATTAAAAATTAAGAATAATTAAACTGGACTGGGTTCGGGGCAGCACATGTTAAGGACCATCTGGATAAATTGCATAAGAACATTCAAGAGACTGGAAATTAGATTCTATGATGAGATTGAGATAATTATGTAGGCTAAACTTTGAGAAGACTGAGATGATACACTTTTAAATGTCATCCAAAGGATGGCCAAGACCTGTTCTCTATCACAGTAGAATAGAAGATACAGAATCATGGATTCAAGTTAGAGAAAGGCAGATTCTGGTTCAATGTTAGGAAAACGTTCCTATTGATGGTGACAACAGCTGCCCAGAGAAGGGATGGGTTGTCTTCTGTTGGATTTGTTCACGTAGAGGCTAGACATTTATCTCTCATGGAGGCTTTAGTTTAGATTCTTGCAGAAAGCAAGGGTCCGTTTTGATGGCCTTAATGATCCCTTCCGGCCCTATGAAAATACTGTGAGAAGCATCTATTTCTCCTTGAATGTCCATCACAAAATGCAAGAGAGGCTGAAGGCCTTCTCCTATTAGCTTCACTCACCTCTATCAACCACATGCAAGCATAGTTGGCTTTCGGCCTGATTTCAGCACTACATGCAAGCTTTGAAAATACCAGTTTCACCCTATTGTCAGAATGAATGTGTGATGGGGAAAAGCCCTAAGTAAAGGAATAATAAAATGAAATGTTTAATTGTATAGTATTGGCTTGCTCCATATTTTCTCAGCCATGAATATTTTACAAATGTATGTCCAACTAGGCTCATGTTTCATTAAGAATCTTCTTTCCTCAGAACAGCCTGGACATCATCCCTGCTGTTGCCTCATTTTCTACAGATAGAAGAGAGAACCACAGCTTGCTCCTTTCATCAGTATCATTGACACTCAGTGTGATGTACTGATGAAGGTGTTGGAGTAGGAGTGGGGAGGCCCAGGTTCTAGCCCACCCTCTGCCACAGAAGCTAACATGACTCTGGGCCACTCTCTCAGCCCAATCTACCTCACCAAGTTGTTGTTATGGAGAAAAATAAGAGAAGTGAGCACTTTGTATGCTACTTTGCGTTCTGGAAGGACAGGTGAAATACATAAATATTACATAGTCAAGTCTCCGACAATGGCTTGGGAACAGTATCCTAAAATAGTGGGCCAAGATGGAAGGACAGCCAAAGAAACTGATATCTACTTTCCCAGTATCTAACTTAACGGTCATACCTGGGCCTGCCAAGTCAGGGTGAGGGGACAGAATCATAGGATCAAGGGAGTTGGCAATAACAGCAGCAAGTTAAATCCCAGACAGACTTGCAATCTTATCACATCTAACCCGACTTGATTCATGCAGTCTACAGCTTAAGTGTTCTAAGTGGATGGTTGTCCAATCTCCATTTGGAAATCTCAGGTCCAGGAGAAAGCAATACCCTTCAGAGTAACTGGTGCCATTGTCAAACTATTTCTCCTATCAAGGAGTAGGTTATGGACTCAAACATAGCCATTTTTCTCCCACACAATGCTTGGTTTCATTCCAGTTTGACCTCTTTCTGGGTCCTTCTGTCTAAAGCTGAGATGTTCTGTGCTAATTGTGAACCTGGGAAGTTTCAGGATCCAAAGCAGAGGATTTAGCTATGTGGAGACACACAGTTGCTTCTTGAATAAGAAGTGAGTGCACTTATGCAACTGTTTAAGTGCAGCTATTATTACAGACTTGGTGGCTGACATTTTTTGACACTGTAAGAATCCTAAAACCCTAATGCTTTTAGTGCCATCAGTTTTGGTTACTTATCAATCCATTTCATCCCATAGAAAATCAACACGGGATGTACAACCAGCAGATACACATTTCAACAGTGAGCCAGGGGTGGCCATTTCTCCATCTGTAATATCCATGTCATGTTTCCCCCACCCCTCAGGCAAACATTAGCAGAAACAGAGGGAACCATGGAAGCAGCATAGAAAATAACTCCCTTAAAGCATAAACAGAGGCAATGAGGGATAAGCAGAATCCACTTTGAATTGCAAGGTTCTGTGGCTATCAGTAAGGGCGGTGTTTCTCAACCTTGGCAACTTGAAGATGCGTGGACTTCAATTCCCAAAATTCCCCAGCCAGCCTTGCTGGCTGGGGAATTCTGGGAATTGAAGTCCACGCATCTTCAAGTTGCCAAGGTTGAGAAACACTGAGTAAGAGCAAAGATATGGAAATGAAAATACTGTATGCCAAAAACCCCATCTTAGAAACAGATATTCATATATTCAGTTTCTGCCCCATATTTTTCTTGGCAGAAGACCAAAGAGTAGGCTTGTAGGGATTTCTCAACTTAACACTCTTGTTGTAGCAATGTGCACCAGACCGTCCAGCGAAAGGACCTTTGAGCCTTTAGAGACCTTCAAGACGATTGTGTACCATCAGCATTCAACTATGAATAGCACATGCAAAAGCACATTGCCGGAGGGAAGCATTTCCTTTTCAAAAGCTGGAACTCAAAGAGGCTGTTGTAATCGCACATTATGATACACCATTCTGAACAAGTGAGTTGCTAATTTGGGACAAAGGATGGAGATGTTTTCACAGCCTGCCTGGAATTCCCAGAGGCATCTGATTAGCCACTGTGTGAAAACAGGATGCTGGACTTAGGAAATCTGTGGTTTGATCTAACTGGGCTCTTAAAGGGAGCAGGTGGAAGAGTTTGAGGTGGCCCAATAGGAAGGGTTGAATATTTCCCCCCACATTTACACTGAAAGAATGCATTGGGATCTCTATAGGCTGGAAGCACTCCACTTGTACCTACTGTTGTTACATATTGGAGGGATCTATATATGTTCAACAGATGCCAGGTTTATACAACTTTTCCATAGGTAATGTAGCCACCAAGAGCAGTGACAACAATGGATGGCTTCACTCAAGTGAGTCAGTTCAAAGGTTCTTTCAAAGCAGAGGATCACCGAACCTCCTAATCTTGGATTACAAAGGAAGCTACCTTGTTTTTGTTCAGGCTATGGGTCCATTTCAGAACATGCCTGTCCAAACACTCTTGCATGTAGTAAGCACCCTATGTTTGAAGCACCAGCTTCAAGTACAATCTGTACCTCAATGTTTCTCCCCGTCCCTTCTTTAAACATCAACTATTTTGTGAAGGTCACACCCAAAATGTGTGCATATTGGGCCTAGATGGTTAGGGATCCTGCTCCTCTCCTGTATTTTCGTTTCTGCTGCCCTTTGGCATTTTAGGCATGGCTGTTCACCATCAACCCCACGTGATTCTTTTTTTTTTTAATTGGAGAGACCAGATACTGAACTTTGGAACCCTTTGGATGGACAGCCAGTGCTCTGCTGTTATGTGATGCCCTCCACAACTCTTTATCCTCTTCAACCCCAACCAAAAAGATAGAGAAAACAAGAAACCCTTTTCTAACAATCAGGATGGGGGTCTGCAATGTCCTGTTTAACTCTGTTCTGATCGTAACCTTCCTCCTCAGCACTGGAATAATGCATGGCAGAAAAACAACTCAATGACCTAGCCAGACATTCCACTCCACACACACGCATTAACAAAGTAGTTGCAAGCTCCCAATTATGCTACCCATGAAAAGATCCTCTGACAGGTTTCATGGTAACCAAAATATCCCCACATCCTCTAATGCCAGCTACAATGCATCTAAGATGATACAGGTAGCCAAGCACTGCATGTTGTGGGTGTCACAAAGCGTCAACCAATGTTTCTAGAAGAAAAGGAAGCACCACAAATGCTTCAGCTGAGGACTTCAGAGCTCTCTGACCCCATTGAAACAGACAGGAGGGAACAAGGAAGTGCCACCATCTTATGACCATAGGAGGAAATACGAGAACCTCCTGACTGAAGGGGCTACCCCATATCTAACATCACATTATTTTCACCATTTTGCTAAAGGCAACACGTTGCTTGATTCTTGGGTCATGTCTTTGTGCTGGCCTTCTATGAAGGATGAATCTGACTGGCCTATGGAAACTCCATAGAACCAAAAGGTTTCCATCTCAGGACATGATCAGTACACGGTCCCAGAAAATTGTTTCACGACAGACAGTAGTTCACCACGATGTCTCCCCATGAAGGCATCACATATTAGGTACAACATATTACTGTAGGAAAACTGACTTAGCACATGGACTTACCAAATCATGTGCAGAGTGAAAGCTGGCACACTGAGGTTCAAAGGCGACACAGAGTACCAGAACGTGCTTGCCAAACTCCATATTCATTTTTAAAACCTGGGATGGAGCGGGGAGAGAGGGGAAGAGCTCTGACACGAGTATCTGGCTGGCTTTCTTCTCTCTCTCCATCAAATTGCTGATGCAGAACAAGGGTTGGGCAGGAAAATGAAATGACTATTTCCCACTCACTGGATCAGAGCCCTGCTCTGTTGGCACCTTCCTTCTGTGGCTATCGGGGGACTTTAAAAAGTACCACTTGAATCAGCCTAAATCCATTAAGCATTAACTGACTCGCACACCCTATAGTTAAGAGACTGCTGTGCGGCAACTTGCACACCAGCATTTCGCTCAGTGATGGCTGTAGTCAATTATGCAACTTGGGATCTCTGACCAACGCATGAGCCAACTCTTCACGGAAACCCAGTTTTCCTATTTGCACTATATCTGGCTGCAGAGCAGAAGCCAGTGTCCAATAATGAGGGCCTTATGCTTCCAGAGGCCAACCCTGGTGTTCTTCAGCTACAGCCAGAATGGCTGCTCCTTCTCCCAAAAGTGCACACGTTTTCTTTCTCTCTCGCTCAGACAGAAACGCATATAATTTCCTAATTCATAAGCAGTTGCAACAGCTTACTGTGCCTTCACTAAAGAAGGCGACCGCTGAAACCGTTAGGGGAAGGAACAGCTCTGGTTCTTTCTGATCAACTGTTCCCGCGAGTGCAGTTAGAAAGGCAGTTCAGTTGATGAAAATGCATCCTTCGCTGCGGCTGCGACAGCAGATGGTGCTGGGACATGTCTGATTTCTGCCTGAGCTGGACTCAGCTGTTCCTCTCCTCCCAAAGCTGGACCCTTGAACCCTGGGGAAGCATTCGGATTCCTCTGCAAAAAGCCCCGGAAGAAAATGAAGGGCAGCCCAGAAGCTGCAGTATGGTCAGGACGATGTGATAAGTGAAAGGGATGAGAGGGCAGCCCGAGGCCTGGAACAAACATCTGCCAGCTGGAATCAGAGGTCAACCCGAGGAGGAAGGCAGATAATATGAGACAGTCCTGGCAGGTTGCATAGGGTCAAGTCAGGACACTGTCTTGAGATGTCAGATTGGAGAAAGATATAGAAGCAGCTGTCCTATGAACCCCTGGAAGGCCTTCTGTTCAAAGATGCCTCACTCTCCCTTCATTAAGGTCGTTGCCTGGAGACTTCATGCTGTATAATATTTATTCAGCTCATAAGAATTTAGCAGAATACGCCATGGCTCTCTAAACAAACTTCATTTCCATGCCATTGTCTCCCAAACACCCATCTTTTCTTGGCAGACCATCCAAAGCTGGACTCATCAAACTTGTGAAAAATATTCTAACCCATGGCCAAACTCCAGCTTGGCCTCCATTTGTACACATTTGCATCTTGAGATAAGCCAGGCCAGACAGATTAAAAAAGAAAAGGGCAGTTTTTAACTCATTTGCCTCTCTAGGACTGGGAGGAACTACATGAGGTCCTTCCAGGCCCAGCTGCCTGGATGACGATAGGCCTGTAGAATATGTGGAGAAAACATGAGCTCTGGTGATGGGGGAGAAAACAGCCAAGCATGCAAATGTGGTAGAGCACCTTTAAAGAAACAGGAAAACCCAAAGCGGTCTGCTTAGTTCTCTAGATGAGGAGTGGAGAACGGAGAGAAGGCAGCAGTTCTTCCCCATCAGAAGAAGGCAGCTTGAGGCTCTTCCAATATCTTGGGTTGCAATTCCCATAATCCCCAGTGTTTAGGATTTATGGGCGCTGTAGCCCACCATGTCTAGAAAGCATCAAGTTACCAATCCCTAACCATAAACTAAGCCCTGTTTTTATTTCCATCTGGAAGTGTGTGCAATGAGGTAGTTCTCATGTGTAGCCAAGAGGAAGGGAGGGAGGGAGGGAGGGATTAAATGCTACAGAAGGCATCTATGACAAACCAATGAAAATAGAACAATGAAACTTGTTCAGTGTCTCTCCATGCTGTAGGAATATAATTCCTCCCAACTCAACATCAAGAAACTGCATTCTGAAATTAGAGCAAATCATCAAAATACATTGTAGTTATATTTTTCATCTTGCATAATGTCCCATCTTGCATCTCTACTGGTCGAATCTGAGCACTTTTGCAGAAATGAGGAAGGGAGGCAGGTTCATATGAGAGAGGGAGAGAGGGAGGGAGGGAGGGAGGGAGGGGGGGAGAGAGAGAGAGAGAGAGAGAGAGAGAGATCAGGAGCAGAGATAGAAGAGGAGATTATGGGGATAAGAAGAGGTTATGACAGATACAGAACACAATCGAGAGGTATGCGTCAGAGAAAGGAAAATTATGAAGGGCACATATTTTCCATCTCTTAACTCCAGGGCCTTCTGGAGATGTTTTTGCTTCTACATTTCCACATCTCTGTTGAACCATAAAGAAAGGCTAGTGATCTAAAACACTGTTTGTTTGCTTTTTAAATGATGGCTGAGATTCTCAGAAGTTTATGATAGATTATTGAATTCTGTGCAATAATGCGTACACAAGTTGGCAGGAAATAAAACAGGAACACTACTACCACATCACAGTGATCTTGGACTTTGATATTTGGGCACAAGGACATTGGTGGTGGGGGTACCCTCCCATTTATTTCAGGTCACCTCTTCAGACTGAGCCGACCCAAAAACCCTCTCTCTAAAACAAAAAGCAATTTCAAGTCACGTCACGCAACTTGAAGGAAGTTGATCCTTGTGCCACTGACCTTACGTCTTTAGGAGTGACAACTTTAGCAGCAATCGTAAAAGTCTTGGTCATTGCTGTAGAGGAAACCTTGTAGGGTACCTGCCCATAGCTACAGAACACCAAATACTGTGGCATGATGGCTACTTCTTTGTAACAGTGGCATCCCACTGAAATCTTCCAATGGCATTACATTTGACCTGCCAACATCTCAATTAAATTCTCCCTGCATTGCATGACAGAACCTGAGGGCAAACACAATGCAAACCTGAATAATATCATGCTCTCAATGTTTTTCTTTGACCCCTAAAGCAACAGAAGCCACATTCCCCCAAGGAAGAAAATGCCCAAATGTTGAGCATACTGAGCAAAGAAGAAACCATTTCAAGCTTTCTTCCATATGGCAGTTGATGCCACTCTGTCCCCAGACACGGAATGATCTGGTATGACTTTTCTGGAAGCCACAACAATGGGCTGCAATCTAAAACAGCCTCCCCCAGTCTGGGGTGGAAAGTTAGGGGACTACAGTTCCCATCTTTTCCTATATCACAAGTGGGCATTCCATGGGATGCATGCCCCCCCAAGGCTTGATCTGAGGTACCCAAGCCATGCCAAGAAATTCAGCAATTAAAATGACCTATGTTTGGCAGTGCAATGTTTAGCAATTTAGGGGGGGTAGGGTCAAATTAAAGGCCAAACAGATGTGTTACACCTCTGGGAGGTTTAGTGCATCCATTTGGGACCCTTGCAATCCCCCCCACACACACACACACAAATAGGCTGAAGTTTAGTCTGCCCCATCAGGTGACATAACGGAGCCACCTGACTTGGTCCCTCTAAGATGGGAACTACTAGAGGAGGAAGCAGCAAGGATGCCTTGTCCCAGAAAAACGAGGGATAACCAACCTCAGATCAAATGATCTGCACCAAAAAATGGGACAATCAGGACACCAGCAAATAAAGTGGAGGAATCCTTTTGGATTCTACCCATCTGGAACGCTAACTTTACAAAGTAAATTGTTGGTTCAGAGACTGTCCTAAATCTAAATGCTTCCTCTTATGTTTCCTGCCTTGGGTTGGGTTGGGTTGGGTTGGGTTGCAGGGGGTGTTACTGGCTCCTTTTCCCCTAGTAAAGTTCCAGGCAAAGTATGCTGTGAGCCAAAGAAGTGAATCTGTTGCATCTCAAAAACCAACATCCTGAAGTTATTATAGCTTTTAGGCTAGAACCATGTCACTCATTTCTGAATAAAATGCATTCCTTATGGCTCTTTGGACTTTTCACTTGCTTACAAAATTCCCTACTCAGAAGGTATCTCTGGGTAGGAAGAAAAGTTAGTCTGCCACCACCAGCAGCGGGCTCCCACTTGTATGTAAAAGTGCATGCGCAAAGCTTCAGTTAGCCAAGTTTTCCCAACATATTCACACTGGGTGCATATCATAGGTCTACATGGATCTCATCTCCATTCATTTAGACTGGGATTGGAAGAAAGTGGGTTGCACTCACAGAGCACCAAATGCTCTCCTCGTGCCTCTGCATGTTCAGTGTAACATCTGCCAAGGGGAACTGATGTGCAATCAGCAGTTTATGGGCCAATCCTTGTTTATAGCCACTGTGCTTGAATGTACATGAGCGGGGGGATAAGGCTGATGAGAAAATGTTTGGGACAGGGCTAAGTCCCTTTTCCATGTGTCTGCTAATGTGCAGGAGGAACATCTGCAGAGTGCTAAATTCATTCTGCCCCCTCCTCCCATGTACAATTGTCATGGGGTAATAGGTGAACCCAGACCTGTACTTTCTAGCAATGGCTTGGGTTCCAATTTTGTTTGGTTCCAATTCTCCCAAAATGATAGGTTAGAGACCTGATGGGGACCCTAAGAACGCTCTGCCTGTATACAAAACAAAACTCTTGTTGCACTTTTGATTCCCTTGCAGCTGAGATGGCATGACCCATCTCCATACCCTGCCATGGTACCCTTCTTCTTGTCAAGAACAAACAAGACATGCCAACTCCATTGGAGATAATTCAGTAGTGCTATCAAAAAAATAAAATAAAATTTTAAAAATCTGGTCCATGAAACACCACCCACACTCCTTGAACAAGGTGCACCACGAGTGGTGGAATTTCAGTAAGAGAGAAGCTAGCAGGCTGCCCACGGCCTCCAAACACAGATGAGCCTGCCTCCCCATCTAGTTGCACAGTAGTTCTTGGCTGGAAAGAAGGGTCTCCTTGGATCCTCAATGGCAGGTTTTCATTCCTGATACATATGGGGACTCTTGGGGTCGGCAGTTGCATTCCTGCTGTTCCGGGTAGTCTATAAAGTCTGGGGCAGGAAGGCCTGTGACCACCATTAATGATTTGTTCCAAATGGTAAAGGTGGGGCAGACAGGCAGGATGAAAGCAATCTCAAATGTATGAAGATGGAGAGAGTTGGCAGGATCATAGAAGGAGAGCACATTATTGTCATAGTCCAGGAGAACGCCCAGGCGCTTCATCTGGGGGTGAACGTCAAGCAGCATCTCCTTGTTGTTATGCCGCACTACAAAACTGTTGTTGCAGCGGGAGAAAACCCAAGAGGAGGAGTTCTTGCCGACCCACTCATTCTTAGGGGCTGATTTGTAGGCAATGCCAATGGCGTACCTGGGGAAACAGGAAGGAGACCAAGAGTCACTTACAGGAGATCAGATGAAATGAGGCAAAAGGACTGCATCCATTCATCAATTGGGTAGAGTGGCTTAAATGCTGGACATCCACAGGGTTCACACATTCATTCAACTAGACTGCTCATTAGCTGACTCCATTTTCGTGTGCCTTCAAGTCAGTCTTGGCTCCTGGCAACTACATGGACCAATCCATGCAGTTTTCTAAACAACATTTTCAGAAGTGGCTTGCCCTTGCCTTCTTCTTCCCAGGGTTGAGAGGGAGAGACTGGCCCAGAGACACCCAGCTGGCTTCATGTCTGAGGAAGGACTAGAACCCACGGTCTCCCAGTTTCTAGCCTGGTGTCTTTAACCACTACATCAAAGTGGCTTTCAGCTGACTCCATTCCCACTGCTATTTCTCTGAGTCAAGTCTGCCTCACAGAATTGTTCTGCAGATCACAATAGGATAAGCATGCATTCCACCCTGACTTTCTGGGAGCAAAAATGAGCAAATCAAGTAAATTTTGTAAGCAAAGTCTACTTTTAGTTCCCCAGACTTTTAAATACCCTGCACAGTTTTGGCACAGCTTTGTGTTTGTCATTCTGCAGCACTTTTACATTGTGGTGGTGGCTTCAAAGTCCCTGTTTTAGTTCTCCTTTCACCATAATGTTTTGTAAGCTGCCATGGGAATCTCTTGGAAGGTGGGCTACATCAATCAAACAAAACGAAGTGTGGTTCTGCATGCACATATAGGGGCGTGGGTGTGTGTGCGCGTGCATGACAGAGAGAGAGAGTGAGTGAGTGGAGGGAGGGCAGTGAATTCTCTCATCACAAAAAAGTAATTGCCCAGCGATGCCCATCAACCCCTAGTTGTTGTTAAAGCAGGTGTGCAGAATTCTTAATTTCATGCTGCGTCAAATGCAAATGATGGGAAGACGGTGAAGTGTGCTCTCCTATTTCACAGTCCAGCTATTATGGTGCATTTCACTATCTTCAGCTTTTGCCTTGCTAAGCTGGGCCTTTCTCTACAGAGCCTCAGCACAGAAGCTCCTACCTTCTACATCTACTGTATACATCAAGTGAAGCAGACATTGTTCTTGAGGAGGGTTGTATTTCTATAAAAGAGATCCCAAGAAAGTGGGCTTTTGTTGTGAGAGATCTTATGGGTGGACATGAGACTCTGTCTCTTTGCCTTACTTTTTTCCTGCAATCTATCCTTCAGTATTAGCCACAGTCATCACGACCTGATGTCCAAGTCTTCACAAATCTGATTCTAGCACCTCTGAGGCTCAGCATCTTCCTGAATCTGCCTCCAGGATTCCATTCAAGGTGATGGTTATAACCTATAAAGCCTAACAGGCATAGATTCCCCCTGCAATTTCTAAGTCTGAAAGGTAAGAAACCTATGCTTTGCTACCTATGCAGCAAATAAGATGATCAGGGATGCCCACAGAGGCCTTTGTTTTGAATATTGTCCTTAGGAGATGTTTCAGAGTCCAAGCTCCAGCATTTGTCTACACGTGTAATAACAGACACTTCCATAGTCTATGCTATAGCTCAGGAATTGAAATCCTTTCCCATGTGCCAATCTTATGAGAAAATGAAAATTTGCAAAGCAGTTCCATCCCAAAACTCTCCTCAAGGTGCAAGTCTCCGATGAACTGCTACGATCAGGAAAAAGTCTACTCTGGAATGTATTGAATACACAGGACTATAACACTCCCTGTGTAAAGACATCAGTTTTCTAGGACCTCTCTTGATTATCTAATCCCAAAGGTTGCCCACCAGTGAGAAATAGAGCCAGTGGATCATCATAGCTGAGAAGACCACCAGTTTGGACTCTCCTCAACCAGTCAACTAGCTAGTAGCTATGTACGATGCTATTTGACCAGCTTTTATCCCAGTAGTCAAGGTAAGAATTCACGTCTAGGCTTTCTTTCTCCTCCCGTATCCTTTTTCCTTGTGCGTCCTATTGTCTTGCTTCTTAGCCCACAGAAAGGAGGAATTGACTCAATACTTCCATTTGTAAATTGTTTTTTGGCAAAAACACTTCTTGTAACAATAGTAATAACTACTACTACTACTACTACAGGAACAAGAGAAATTCAAGTCCTGAATGTCCAAAAGAAGGACATTTTTGAATACGCTCAGGGCAAAATGTGGAAGAACCACTTTTTGGCATTACTAAAAGTTGTGTGTTTATCAAGTGTTACGATCCATTCTAAGCTTTGGGGGAAGTGAAGCAAAGCAGTTCAACCTTTGATTCAGCTGCTCCGCTCCTCAAACGAAACAGACTATTCACCAACTACATTGTTAACACATAATGAAAGACCCAAGGAATTGATAAGTATTTTCATGGACACCTGATTTGAAGTCACTTTCTGGCTCCATGGGCTACCCAATAGAGCCTTCTCTTGAAACTGAACTTGGTGGCTTTGTGGGAGGAAGACAAAAGAAGAATGGATATTGGCTTAGAGAAGGGCAACGGGAACTGCACGCAGGAGATGGGGGCTGATGACATTTCAATTGCAACTACCGAAAGCCGCAGGTCCCTGCTGTGCCTTTGATCAGTGAATTTTTGTATGACACATGCCTGAGGGTCGCTTTGAATCGCAGCCATAGCCCAGCTCAATTATTTGTGCCCTCCTTCCCTGCAGCACAGAGCGAGTGGGTGCATCGCTCATGAACCTTGGGAGAGTACACACAGCCTGTGCTGCTCCTGCTGCCAGTGCATATTTTTAAATGAAGCCCTCCAGCAGAAGAGACTGAATGGAAATGGCTTTCAGAGAAACACCAGGTTCTGAAGAAAAGAGTAGCTCTTCCTGAAAAACTACTTACCAGTGAAATCTTGAAATCTTTTGCAGGGAATGTGTGACAGACTCTTCCTGTTACTCTACTGGGCAAGGGTTCAGTAGAGCCTCTTCTACCCCCTGTAGGCTTTGTAAATGGATCTTGGTGATTAAGAAGTGGTGGTGAAATATCCCTAAATTCAGGAGCCCAGAAAAGTCCTAAAGAAAAGTGAGCCCTAGGTTGCCCCAACTTGAGAGAAGCTCTCAGCACTCCCTTTTGTGTAATCCCAGCTTCCAGATATAGCCATCCTATCAGCTAGCTCAGATTCCAAGGATGCCATTTTCCTAGCCTCAGCAGAATTTAAGACTTCAGAAAGGGCTTTTATCTTCAAAGAGCAGCCAGCAGGAAAGGAATTAAAGATTCACCAGCTTTCTTAAGACCTTTGTGGTCAAAGGCCAGTGCTGAAACAACAGCTCTCTTCAGAGCTCTCCATGGTCCTGAAATGATCTTGCTCTGCAAGCACTTATTATTGGTTTGTCTTTTCTCTGGGGTTATTTGCATGACACACTGAGCCACAACAAATATGCTATTTTAACCTAGTGTATGGTGCTAACCCAGAAAATGGAGCTAATTTAGTTTACCATGAGTGAGCTCATCATGCAAACAATGCCACTGAGTACCAATCCATAGCTGGTTTCTTTGAGGTCCATAGCTGGGGGACAGGGCCAACTAACAGAAGATTTCTTGCAGGACAGCATAATATATCAGGACTCTACATATGATTTTGTGTGGAAACTCTGCTTTTCTTGGCACCAAGATAACAACGATCGAACATCATATAGCACTTTAGCAGAATTATTACATACTATATTGCACTTTTCTTAAATCTGGGTGGGTTGGTAGCTAGGTGTGGTTTACAAGGGTGGAGTAGGCTGATGCTATCATGGGTTGAGTGATCACATGAAGAAGACAGGGCCCTGTCATATACCTGGGAGGTGCTGAAATGTCCAGAATCGAAATATCTAGAATAAATAAATTGTGTGTGTGTGTATCCTACTTTAACACTATGCTACAATTGTCCTGCATTTTGTTCCTCAAAATAACCGTGTACCAATGAAATACAACTGCCTAGTCAGGGGAAGCTCCAGCGAAAATGGAATTTGAGAGCCTCTAGGCTTTAATAGTTCATCCCTTTCTTAAGAATCAAGACAAATACTGTAAGCACAATGTTAAATCCCACCCTCCTTGTTTAAAGATGTCAATTTCTGGGATAAGAGACAATGTCCTGATCACAAAAGAGGTTCAAGAGTTAAAGGGCATTGCCAAGAGAAGGGCCATTAACCACTACCTTAGTGCCATTAAAAAAAAAGTCACACTAATATTCAAATCATCCACAGCTAAAGTAACAAGAGTCTTGTGACCTCTGAAAAGCTAGCAAATCCTTTCTCACATCAGCTTTGGTGATCACCACCCACTTGAGGAAGCCTCCGAATTCGGTAAGCCTTCTAATATTCTGGAGACAGAAAACAGGGATACCAAGGGGGCTAATATGCTGATGACCTTACATCTCTTACATTGCATTGGTTGTGCATCCTCCTTTGAATAATCCTTATGTCTTATGATGGGGAACGGTGAGAAAGAATACAGCATCTTGACCTATCCGTGCAACCTGTTAGGGTAGCCCATTCCTACCCAACACGGCCCACTTACCAGGTGGAGGTTCCCAGGGTCACCTCCCAATAATGGCACCCACTGTCAATGAACACATTCCCCGCGACCCCATAGCAGCCTGTTCCGCTGAACCTCTCGGGGGTGTGACTCTTTTTCAGGGAACTTTCATCTTTCTCCATCTGGAGCCCATCATTGGAGATCTTCAACTTCTTATGAGCCATTTTTGGGTCCAGCTTGAAGGGCTGGCCTGCAAGAACAGGAAACAAGGACTGAAAGCCAACACAATCCAAAGGATTTTAAAGAAAAAGTTACAAAAGTTCCCTAGCTTCTTGTACAATTTACTTATTTGTCATTTTCCAGTTCTATAAAGGAGCTTGATTCCTCAACAATAACAGTAATAATTAAGCCAACTGAAAACATATAAAAATAGGAGCTAAATAAGCACTGTCAATCAGGCTCTTGCCGAAGTCCAGCTGGACAAAATCCATGTTAACTATTTTTCTGAAGGGTCTAAATGAGCATCACGGGGCAGGAAGTCCCAGAGTTTTCTAATTTTCTTTCTCTCTCTCTCCGCTGAAATATAGTCATCCCTAAGAAACAAATCAGAGTTATTAAAGGGGATGCAAATGCCCAAGTGGGCATTACGAGAAAACTGCCTTATTTTAAACCAGGCTATTAATGTATCTGGATTATTATTGTCTTTTTGGACTGGGAGCATTTTTTATGGCAATAAAAAGCTTTTCCCATCATCAGCTCTTGGATACTTTTAACTATAAATGCCAGGGATTGATCCTAAGACTTAAAAAAAAAAACTACCCCTAAACTACATCCTTTTTTCAGCCTGTTTCCACAACTTCTGGGCAATTTCATCTAGCTTATAATAGGCAAAGGGAAAAACCACCAATTTCCAGAGAGAGAGATCTGTTCATCTTGCTCTCTCCTGGATTTAAGAATAATCAGATAGTTGGTTAGAGAAACCTAGAATTTTTAGGGGTAGAACTTTCTCTCTCCAAGAACATGTATCTTTTAAAAAAATAAAAAGGCTGTGTTTGTGTTTTAAAAACATGTTTGTTCTGCTTGGCATTTCAGTAATGCTAAATATTTAATAAATAATAATAAAAAAACAAGGAATCAAAATCTGTCTTTGCACTTTTCCAAAGTTTTCTTCTTCTGCAAAAGAGGCTTCTGTTTTTCTGCCTCATTCTCAGGATGCTTTAGAATTCCTTCAGGAGAATTGCTGTTTTATGTTTTACTGTGAGATGGGAAGATATTGATGTTGTGCTTGTAGGGCTGCTGCTACCGACCTCTCATCATGCTACATTCTCCTAGGCTACCCTTGCCTCCTGATCTGAACTTACGCATATCCCTTGATCACCTTAATAAATAAGATAAAATGTAACTGAAATGTTGTTTTTTTAAAAAAACTGGAATCATTTACTTTTCCCTAAAACTGTAGAAGGATGACTTTAAAAAGGCAGAAGATGTTTTCAGACTAGCACTCAATGTGACTGATGGTTCTACACTGGCTTTCATGCTTTAATTACAGCTATTGTAGCAGTTAATTTAGCATTTTGTTATTTGATACCTCCCATTTTTATTATTTTCCCCTCAGATTCCATGGGCAAGCATTCCACCTAAGGGATGGGAAATGACAATGTTAAACAACCGAGAAAAAAATGTTCCCCTGTCGTTCTGTGGCACATGGAAAAAATGACTCCACAGGAGCCCACAATGGCTCAAGGAAGCTCCCAGATCATCTGCATGACGAGAATGATGCTGGATCTTTCTGAAGTCACCAGGTTCTCTTAAGGACTTGTTTCTAAACCGGTGCCTACCCTTGTTTGCAACATGCAATGAAAAGGAACATTATTCTGCAAGCAACCCTTTGAGATTTTAGCAGAAATGGGCCCACTGGAAACTGGGTTTCGTTTCACCATTACCCATTGTGCCTCGTATTTTAGATCTGCTACAAGACAACCCAGGTGATGTTTCTGAGAAGCAGAAGTGGAACGTAAGATCTTGCAAAGCAGGAAAAACAATAAAATCTAAGTGGTGCAAATTCCTTGCAGCCTTTATTCTCTATTAGCATAATGTGAGTTACCCAGGCATACTGTGGGGGAAAGCACATTCCCCTTAAGCGCTGGTATAATAGTCTTGTGGAGCTGCAGAGAGAACTAGTATATTGTTTAGTTTTTCTTCCCACACCCACAGCCAGTGCCGGTCCTTCCCCACAGCAAAAACACTGTTATTACGCCGTACGGGAAAGCACGCCCTCGTGGCTTCACAGTAATTTTTCCACCACTGATGGAAAGTCTCAGCTTTCAGGACCCTTCCGCTCACATGGATGGCTCTGGCTGCAGAAACCAATCAAAGGCCGAAAATTAGTTTTGTTCAATCCTGTCGGGTGATGGCGATGAAATGCAGCCTTCACTCCTCAAAGTGCACGATTCCCAAGACTGGAAAACCTTGAGGTGGAGCAAGAGATCCTCTTCTGTTCCTCCAAGCAGTCCATCAATGCCTGATGCCACTTGACTGTATCAACGATACAAGCTCTATTGAATCATCAAAGTCCAAATAGGTCTATAATGTGCGCAAGAAATTCTTAGATACTCTGCAAGGTTTTCTCAATGGTACAAGATTCCTCACATCCCTGTTGGGAGAAGGAACTACAGAGAACTGAAATCCAGTGTCAATCACAGCGTGGACATCAAGGGATCTTTGAAAACCAATTCGAGGTTGCTCCGTACAGACTCAGCAGCTTGTTGCCCACAGATGTAACAACCTGTATTCTCTTCGTGCTTCCACTTACCAAAAGCAGGACGCTGCCCGTATTTTACTTCTGCAGAATGATCCCTTCCTGATTCATTGCCCACTATGATATATTTCACAATGAAAGGGGCAAAAGAAGGGGAAGAATTGTGTTGGCTGTAATTAAATTATTGCAAGCAACAGACATGATAAGCATGAATGGCCATAAATGGCAATAATTCAATGCCACCATTCAATGCCAGGGGAGAATCCACAAAGGCATAGTTCAACCATGAGCTTCCCAGAGCATCGGAACAGCTACTGCTGTGAAAAGAAGACAGGACTTGATAGATTTTGCACAGAATTGTAGAACTGGAAGGAATATTAGTGTGATGGAATGTTGTTATGAAGGCCACACTCAAGGAGATAAGCGTTTCCTTAGCCCCCAACAGGAGCGTGGGAAGTTTAAGAAGATGAGACTGGCACCACCCTAAGGAATGCACGGTGTTGTGGCTTGCTGTCTTGGGAACTGAGGTTCAGTCTGGAGAGATTTCTGTCTTGAGGTAGAAGCTAATAAACGCAACAGAACTGTATTTGCATTGTCTCGTGGAGTTCTTTGGGCTGAACCTGACATCAATCTCTCCAGACTGAACCTCAGTTCCCAAGACAGCAAGCCACAACACCGTGCATTCCTTAGGGTGGTGCCAGTCTCATCTTCCCACGCTCTTGTTGGGGGCTAAGGAAACGCTTATCTCCTTGAGCGTGTCCTTCATAACAACATTCCATCACAATTAGGTTCTGTCTAGTTCAGGTGCCCTTAACCTAGTAGTCAACTCTGTATTAGCTCAGTGCAAAGGAAGATGGAATATGACTTCTCAAGGCAGGGGAGAATAATCTATGTGCTCAGGGTTACCGTATCTCTCCATCCCAAAATTTTGAATAGGGCCCACAGATAGGAGCTTCAAGCTATAATTTTAAGATAACCAAAGGGGGGAGGAGAGAGTAAATGCATGGGGAAATAATCTTACAAAATCTACCAATTTTTTTGTTTTACAATGTTTTAATGCTGGCGTTCAAGAAGGTTGTCAGACTATCTGCTCTTGAAGTAGCTTTTGGGCAAGAGAGCTCCTGCATGTTTGCTTATCCTCCCCTCCTTCAGCTGCTTTTTATAATGTTTTGGATTTCCTGGTAATAAGCGGCATGGAGCGCAGAACCTGTGTTTTGCAAATAGATGGGAATATTGCTCAACAGTACTAATGCCCAGATGATGTTTAAATTACATTAACATTAAAGCCGTTTGATTTTTTTCTCCATCTCATTCACTGCAGGGGACTAAAGGCTCCAGCGTATCCCTTACAAGGCCAAGTTCAGCCTTTGGCCTGAAAAGGTTTGGGGAGTGTGACTCCCTGACCTATGTCCATTAATTTGACTTCCTGATTTTGACAGCAGCCAGAGGCAATGAGATGGCAATTCATGTGGGCATGCTAGGGCCAAGATCCTGCACAGCGGAGGATCTGCAGGTGGCTTTTGGACCAATCCCAAAAGGCAGTACCATGCTTTTTGGTTTGGAAAAGTTGTGCTGTCTGATACAGGTAGTTCTTGCTTAATGACCAAAACAGGGACCAGAAAATTGGTCGTTAAGCAGAGCGGACATTGAGCGAGTCACCATGTGACCGGACCCAATTTTATGACCATTTTTATAATGGTCATAAAGCAAATCACATGGTCATTAAGCAAATCCAGCTTCTCCAATGAATGTCTTTTGCCAGAATTCACTTAATGACCACATGATTTGCTTAACACCCCGGTGATTTGCTTTATGACCATCATAAAAAAGCCTGCAAATCATGAACACGTGATCATGCGGGGGGGTGCAATCATTTGCGATGGTCGTAAGTGTGAGTGCGGGTCATAAAGCACTTTTTCCGAGGCACTCGTAACTTCACACTGTCATTAAGTAAGCCATCGTTAAGTGAGGACTGCCTGTATGTAAAAACAACAGAGCCACTCCAAGGAGCGGGTGCCCACTGACGTTGGTTTTGGGAATCTGTGGCTGCAGCTGGGAGTTCCTGAAAAACAATTCTGGTTACCCTGCAATTGACGATGAACCTGGCTGAACCTGCAGAGAGCCAAGCTCACCCTCCAGCTCTGCAGAGTTATGGACTTGGCCTCAACCAGCATTAGGAAAATTCTGAACAGTATTTGACAGGAACATGTGTGCTGGGAAGGGGGAGGAATGACATAACCAATCAATTGTTATTCCCCAGCAGAAGCAGAGCTCAGCTGAAGTCTGTCACAGCACATCTTTGTTGGCGTTCAAGAAGGCAGTCAGACTATCTACACTGGAGTAGCTTTTGGGCAAGCGAACTCCTGCATGTTTATTTATCCTCCCTTCCTTTAACTGCTTTTTATAACAGTCTGGATTTTCTAAGTGTGGTTATGAGCTGCCTGGAGCGCAGGAGAACCTACGTTTTGCAAATAGATGAGAATATTGCTCAACTGTGCTGATGCCTAAATATAAATGGGTGAAATATTGCAAGATTCTGGCAATCTCATGTCCCAAATCTCATGCGATTTCCAAGAATCAGAGTTGGAAGTAGCCACTGAGACTTGTGCTTTAGGGCGGGAGTCCAAATTAAACCACTCATCACAAGTATCTGTCCAGCTCCTACCTGAACATGTTCAGAGAAGGAGACCCCAACCACTGCTCTGGGTAACTGGTCCCTGACATTGCAGAGACCTCTTCCCGTCATTTAAGGCTCTATTCTTTGTCCTATACTCTGAGAGGATACAGAACACATTTTGGACCAAGCTGACTTCCTTTCACGTGCTACCATATCCCATCTTCCACCTTCCTTTCTCAAGACCAAACATTCCCCGTTCCCTCAATTACTTCTCCTAGGACTTAATTTCCAAGGAGATCTCATATGAGAATTCAAAAATATCATGCATAAAAAAAAAAAAATCCTGTGGATGTAGTTTAGGAAGGTAACATGCGTGTGCCTTGCTGACAATCCCCAGTTCTAAAATGTGCCTTGCTGGAGAAGCCATCCCATCTTTCTGTTCTAGAAGCTTGGTCCAAGAGAAAGGATCATGGAATCTGGGATTTTAGGCCTTCTTTTCTGGGTATCTCTCAAAGAACCCTCTGGGGAACCTTAGTTCTAAAGCTGGAATACAACACAGCACCACAGATTGTGAGTGGAAACTCCCCTTGCATTGCTCATTCCATGCTGGAAGATGCAAGTGGTTTAAAAACACAAGCGACCTATCCAACTCAAGGAAAGAAAGATGGCGAAGTCTACTTTGGTTAACAGACTCTTATTACAAATTGGCGATACAACCAGAAGCCCCCCAATTTCCCAGTGTATGCTCTTTCTTTGACAAACGTAGCTAACAGGTCAAGAATCTTCAACTGGGTGTTTGGTTAATTTAACAAATGGAGTTTCTCTGCAGTGCCCACCCCCTAGTCACTCAACTGCATGACAGACAAGGCAGTTCAACTCAGACCCTTTTTTCCCCTATAACCCTTTCTTGCTAGCAATTTATTGACACAAGTCAACACCCCTCCAAAGGAGAGGTTTTTGTCAGGGCTCAGCTTATCCATCAAGCCAGCAATTCATCCCTTTTTGAAACCCACGCAAATCTGTGAGTGGTGCATTTTCATAACAAACAAACAAGCAAGCCAAAAGAGGAGATTTTCATCAAAGCCGAGCTGTTCTCCTCAACTCATAGGCAAGATTTGATTTGGTTTTTATTTTCGCATACACTCTGCTTTCCAGGGAGTGAAGGGAGCAGTGGAGGCAATAAATCATTTTAAACACCTAGTCAAATACTGAAGATAGGCAAGATTGAAATATCAAAGTGGGAAGGATCCTGGAATCCATAAAAACTCACTTTCTACAGGCCAACTGAAGTTGGGTCTAAATATCCCCTAAAATGGGTTTGCGATATAGGTTTTTGGATACAATTTCCTCCTTCTTCCTCCGACTCCATTCCTCCCATACATCTGGCCTCTCTCTTTCATCTCATGCAAGTATTCAAATCCAGTGGACCCCTAAGATTTGTTAACTTTGAGATGTTCACCGAAGAAAGGTTTCTAGCCCTCCTCTCCTCTCACCAAAACCTCTTTGGATGGACTTCCTGAATGATGTAGTAGTAAGTGCTACTGTGGTAAGGGAGTGGCAAATATTTATTCAATAAATTTCCCTGTGTTATGGTAGGATTGAAGGTAAGACTTTTTTAATACCCTCTGATGTAACCTCCTTCAGCTTGAGGTTCCTCAGAAAATGTTATCATAATCCTGAGCCAGTCTGGCCCAATGGCCAGCAGTGATGGGAATTGTAGTCCATATCTTGAGATTCAAGATGGAAAAGTCTGCCCTAAAGCTTTTCTCCAACCAGTTCTGAAAACGTGATCTGCTCTGTTCATTGAAAAGTTAGCCAAACCTTCTAAAAAACAGCACTGCTTTCACTGTCATTCAAACTGGAATACAAATCTCAAACAGACATCACTAAGGATGTTGCTTTCTTTTGGAAATGATGGCCCCTAAATGGCCCTCCCCAATAACTTTTTGCACAGTCTTTCAATCAGTTTCAGCAGTTGATACAGATGTTCTGGGTTTTATCTTTGTTGTCCCTTTCCCCCCTGCCAGAATATAAAGCTAGACAGCAACCTGCCATCAGGAGGGTCTGATGTGGTTGAAATAGAGTAAGCAGCTGTGTTCACACAACACATTGAACTCTAAACCCAGGTTAACAAAACACGATGATTACGTTCCTATAACATGCAGTGCCTAAACACTGACACTGTTTCATGGCTTAACACGATGACCCACTTTGCACAACCTAAGGGGATGGCTAGGTTTCCTACAACACACTGAACTACAAAGTCCTTTACTCCATTTTAGTTTAGTGGAATATGGTGTGCAAACCCAGCCAGTGTTTGTACACTCGTAAACAGTCTAGCATTCTCCACTTAATGCCATTCCAGGATCTGAACAACTAGGATCCACCCCCCTTTGTAGGATCTGCAAGACATTCTTCTAGAAGGCAGCAACACATCACCAGGAGATTTCTCTGTTCTGCTTCCACACCCCATGGGTTTGGTTCGCCATCCCAGTCATACTTTCCCCTCCTGGCTTTGGATCAGGAAGAAAATCCCAGCCATGGAAATACTTACTGTTAGTCTTGAGTCGTGCAGGTTCACTATTCCGGCTGCCAGCCTGATTGATTGCCTTGACGAGGAAGATGTATCGCGTGCCACTCTGCAACCCGTGCACAGTATAATGGTTCTGCTTGATGTTGGGGACAATCATCCAGCTGTCCATAGAATTGTAGAGGCCTGGAAAAAAAGGAGCACAGCACAAGAATCCTAAAAAAAAAGTGTGGCCAGGTGAAAACAGCTTCCAGTTTGTGCCAAAAGGGAAAGGCAGTTGCCTTTCAGGGTACAGAAGGGCCCCTTCCTCTTCTTCATCTCAGCAACTACTCCTTTGAAGCATTCAGCCTTCATTGGGCTTATCTGGAACCATGGCTACACCAAGCCACTTCTACAGCTCTCTGGAATCCAGAGAGAAGGTATGTCAATCATTAAAGGCCACAGAAACAGCCAAGGATCCAGAAGGAGGGCAACACATCTTTTCAGTTCCCTTAATCTCTCACCAGGCAGTTTGGAGAGTGTATGGGTAGAAAGGAAGCAGGAGTGAAAAGAAATGATTGAAGCCCATCGAATCGATTTTGCAGAGAAATCTAAGCTCATGAAGGCAAATGTAGCCTGCCAAGAGAACTCTTCTAGGAACATTGTAGTTGGAAGACCCAACCCTGTTGTCGTAACTTTTACCTAGAGGGAAAGTGTGCAGGAGAAGAACTCTGGGGGAAAAATAGAGGGGGTGGTTTGCTCAAGCATGTCTCAGAAGCAACTGCTGGATATGTATGGCTTAGGTGAACCTTTAGTTTGATCCCAAATGGCAATTCTTTGCAAATGAAACATCTGCAGCAGCCTGAGATCTCAGGGCCATATGTATCTTCTCACCCCAAGCTCTCTGGACCTCCAAAAGTTTTTTTGGGGGGGGAGTTCATGGTTAAGGTGACCCCAGGAGAAAATCATGAAAAATATCATAGGAGAATAATCCCATTTGTCACATACAATTATAGTATTATGCAAATTAAACCAAAGGGAACAGAAAAGAACAGAACAGAACAGAAACATTTCTTTTTAAAATGTGCTCTGGCTTTCCCTACAACATTTAGAGTGTAATTCCCAGCAAGACACTCTGAGGCCGTGAGCTGCCCTTGGGCCCGAAAAAATGTCACACCTCTCCTGTCTAAGGCCAGAAATCAACAGAGAGATGATAAAGCCTCTAACAAGATTAGATGGGCAAACTGAGTGCAGGAAGTAGCTTACTTTACAAGCCCTGTTCACTGGATAGCTTTAGTACTAGAAACAGGAGATAACATCTCTTCCAAGGCCCACTTTTACACCTACTTCCTTCACCCTGTAATCCCAAAGAGTAAACAGTTTAGGGAATGTGGTCTTCTGGAGTGACAAACGATGACATCAACACTGCATATACAGGAAGAGGAGATGTTTGAACTGGCAATTCCCAAATTATGGCATGCCTGTGTGTGTGGTGTGTGCAGGTGCCCCTGAATCAGGATGACCCTAGTGAATGCATGAATATTTGCCTTCCTGAACTATCTCTGTAGCTGTTCCAATGACACCTCAGCAATCTTCTTGTTCTTGTCCATCAGTCTTATCTGTTTTCTTCTCCTTCTCTAAACCTTGCCAAGCAGAGTCATTTTTTCCTAGACTATCATCTGCTTGCATGACAAATCCAGGGTATGTGAGTTTCTGCGTGCTGATCATTGCCTTAAGGGAGCAGCTAGTCTTTTGTTGGCCCAGGACTGAGGACCTGATTCTTCTTGCAATACATGGCACTCTTAGCATCTCCAAATCCATAATTCTCCTTTCTCTTGTTCTTTCACAATATACAACTTTACCCAAATGGAGATAACATGCAACTTTATACCAATCAGGCCTTGAGTCTCCTCTACACAGGGCTATCTGCACTGCTGACACTCCGTCCGATCCACAACCTTTAGTCCAGACCTTGGATCAAAACATGAATTTGGACTGGATGGACATTTGAATTTTATCCAGAAGGCTTTTCATATGGAGAACCATTTTTGATGTTTAAAAAATGCTACACTCTGTGCAAGCTTATCAGGGAATAAATCCCAAGAAACATAACTGGACTAACTTCCAAGTGTACAAACAAGAACTGTCCCAAGGAGTTTCTCTTCTCGGTGAAGGTTGGACTTGAAGTTCAGTCCCTGGTCCCCAAGGTGGAAGATAATCCCCAAGGCAGCTTGTTCAACAGACAAAGCAGCTCTGGAACTGACACCACTCAATATGCCCCCTGTTCTTCCCCTGCCCACCAAATATAAGAAGCAAAGATCTGGATGGGGAATGATGAGCTGTTCATTTTTTTGCTCTCAGAAAGCACAGAATATTAAGGGTAGCTATGTTTCATCTGGAGCCCCTGGTTTTCTTTGAATCCCCCCTCCCTTTGCCAAATGAAGGTTTGAAAGGAGTGGCATGATTAGACAAGACAGGCAGTTCCTGAAAGAATTACCTAGAGGTCTTTTAATAATATGACTGGGGGGGGGCAGCAAGAGAAGAGGTCGATCAATCCCTCTTCAATTATTAGCTCACAGGGCAGCACCAGATGTTTACATCTGTGTGTGCAATGCAGGGCATGGCAAAAAGAGGCTACAGGGGCTATCTGCTGCAGCATCTTTTTGAACAGCTGGTGCCACAAGAGAGTTGACTTTGTTGCCTGGGAGGATCTGCTGGAGCACCCACTACAATTCAGTTGCACCGGACATCCTTCAAAAAGCAAAGGAGTTCCACAAAAACCTCAGAAGCTTGTTTTCTCTTTCCATCCCTCCCTTCTCTTGTATCTTCCTGCTGTCTGCCTGGAGACACAGCCACTTTCTGGCTGCTTCTTCCAAGCTTTGCACTGGCACAGCTTAGATTCTGCTGAGGCTGGCAGAGAAGATGGAATATGATTGTTCCACTCCTGGGTGGAAAGAACAGAAGACCAAGAAGGAGCACAGAATAGAGAAGATAGCCACAAGCTCCAGCTATGATAGAGCTATGCTCTATCAGGTTCCCAGGCAAAACTGTGGCAGAAATTCCCAGTATGGAGCAATCCAGCTGCTAGCCTTGAACTTGGCTTAAGCATCTCAGAGACCCAGCCCAGCACTGCTATATAAGAAGTTTCGCTGCTTGCTAGGATGAAGCTTACATAACAGTTGACTGCCTTCTGTCAAAGTAAAGATGCAAAATCCTTCTTATGCCCCAGAGAAGTTCAAAGCTATTGCTTCTTCCTCCTGCTATATGTCAACAGACTTTAAGCTTCATGACCTTGAAATGGAGTGATTGTTGATCATTCATGTCACCATCATCTTTGCCCTGGAGGCTGTGGGCTCTCAGCTTGACTCTCATGCACCTTTGCCTTTCCAGAACTGTTGGGTCTCCAACCTTTACAGTTCCTAATCCACAAGGCCAACAACTGGGGAAGACTGATCCATGGCCACAGATTAGGGGCAGGCAAACTCATAGGCCAAGGGGCCACTTAAGCTTTTGATTGACATGTTGGGGACCCAACTTGGAAAAGCAAGTAGGGTCAGGCAAAACCCAACTTTAATTCCAATCTCAACTGAATTCCATATAGTGAGCTTGATTATTCCCCATGAATGTAATAATCTTTCCCTCCTGTTGCGTTAACTATTGCCATCTAGCATCCACATATCCAGGAACTCCAGTTCTGGCGGAGAGGGCCTATCCCAGTATAACATCACAGGTTGTGCCCCAAGGCCATAAAGTGAGAGGTTGTGGCCCTTCCTCCTTGCACTGAGCTCATGAATTACATGTTCTCCCCTTTCCCTTAACTTCAGTGGGTTATGCCTAGCCAGAATAGTTCTATCTGCCAATAACAGGTTAAACGCAGTGCCTATTGAATGGTTGAGATTTCTCAAGGAAGTGCCATTTCAGAATACAGTAAAAGGAGGTGACCTGAATTTTTCTTTATGCTAAATCACAAAGGAAAGCTGGTGCATAAGGGCAAAGCTAGAAGGCTTTCCCAACCTTGCTTTCCACAAACAGGGTGGGGAAGCCATCATAGGAGTTCTAATAGGACTCTACATTGCATTCCAAAGTGACACAAACAAATTACACCGTGCTCCTTCTCTGATTATCTGAGTCGGCTTTTAGCCAGCAAATGAAATCATGGAGGCTTTTGTTGCTGGAGTAAGAAGGATTTAAAGCTGATGCAAGGAGAGGATAAGAGATGTAGAATGATGGAGTTGGAAGCTGAGGCTTCGCAGCCACACCTCATTACTTACAAACAACTGTCTTAGGAAGCTAGCTTCTGTTCCCTCTTGCTATCACACCGAGTTAAGCAGTAGCTGCACAACCTGCAGCTTAACTCTATTACCTTTCTGATGAGTTGTCTTCCAGGTGAGCTATTAGAGCAACCAGAAACCAGGAAGCCACTCAGAAGGTTGTTCCCACACTATTGAGTTAAAATGCTTGCCACTGACTCCTCCTTTTCCCTGTGCCGTGATTCTATTGCACTATCTCCAATGTTGCTAAGGGTCACCCTGAGAGTTCAGGCTGAGTCCAGAGGTCAACGGGGTGGGATAGAATGGGCATAGTCTCTAGGAATGAATTGAGCTATAGGCTGTATAGGGTTCAGTGTAGCAATCTATTTGAAGCATATACAGTAGCCACAGGGCAACCCTAATCCTGGTTCAACTCTGCACCTATTGTCCAGCAAGCCAAATTTGCTCCTACACCTCATACAGTTGATAGTAAGTCATAAGATTTTTTTAAAGTCAAAGTAGTTATGTAGGACAATAATCCCATAAGTCTCTTAGAAAAGCATCCACAAATTGTCTCCCAAGAGCCTTGAAAATGTTCAGTGGCTTATGAGGGAAAACTGGATGGAGAGATTAGTTATACAGTGCCTGGGAAAGAGTTAGAGAAGATCAAGTTTCCCCACAATGCAGGAAGGATAATTCTTGCTGGACAACCGTGAAGGGAAAGATCCTTGATCGATCCCTGCTCTACATCCCACAGATCACTCAACAGCTAATTAATTTCTGATGAGATGGACTAGTAGAGCTACCTATCTTGTCTAGCTTGGAGTTTGGGTAGCTCTGAAGCCCAGCAAGGCTCCAGAGTTCTGCATCTCCAAGCTGGGCAAGGAATGGGTAAAATAGTTAAGAGATGCCTCCATCACCCACCATCTAAATCCTTTTTTAGGAGCTGATGGGAAGCTTGGGGGATTCTCAACCAACTTCAGAGCTGGAAAGAAGCAGGCAGGTAGAGATTCTAAGCACATCTCATCAAAAATTGTAATGTGCTTCTCCCAGAAATGGTGCAGCATTGCTTCCATATCTGCCCAATGGAGCACAGAACAGGATTCTTGTCCTCCTTATGGAAAAATCCCCCATCCCACAACACAAATATACACTTTCCCCATCCAGCAGTTTCCAGTGAGGTCCAAGTATCTTAGTGGACTTGAAGTACATACATGAGAGATGGGACACTTTTTTCCCTGGTAATCCTTCCTTCAGGTAAGCCAACGTTTGGGCCCACACCAATTCCTTTCTCTCCAACCTGTTTGGTCAGAAGATGGAGAAGGTGAATCTGAGGTTGCAAGCCATGTCTCAGAAGGATTCATTCAAGCTAGCTACAGCTCAAGCAAACTACACTGCAGTGGGCATGGTTGAGTAGCAGCCTACCTCAACAATGGTACCAACAGAAGCTGAAGAAACAGGCTAGCCCACAGCGACTTACTGATGAAGTTGGCCTGGCCGGTGAAGATGGTATACTGGAGCTCATACGAGCTGACGCTGAACTCATCATCTGAGATCCAGTGGACAGTGATGGTGTCATGGGAGGCAGTGCAAAGTTCTTCACGGACAGAGGGTGGGTTGGGTGCTGTAAAAGCAATAGCAGACAAGATGTTAGCAGCATCATGCCCTCTTCATGATAAAGCATTCAGGAAAAGCAGACTGTATGTATCTTTGTTCTATACTGCATGGATTAGCTGCAATTTACAACCTAGTTGTGACAAAAAATGTGCATGATTCAGAGAAGGGGGAGGACAATGCTGAGCCATTACAGAAAAGATATTTGAGTCTTGGGAAAGTGCAGGGCATGAGAAAGAAATTCAGAACAACTCTGCCTTGATTGTGTTAGGCGTCGGTTAAAGTAGACAGGGGCTGCAGCAGGCTTTCAAGGTTCCGTTACAATACCCTAACCGCATTAAAGTACATTCCAAGACTCCTAGCAACTCCTGTTTCCTGACCATGCCAACCTCAAAGATCTGCAAATTGGCTAGAACCTGCAGCCTAGCACTGATTTGCTGGCATCTGCACCACCAAGGGCTAGGAACCTGCAGTGTTACCCTATACTTCCAAATCCTGAAGCTCTTTCAAAGTATTTATTTCCTTCAAAGATATTAAATGAAGTGTTGATCACTTAATTAAACGCACCCATAGAGCACTGTAGAAAAAATATAAGGTACAAGCCCAAGTCAACTATGTGGAGAAAAGGTAAGGCAGAAGAGCTAATCAGTGTTCATTGTCCAATGTTCATTGGGTCAAACTGCCATTGAGGTTTTTAAGAATATCCAAGTGGCTTGAATGAAGCATGACTTCTCCTAGTCCACACCTAATTTTTATGTCCATCTCTGGATAAACAGGTTTTACAAAATGCTGTCAAATCTCTTGGTAAAGGTTGAGAGGAAAATATGCAGCACATCTATCTCTCCATCCATCCATCCATCCATCCATCCATCCATCCATCCATCCATCCATCTGGATGGCCTTCAAAATATAATTATTTATTGTTATTGTTTATTTTATGATACTTATAACCTGCCTCATTTGGAAGGGTCTGGGTGGCATACAACAAAGTACAGTGGTACCTCAGGTTACGAACGCCTCTGCTAATGAACTTTTTGGGTTACGACCAGTTCCGGCCACAAAAATTTAACTCAGTTTGCGAACTCCACCTCAGGTTACGACCCGGATCCGCGGCCATTTTCCGCCCGACACGTGGTCCGCGGCCATTTTCCACCCCTGACACGTGGTCCGTGGCCATTTTCCACCCGACACGTGGTCCACGGCCATTTTCTGCCCCTGACACGTGGTCATAGGGAGGGGGACTCTCCCTCCAAGCAATAGCCGCCTCCCTGTCCTCCACGCCAGAACGGATTAACGGTAATTACATTGAATCTTATGGGGAAATTTCCTTTGGGTTGCGACCAATTCGGGATGCGACCAGAGTCACGGAATGAATTAAGTTCATAACCCGAGGTACCACTGTATACATAAAAAACTGGCCACAATCATGTCACTGGTTCATCTAAACCTGAACATTACATTCCTGGATGCTACAACTTGGTACCTGGTTCTTAGACAAGGTCAAAGTTTGATGCACAGGGTTTCCTCTTCCATTCACCATCATTTCTGCTCAAAATGGGGGGGGGGCGTTCTTTTGTGAGTATAAGCAGAGATCTATCCAGCTTTGTAATTATTCAGGGTCTCAGGAACAAAGTTACTTCTTGACCCTTGCTGCACTAAATCTTTTAACTAGAAATGTTACGGATTAAAACTAAGGTTTTGTGCACACAATATTACATGCAGTTACTGAATTAAGGGCTCTCCTTTAGCAAGGACAGAGATGATATTACCCAGCGAAAGACAGTAACATCTCTGGCAGTAAAGAAGAGAAAGGCAACCTTCAGGGGTTGGAAGGCCACCTTTTAATAGTCTGGGGGTTGGGTGGAGTTGAGTGAAGACGCAAAATGGGAGAAACCATGGGTAGGATTCAATGTACATTTTTTCCTCTGGATTTGAGATTTTCTTTGTTTAACCAAGATCCCTACATCATGGTCAGTGTTAACAGCTTACACTTGTTGATTGTTTCCACCTTCAATGTGGCAGAAACTGTACCACCGATTTTCAGTAATTGTGGCTGGAAGCAGATCTGGAAGTTGCCAAAAAGAGAGAGAGAAAGGTAGGTGTGCAAGTTCAAAGACCAGATTGTCCACCGCTGTACCAAAGCATAGATGATAACAAGAGATGTTCTGCTATTGGCTTTCCAGCCTTCATCTCCTGCAGAACAAATGGTTTTATGGCCATCTACTGACATCTTTTGTGCCTTTCCCAGCACAACACAATGACACTTAGCTATTTTGCTCATTACCGAACCCCTACATCATAGATCTATCTGCCACTCTTCATTACTCCAGATAGTAACACAAAGCTAATTCTCTCTTTCTGCAGCTAATGTCAATCAGGAGATTTTTGCTGGAGCACCTCTGTGGACCCATGCACAAAGTGATAGATGGTGGGGTCAGCCACCCATCCAGAGAAAACAAAGATTTAATATTACATTATAACAATGAAATCTGATGCCCACTTTGGTCACAATCAAGTTAACAAACTAACTATAACTAAGCTGACCCATCAAAACGTGCTCCTTTTCCTCTCCTTTTGTTTTCATTAAACAAGCCTATACTTTGAAATTATATTTGCAGCTGAAATCAAGGAAACAAATCAACTTCCTTGCACAGTGTCATTTTTTAAAATTGTCCTACTCTGAGGATTAGATTGAAAGAACAATGGTCTTCTTCTAAGTTTCTTCTCAAGAACACATGCTTTTTAGTTTGGGGCTCAACGCACATCCAGAGCTGTCCTCTGTCTTCAGATGGTGGTACTTTCTCTAAAGGCCAAGCTGATGCTGCCATTTTTGTTGAGGTAGGAAGCAATGCTTCAGAAGCCATAAGGATCTTGCAGAGCCAACCCACAGTGAACATTTGCACTTGCAAAGCAGATCATAAACTCTTGCAGAAGTTGTAAACCATAGCTTCTGAGAACCAGGAAGAACACTTTTGCTCGAATGGCCAGGATCAGAACCAATGGAAGAAAACTACAATAACACAGATTTCCACAACAGCATTTAAATGGCAAGAAATGGTCATGAACTCCCATGCATTTAATGTTTTAAAGCAGAGGCCCAACAGTCATCTATCCTGGACGAAGATGATGCTTTTAAAACCCTTCCTGAAAATTTGTGCACATTTTCATAAACATTCCTCCACAGACATATGCATATGTATTACACATTCTTGATATATTGACATTTTTGTGTGCATTTCCTAAACCAGGTTCTCTTGCACGTGAATTTCACTTAATATGCTTTATTTCAAAATGCGCTTTCTCTTAATATGCAGATTAATAAGCTTTTTTTGAGTTGTAAATTGTGGCACAACATTCAGAAAGGTACTAAACTTGGCATACAATTGCATTCTGGCTCAAGGAGAGCAAATTCTGTTCAAAATTTGATTCAAAAAGTGAATCAAACACATTCCTTCCCTATTCCATATACCTAGATGCTGGCTCCCAAGCCCTGATGAATTTGTGTGAGTTCACATTTGCACAATACAGGTGGTCCTCGCTTAACAACCACTCGTTCAGCAACTGTTCGAACTTACAATGGCGCTGAACGAGGGGGACTTATGACCGGTCCTCATACTTATATTGGTCACAGTGTCCCTGTGATCACGTGATCATGATCCAGGCACTCAGCACCTGGCTTGCAATTATGATGTCACAGTGTCCCATTATGTGACCACACAATCGCCATTTGTGACCTTCTTTGCTGGCTTCCTATAAGCAAAGTCAATGGGGAAGTTGGCAGGAGGTCACGAATGGCGACCATGTGACATCCTCGCTTAATGACCCATGGTGATTCGCTTAATGACAGCAACTGGAAGTGCCAGAATTTCTGCCATAGTCACGTGACATTGTGCTTTATGACCACGTCATTTAGCAATGGAAATTCTGGTCCCAATTTCCGTCATTAAGTGAGGATTACCTGTACCTTTACACCGTGCTGATGTGAACTTTGCAACAGGGCACCACTATCTGCTATTCTATGTGGCAGTCCTTGTTTGCTGTTGTCCTGGGCTGATTGATAGAAATAAATCCCCCTTGAAATATCAAGTGGGCTGTACTCCTGATGTTACGAGACACAACTGGAAAGAAGTAAATTGCATCCCCTCTACCCATCCACAAAAGTCCACAACACTGAGAGAAAAAGCAAAAGCAAAAGCAGAACAAGGTAGGGAAAGGAAGCATAAGATTGCAGAATCGGCACAAACCTGTTAGATAATCCAGCCCCTCCAGCAATTTTTTCTCTCTGGAAAAATCTAAAGCAAAGTTTTCAAAGGCATCGTTAAAATTGATATCAGGTATCAAAACTTGAGAGGATGCAGTTGCCATGGCAACCCTGAAAGACAGAAAAAGAGCATCGCTATCCATTAGGTGGGGCTTGTCAGCGCTTTGATTTTTGATGAAAGAGCTGGGAACAGCCTTGCAATGTTGTCAACTCTTGTAGCAAAGGGGACGGGGCGGTGGGGCGGGGGGAGACCGGCAGGGCGAGGACGGTGGAGAGACATCCATGGATTTGGAAAGCAAGACCTCTGTGGTCTAGGCAGGACAAACGACTGGAAGCTGGATGAGGGCATTCTGGCCCACCTAATCCAGTTCCTGACTTATTATTTCACTCATACATTCATTATTTACTTATTACTGGCATTTCTATGCCACTCTGCTCCAAAATGGCTCCAAGAAATACACAGCAGAAATAGAAGTTTTAAAAACATCAAAACAGACAATATAACTAATCAGCAAAGACAGATCATTCATCTCAGCAAGAGTGACTTGCCTGAAAGGAGGGTTGGAATACGTTAACCACATACAACCATGTTCATTACTAAATTATGTATCAGTCTATAAATGCCAGTATATTGTCACTGGCCTATAGTGCTGATCTTTATATAATGCCATTGCGTAGTGACTACGTGTAGCTTTATCTGTGTTGTTTTGAGAATGGACATGCTTGAAAGATGGAGTGAGATCCACTCAAAGCAAGTCCAAAGGGGAAAAAGTTTTGTTCAGGAAGATTTCAGACTGTGCAACACGTGGGAGGTGTGTGGCATATGGGTTTAGTGGCCTGGTATGGCTGCCAGCCAGGTCTCTCCTTTCCGTTCTTGGGCCTTGAGTGAGTTCTTGTCCCTCTGGGTCTACACTTCTCTTCTGCCAGGGAAGCCACCCCTGGACCCTTCTTCTCCCTTCCCGACCAGAAACCAACAACTGCTCTGCACGCTTAACTTCTCTCTCCAACTTTCCTCTCCAGACCCTCCATTCACTCCACGCACAGATCTTTTCTCTCCTCTTCTTCTCTCTCTCTCCAGTTTTTAGGTTAGACCAGCCGCATGTCCCCCAGCAACTGAGGAAGTGGGTGTCCCCCCAAGGCTCTAGTCCCCAACAGCCATATACAAAGCTGGCCAAGGAGACTCTGTCTCAAAATCTCACCACATCAGCCCTGGCTAGCAGCCAGGTCAGCTCCGCAGGCCTCGTGACAGCACAGCTGCCCTTCAAGGCCAGAACTGAGCTCTTTTTCTATTTTACTCACTCCATATATGCCAGCAGAACAGCAGCCAGGCCAGGCCACTAAAACCCATAAGCCACACCGCATTAACTTCAAAGAAGACACAAGTCAAAGTTCCTCAAATGACAGTTCCTTGTGAACTGGATGAGATACGGTGAAAAACTACCAGGAAGTGTGAGAAAAATGGCAAGACAGAACTGACCAAACCTTGGTCAAGCCTTGTTGGAAGGTGTAAACACATATCAGAACCATAGTCTTCGGAAGCCATCACTGAAGATGGATACTACTCCAAAGAATTTGGGATGGATCAAATAAATTCTTTACCAGAAAAGGACACTTCTAGATGAGTACTTTACAGGTAGTCCTCGCTTAACGCCCACAATAGGGACTGGAAAATTGGTCGTTAAGTGGGGGCAGTCGTTGGGAAGGACAGCAGCTGGGGGGCCACTCTGAACTCCTAGCAAAACCACACCTGACCCACCCACCCATTATCTTTGGAGTGCTACCTTTCCGCCACATTCTTTGCTGTTTGCAGGAACCGTGCGTGGTCGCTCTCTTTCAGGATATGCTCAGCTTGGTTGATGAGGACCGTCGACCGCTCCAGGCACTGTCGGCAGTTGGCTACCTGCTGGGCCAGCTTCCTCAGCTTCATCACCTTGGAGAAGAAAAATAGAGGATGCTACGGCAACAACCAAAATCTCATTAGCATGCACCACATTTGGAGGAAACAGCAAGGTGTCAGCGAGCACTTCTAAGGCATCTCTTTAAAATTAAGGGATTGGGGAGTGAAGCAAGTACATGAAAGAAAGCTGATGAGGAGTCACATCCCGCAGGGAGTTCTCGCTGCCAACTTGATGCTTGGAAAGGAAGGGTTGTAGCAACTACAGGCAGGGACCTTCTCAATGGGGATCAGACTCTCAGACTGCAGGATAATTAGCAGCTCACAGAATCATTAGCAGGTTCCATAATGCTTCAGTAATGAATGTATGGAAACAGTTTCACTCTCTGTCCATCCCTCTGTCAGGCTTAGCTAGCCCCAGAGACAGAAATTCTCCTGTTTTTTTAAACTCCTACAGTTCTCTCAGTTGCAAATTTTGCTTCAGAGGGATAAAGAGAATTTTAAAGAAATACGCATGGATGGCATATGGTTTTCTTGCTCTAATTTGATGGTAAGGCAACTAAGGAGTACGGGTGAATATCCTAACTTTTACTGAATACTCTGAAAATTGCTACACTTCTTTAACTTCTCGTGCTTCCTTTTGATCCCAAAGGGGGAAGGGTCCCATCACTGAAAAATTGGAGAATTTCTCCTTCTCTTGGAGGAAACTGAGGAAGCTGCCCACCCAATCTCTCTGCTGCAAATCTAGTGGAGAACATCAGTCACTTGTGGCCAGCTATACGTTTAGCTTGTTTCTATTTACATCCCTCTTCATCATTTCTGATGAAGTTCTTTCTAAATATAAGTGAAAATATAAAATGGTCACTCATTGAGTCTGGTGATTGAGACTTGGTGCCTCCTGGTGGTCAAGGTCACTGAGACTGGATATCTCTTAATTCTTCCAGTTTTATTCTACTTAGTGTTTGGCTGAAATGTGCTGGTCCAAACTCCTCCTTGATGGATTTGGTGAATTAGGGAGGTGTCTGTCTGAGGCACTGAATGTTACCTGGATGTCCTGGACTTAAAACATGTTTCAGACCCTTTTGCCTAGACAACAGCTGCTGTATAACCCCATCAAGATAATCTTCCTTACTCTCTATAGAAAGGCCAAAATTGGACACATTTTGTATAACCAGTTCTGGACGAAGCTAAGGCAACACTAGGAAATGTATCTTTAAGCGCTGGAAAAAAACCACACATCCTCTCCCTCCTCCCAAACATTGGCTACTGAGGTTTCAAGAGACTCTTTGTTGGAACCTCAAGAGTTGGATAGACCTCTTTGTTGGAGCTTCAAGAGCCAGAAATGCAATTCTTGGAAACAAATGACTAGAGTTCACCTCATGTCTCCGAGTTTCTATTCTTCTGGGAAAACATTCTTCTGGGAAGCCAGTGGGGTTTAGCAGTTAAGGCAGGCTTGCAAAAAAGATGCAGACATGGAGACACATGCCAACCACTAACCGCCCTTTTTAGGCTCCCTGCACCCAATTTTATGACAATTTTTACGATGGTCATAAAGCGAATCACATGGTCATTAAGCGAATCCGGCTTCCCCAATGGACTTTTTTGCCGGAATTCACTTAACCACCATGTGATTCACTTTAACACTGCAGTGATTTGCTTTACAACTATCACTGGAGCCCAAAGGAACAGCATATAAACATTCTGCATGACTTTGCCATCCTTATGCAGATACCGTATAACAACATTCTATTATCCCATCTCTTGCGCAACATGAATAGAAAGATTTGGGTCTGGGGAGGTTGCTTTTTCTCACAGCTGGGCCTCCCAGAGAGATACAGCCTGCACAGATACCTCAACCCAATTCCTTTCCTAGGATTACTGGATTATTTCTATGCTTTGCAGGGAACAGGCCAACATGACAGTGACTCTCCGAACGCTTGTCAGCTACTAAATCAGAGCTGAAGTAGCTGCCAGGAGCAGGCTGTCAGTCTGAGCCCCTCTCTGACAAGTGATGGGAAAGTAGAAGAGACCCATGCCCGAGATGGTTGAAATGTGACAGCATCTCTCTGAGCGCCTGTCCCTTCGATCAAAGAAGGCACAGTTAACCCTTATCCTAATGCCAGCCTCAGCTCCACCATCTCCTACTTTCCCTGGAAGCTTTACCTTTGCTCTGCTCAAAGCTTTATGGATTTTTCTTTGCACTCCTGCATTCAGAAATCTACATTCAGGCAAATGTCCGCTTACAAAAGCAAGAATGCATGGCTAACAATTCCACTCCCCCAAATCTCAGAGATAGGGGTTAGATTCCCACACTACAGCAGACTAGAATGAGGTTGAATAATGGGTTCAGTGTATGGGGCAAACCCAGCCACTATCTCAGCATAGTGTGAACCAGCCATCACATTAAGAAACAATGTGGTTGATTTGCTTGGGTATTGCATGTTCTGTACACACAAGCATGGTATTTTGTTAACCTGAATTGAAGGAGAAGAGTGTGGTGTGAACCCATCCACCATAAATTTTTTCTGTTCTTCCCACCCACCAACCACAACAGAAAAGAAATGGAATATTTCAAAGTAAACTCTTGGGTTTGTAGTTCCTTTACATAAAGCACCTGTGGCTTCTGTATCTTGGGCTGAACCAATCAGAGTTCTCCCAGATGCTCAAAATACTTTCCAATCCCTCCACCTCTATTGTCCCCAATGGACAGAGAGGGAAAGTCAAAGAGAGCTGCTAAATGCAAAAAGCTTGCTTGAGTGGTTTGAAGATTTATTTTGAAATTCAAAGAAACAAGCAAGCTAACTCTTGGGTCCTTGGGGCTGTAAGTGTAGCCATCTGTGTATTAGACCTATGTCCATTCTGCCTAATGAAGGCCTCTGGAGTGAAGACGTGGTTGGATCCAGGAGGGATGAATGAATCCTTAAGATAGGTACGCAGTGGAACACCTTGTTCTCAGGACACTATCACTGGATCCAATGTACAAGTTTTGCAAGTTGCACTAGCTTCCACTAGGCCTTTGGGTACAATTCAAGATCCTGCTTACCTCCTACAGAACTCTTTGCAGCCCAAGGTTGGGTTACTTGTGGGACCACCAATCTCCAATTCTTTCTGAGTCCCACAAGATCTGACATGGACCCTTCTATGGTGGGACTCATGAGATATGCCTTCTCTGTTGCAGTACCTGTCCTTTGGAACAGCAAATCCTCTGAGGTTCAGCTGGCCCCAACCCTCCTGGCCTTGAAAACCTGGCCCTTCCTCCACTTATTGGGCCATGGCATTGAATGAACATGTCTGAAATAGCCAGAATGTGAATATGATTGTGGTTTGGCCTCATTTGGGTTCTATCTTTCATTGCCGATTTGATTTTTGCTGGTTATATTTTGTTCTTGGTGGTAATTCTACATTAGCCACCCACTGTCACAATTTGCAATTTAGGCGGCAATATAAACTGCTTAAAATAAATTAAAAAACCAACCCCCCCATGCTAAAGATAGGTCAGTGATCCTTTAAACCCAGTCTTGATGCTCAGATCACCCAGTTTCTGCACTTGGAAAAGCAGAATGTTGTGACCCACATAATCTCTGAAATCTGTTAATTTCATTTTTATGGATCCAGAGATAGTGATGGTCGATTCTTCTGGCCATGGGCAAAATTAGGAACAGAAACAAAGATGGCAAGTAGCTTGAAGATCAGCTAATTTAACCTGAGTAACATAGAATGTTACAACTATATCATCCATGAAGAGGTCCATCTCGAGTTGGCCAATATCCAAGGAAAGTTTCTTCTACTGCTAAGTAGTTCTTAACCATCTGTGCATTTCTTCCTAGCAGTTAGACAAAACCTGCTTCCCTGTAATTGCCCACTTGCTAATGGGTCATCAAACAAATCAACCCAGAGTTCTCGCTTGAGGCACAAATTATCCTATTTTGGACACATTTTGCGAAGACCCAGCTCTCTGAAAAAGGCTCTAACGCTGGGAAATGTGAAAGGAAAGGGAAGAAGAGGATGACCACCAGCAAGGGGGATGGACTCAGTTACAGTGGTGATGGGTGCACCGTTGGAAGAGCTGAAGGACCAGGATGAGGACAGATTGTCCTGGAGAATTTCCCTTCCTTCCAAGGGGGTGGGTAGAACATGACATAATATAACATTCATATTATCTTTCTACTCTGAGGCCTTAAGGGAAGGTGGACTGCATAGACCAGTGTTTCTCAACCTTGGCAACTTGAAGGTGTGTGGACTTCAACTCCCAGAATTCCCCAGCTGGGGAATTCTGGGAGTTGAAGTCCACACACCTTCAAGTTGCCAAGGTTGAGAAACACTGGTGTAGACCATTCTGATAAACCCTGCACACAAATCTTCCAACCACAAGGACTAGAAACACTGCTTTAAAATAGAAGCTGAGCTTCTCAAGCTGCTGCATCGTGCAGCTAGTAGCCATCTTCCACCCCAGTCCTCCCATGGCCATACTAATTTCTAACTGAACTGAGTGACAGCCGTAACTCTTCTTCTCTTGCTGCAGCTCCAGTAGCTTTTCCTTCTTCGCAACGCTCCAACTTTATCCTACCTTAAAACTCTCTCCAGCATAAAGGTTTCTTGCTTACACACGGGGAACTGTCACCAAGAAAATCAGAGCTGACGTATGAAAAAAAAAACACCCCCAGAAAAATATTATGCCTGGCAACTAGCAACCGAAATAAATTTTTAAAAAGCCGTCACGCTATATTGTCACAATACCATTAATGAGAGGGGAAATAAAATGCAGGGAATGCTATCAAAGATAAAACAGCGAAATCACAACCAGTCAAAGAAAGCAGAACTGAATGTGATTGCAAGCGTGTCTTAAATAGTCCGGTTTCAGCTTCAAGCTGGAAAGAAAGAGATCTAAATTACTATTTGGGTTTTCAAAAAATAAAAACATTGTCATCTGATGGGAACAATCAGACTCTAGTCATCTTATAAGCCAAGTAGCTTTAAACATACTCTCACCAAGAATGGGGTAACCCCTTTAATTTTCTTGCACTGATCTAACTGGAGTTCCTGAGCTGCCCTAGAGAAACGGGCCAGTTCCAAGCTCTGATGAACAAGCAAACATCCTCCTCCTCCAATACCCTGTCTGAACATTTCTCTTTCAGACTGATGGAGGCAGGTGAGAAATCTTGGGCCAGACACGTTCTGCAATGGAATTGTAGATTTACAGCCACTGACAACTGGACTGGTCTCAGATGTTTTTCTCCAGACTAGGCTAGTCCTGCTCTCTTGTCACGGTTTACCAAATATAATTACCAAAAAAAGGTCCTGGCCAGGGCCAGCACCATCCCGCTGTTTATTCCAACAAGGTGGTAGAACCAAGTTTGGTTTCAAGAACAACGTGAATTTCAAACGGCCCAGTGTTTTTATTAATCAAATGTATTTATTAATCCAATTTATACGCCGCCCATCTCACTGTATAAGCGACTCTAGGCGGCTTGCAAATGAAAAAAGCGGTAAAAAACAGTAAAAGTCTTTACACAGGCTGAAAAGACGGAGAGAGCGTCCTCGGTGTTGGGAGTTCCAGAGTGACAATCAAAAGAACAGGGAGCAGATTGACAGCTTCCCCAGAGGCCCGTCTGCTACTGCCTAGGCAGACAGCAAAGACACATTCCAGCAGAGAATTAGCGAAGATGGTGGAGGATTTCTAACCAGCAGAGAGGGAAAATGTTTGCTTTGAGGGCTTCTGAAGGTTTCTGGTTCAATCCATGACCTCTTCGCTGCCAAAACGAGGGGTCAGAAAGGAAGCGATTGAACAGGTCTAGAGAACTATTGTGAGTTAAGAGAAACCTGGACCCCAATGATGGGGCCCATGGATGCTCCTTCAGCACTCACCATAGCCCTGCTCCATTGGCATTTAGCATTTTAAAAAGGTTTTCATTTTAAATCTGAAGGTTGCCTGTTGCAAAGTGAGACTGACCCACAATACCAGCTTCTAGCATCACCTTTATTTGCAAGAATGCTTCTGGGTCTTGAGTAAGCTCTAGATGCATTTTTAGAAAGTAAAAATTGTGGCTATCTACACGCCCTTGTTTAAAAATGTGTCCAGAAAAACCAACAAAAGTAGGCAGGGATAATACAGAGCATTCTGGTGGCCAGGAGAGACTAGGAAGAATTTTCATCAATTTTTTTTTTTTTTTTTTGGTCTACGCTCAGTCATTGCCGACCCTGCAGTGACTGCTTGGACGAGTCCTTGCAGTTTTCAAGGCAACTGTTTTTCGGAAGTGGTTTGCCAGAGCCTCCTTCCTAGGGCAGAGCCCAGCTGGCGAGCGCAGGAAGCGGGGTCTCCGTTGCTTCGCGCCCTTTTTGGGCGCACGTGGTTTTTTGCGCTTACCGGCAACTGCTCCCAACTCCTTTTTTGCAAGGCGCCGCCAGCATTTTTCCTCCCACCGGAGTGAGAGTCCCCATTTATCTACTCATGTAAGTTTTCGAACTGTTGGGTTGACAGGAACTGGGGAGGAAACAGGAGCTCACTCTGTTTAACACGAAGGCTGGACTCGAATCGCTGAAGCGTCGACCATTTCTGGCCGGCAACTTTCAGCATCACCGGGATTGCCGTCTTGTGAATGAGCAATCTTCCCATGCCGCCATTTTGAGAGAGACATTTTAAAATGTCAAATGTGCCCCCAGACCAAGAAGTTTGGAGTCCCCTGGAATTCATGGACAAGCAGTCCAACCTGGTCCAAGAATGACACGTGTATTCTTGGGGAAATTGACTCTTTGGAGTCTTGGGGTTCTCTGAGCTTGGTTGTTTGACTCTTCCTGCACATCTTAGGCTTTGCTCTCCTAAGAAGTGAGCTTCTCTTTGATATCTTCTGGGTTTCCTCAGCAGGAAAGTGACTACAAGGCAGCTGTGCAGAGCAATTAGCAGCCTCCTTTCCTCCACCCTGCCAAAATCCGCTGGTGGCTCCGCTCCTGCCAATCTTTCTCTGCTCACCTTCTTTCTTCATTACTGGGAAATGTCACAGGCAATGCCATGCAAGAGAAAGGTGCTCATTCCAGCAAACAGCAGGCAAACCAGGCTTCAAACAGCTGTTTGCACAAGGAAATGACTCTCCTGCTGAGATTTAATGGGTTGATGGATGGTTCATTTATGCCCAAACTCATCAAGAAGATGATCAGGAGACAGAAAGGGGGAAGGGAGGGTCCAAAGAGAGGAAGCTACAAATGCATGGTGAGAGGAGAATGGTAAGATGTCAGGCAGATTCTAATCCACCCTCCCCACCTAAAAAAAATGCTGCATTGGTAAAATCCTGCAAGGAGGAAGTCATCAATGAAGAGTCTTGCCTTATCCTTTCTGGAGAAACATCAGATTTCAAAAACCCAAGTATTTGACATCTCAATCCAAAGGTCCACATTGCCATTGAAACCAGAGCCAAGACACAACCCCCGTGTAGCCCCCAGCTGTCAAGTTTCCCTCCTGTTCCACCCCTTGATGCCAAGTCTAAGAGGGCACAAACACTGCCCAGGCATTTGCAGAAATCCACAGCTTTGACATTAGAATGCACAAAACCCCTTGCTAAAAGTGGTCTCCACAAATGGGGAAAAAACTAATTCTGCAATCATAATCACTAAGCTGTCTTTTCCTTGTTTAGTTTTGGAGAGGGGGCTTTCGTATAACTCATTTTAGCTTTGTCAGTCATGCAGGTGATCGGAGAACCGTGCATTCTGGCCAGGACCACTGGGGTGGTTCTTCTGCTGGTCCTCTAGCTTCTGAGATTTCATTGGATAATTCTAATTTCAAGCACATCCTTAAAACTCCTGAGTCGAAGCAGGGCAAGGATCAGTCCTTACTGCAGCCCATCCAGAAGTAACAGTCACTTGGCCGCATTTAACTGGTTCACCAGGCAGAGACATTTGCAATACCCACATAACGTCTTGTTTCATTCGAAAACTGATGGTCTTGGTATGCTGTGAATTTATTGTCAGGCCTCCTTGAAGTGGCCATTAAAGGAGCTGCTAACCTTTCTCTAACAGCTAAGTTCACAAGCACTGTTCATGAATATTAAGTTCATAATGGCATACTTCTTGTTTTGTGAATATATTTCTGTGGTTGCTGGTTTGGGGAACCTGGCCATAACAATAATAGTTCTTGTTATTATTGCTATGCTGCATTTTGAAGTGGAAACCGAAAAGTTGGGCAATGGAAGAGTTGATCTTCTGGAAAAGAGCCTACAAATTCCCCTTAGAGACTTTTTGCATGAAATAGAAAAAAATGAACTTATGATTTGTGGGTTTGGTGATTAGAAAAAAAACTAGATAACAGAAAAAGAGAACTTTTCTTTTTATAACCAGGTAACAGAAAAAGAGAACTTTTCTTTTTATAACCATAGAACAGTGTTTCTCAACCTTGGCAACTTGAAGAACTGTGGACTTCAACTCCCAGAATTCCCCAGCCAGCATAGCTGGCTGGGGAATTCTGGGAGTTGAAGTCCACACGTCTTCAAGTTGCCAAGGCTGAGAAACACTGCCATAGAGTAAGAGATAATTTTGTAATCATACTTGTATTTGCTGCAAAGGAAATTAGAAGTTTCTTTCTATTTCTTTTTATCTGTTCTTCTTACACTTTTGTCTTTCTTTCTCTTTCTTCTCCTTTCTTCTTTTTCCTTACTTTACATTCATTTTTGCTAGCTTTTATTTTCTTTTTAAACCTTTTAATACCACTGATTAAAAAAAAGAAAGAAAGAAAATAGCCCATCAACTCGTAAAGGGAGCTGGCTTGCCATCTACAGAGGGCATTGAGGCTCTACCCCATCAAGGGGGCAGCTGCACAGGAGGGAGCCCCCCTCCCAAAAGCAGTGAATTGGGCTTCCCACTCAATCAGCAGCTTCTCTTAACAACCCCAACCCACCCACCTCCTGCCAGCATCACTATCCTACCTTCGTCTCCTTGATCTTGACAGCAATCACTTGCTTGCGCTGACGGATGATTTCCATTAACTCGTCGCACTCTTCCATCAGTTTGGCCTCATGCATGGCTGTGTTTACCTAAACAGGAGGGGGGGGAGAGGAGAAACTCATAAGAATGGAGCAGGGTGAGGATTCTTCTCTGTTTATAGCATACGCTGCATGGCGGAGGAGCTTCGAGTGGTTGGGTTGGAAACAGCTGGCCTTTCCAATATTGTGGGATTACATCTCTCATCGTCCCACACCACTGGAGGATAAGAGATGAAGCTGAGCCACATCTGGTGAGCCACAGATCCAGCCACCTCTAGAATAGACACCTGCAATCTTGAGCAGAGGAGAGATGTCATGTTTTCATCTGCCATGTGTTTTCCCAAACAAAATTATATCACTGCTGATTCCTATCCAAGCGAGGCTCCAGATGTGTCTGCTGGGGGAACGGGACAGATGTTGAGGGTTAAAATAGCCCTTGGGAAAAGGAACAAGCATTACCTCCTCTCCTGTTGCTTACCTGCTCTCACCACTGCCTCCTGGGACTACTTTTCATTTTGAAAAATGGTGTTCTATTAGCAACACACACACACACACACACACACACACACACACTCCTGCATCATATTTAATTTCCCCACAGGACCCATTTCTCACTGGTCTACTCATTAAAACCCAAGGATTTGCTGGGTGGAAAAGAGAACACAAGAGTTAGACAAAAAGGTTTGTCTTTTCTGTAAAATTTGAGAAGAGGGCTTTGGGGTGGCGTGTGCCTATGTATGGTTGTGATTTCAGTCTGCATCAGGGTGAATTCTTCAGATATATCCAGATATGCATCAGTGCCTGTCTTCAGATCTGCAGATTATTGAAACATACTAAGAGCAAGCTCATTCATTCTTAACAGTTTTACAAGAGTAACTGATTTGGCTTCCATCTTCCAACAGAATGCAAAGCCAAAAAACAGCGTCTGGATTGAAGTCATTCCATGAGCTTCATGGCTGAACACTTTCACCCCTGCTCCCCATTCAAACATCAGGATACACACAGAATGGAAGAGCTCCCTATTTCAACCATGCTAGTCTCCCTGGCCCCTGCAAGCCATTTGAAGCCAACAGAGTGAAGGATGTTTAAAACAGGAGACGTTTTCCTCCATGAGTCATTGGCATCACATTCCATGTCATTAAAAATGGGCACCATTAATCCATTCATTTCCCCCCCAATGCAAAGGCCAGCCTCTGGGGAGGAAGAAAAATAATCATGAACATCAAAGGAGACAAAAAGAGGGCAGTTATATCTCTTTTCACTGCAGTTCTGACAAAATGTTAGCATCCCTTAGCAGATGCTAACATTTTGCATTAGAAGGAAATCCTCTTATATGGTGCTCAATTAATTGCTCAGGCAAGGAAAAAAATGCAAATAGGGGAGGGACAAATTGCATATTAACTCTTCAACTCTGCCATTGCTGACACCTTTTCTCCAAAGGCCATTTGGAGTTTCAAAAATGCTAGGTTTGCTAAGAGGGAGTCACCTGTCCAAGGGAGGGGGACAGAGAAGAAGAGAGTGGGGTATCCCCTTAATATGAAAACCCTTCCCTGCTGCATCATTTACTCTTTTCCTTTGAAGACTGGTTAGACGGAAGCTCACTAAAATGAGGAAGAAAAAAAAAATGCATTTTCTTCCGCTGTGCTAGAAGGGGCAATTGACAGGGCTTAAAACTTGTAAATGAAGTGGAAAACTGCAACCCTGTAGGGAGAATTCTGAAGCTTCCCAATTGAAAAGAAAATTGCAAGTCCCATTTGACGTGCCCATTATGGGTTCTGGGTCTATCCAGAGGCATCTGGTGTGGGAGGGGAAAAGGGGAAAGTAAGAGATTGGTGGGGAGAAGGAGAAGGCAAGGGTGTCTATGAATGCATGCACATATAATGAAAAAGCTGAAGCACACGAATTGCTGAGCATATTAGAATGAAAGAACAGCCCTGCTGGATATTTAGCAGGCTGTCTGTTGAGATCCGTACAGCAAATGGGATTGGGGTTATGTCCTTGTCTCAAACCCCCAAATGTCTTAGGCTAACCACAGAGAGCAGAGGAGGGCAAACTCTCCACTCCAAACTGCCCCAAATCTTTCAGCATTCCTAAATTTCAGTAATCTCACCCAAAGATCCCATGCAAGAAAGTCAAAATCTTGTGAGAGCTCTCATTCACTTTTTGGCATTGTGAGATTTGGGATTTTTCAAATTATTATTTCATTTGCATTACAGGGAGGTTCACAAGCAACGCTCAGGCACCGATGGAGGTTACATCACCCCTGCGGTAGAACAAGCGTTCTGTGATATGCCCTGTCCTCCAACCCTTTGCTTCCATTATTTTAAAGATGAATAGCAAAGCAAGAATTGAAATGCTACCTAGTGGTGGGTATTGAGCTGAGTAGCTGATTCAGTCCGATTCATGACGACAATTCAGAACTGCTTGCAGAACCTTAGATCTGATCTATACAGAGTTCCCCCAAGTGGCAATATTGACCTCCAAAGGTCGATGGGACTATCCAAGGGGTCAATAAATGTCTGGGGGTCAAAAGGAGGTCAGTAGATGTCTGGGAGTCAATAAGAGCAGACTGAACCTGGAAGAGCATGGTGACTTACAACTAAAACTCACCGATCTCCAACCAAATATCAGTGCCCTTGTTGATGCTCATCAAATGCATCCTTCCCATTAATGATATCAACAGTTTCAGCAAAAAAAGTATGTTAAATCTTATATTTTTCATATTTCAAATATTACCTATTTTTATGTCATTATTATCTATTATTATTCATAGTACTATTAGTTAAAGTAGCATTTATTAAATTATTTTCATATAATAAATGTTTGGGGGTTGATGACCAATCTGAAGCTTCATGAAGGGGTTGATGAGCTGAAGAGTTTGGGGATCCTTGATCTAGCAGCTCCAATTAAATACCTCATCTTCACAAACAAGTGAAGTTGCTACGGTCTTGTATAGAGTTCAGTTTTAATCTACCTAGATCAGCTTCTGCTGAACAGATCATGGTCCAAGAGCTGATCCCAACAGATCAAAGCAAAGGGCACGGCAATGTTGCTCAAGCTTGAGTAGGGTAGGTCCATATGTGTGTGTCTGTGTCTGTGTACATTTGTGTAAGCTAATGAGCATGCAAAGGAGTCAATCTATCTTGCCCTACACTGAAAAAATAAATTGCAAGGAGCCTAAGAAATGAAGAAATGCCTGCTTTGATCTAAGAGTCTCAGCTAAGAGAGGAACCTCAGTTACCAATAATAACGTTAGGACAGACAAGGCAACTTCAAGGCAAATAGAGCGCTTCAACTTCAAAAGGAGAAGAAAACTGTAAAAGCAACATCCACCTGAAGCGTGACAATTTGGCAGGTCCAGGGGGTTGCAACTCTGCAATTAAACCCTAGCAACTGACGGCAACATCTGCAGTTAAACCCTTCAGAGCTCTAGATGGGCAAAAAAAAAAAATTAAAAAATGAGAAGGCTAATAGCCCAGGGCAGCCAGACACTGTCCCCATTATTGCTCTGTAGTAATCAGAAACTTGGAAAGAAGGTGAAGATTTCCTGAACAAAAGGTCAAAAGCCGGATCTCTGTTTCTTTTACTGTTTTCATTTCCATCATTAGAAATGCGCTTTGCTCAAGCCCTTCTCTGTTCATCCAGCCCTAGCTATTAAAGTCCATTCAGAATGGCTGCAAAGGCGAGAAGAATCAGCACTCAGTACATGTTAGTTTCAAGAATTTGTATGGATGATTTGTCATGCTGTAATTAAAACCACAAAAATGCAGAAATCTAACAGATGGAAATAGTATTCCCCCGAAGACTGACCCAAATTTACTACTTCATCAAAAGACCATTTTCTCTTGTCATTTTGAGGTATTGCCTCTTCTTGCTTTTTTTCCATGGTCCATGTAATTTTCCTAAGATACCTTATCATTGATCATTTTAAAACAATTTTTAGAAAAACCTAAATCACTGCAAATTTTATCTGGACTGTTGGCCTCTTCCTTGTGTCAGTTTTAATTAGCACAGCATGCTTTCAAATTGATCTATACCAGTGTTTCTCAACTTTGGCAGTTTGAAGATGTATGGACTTCAACTCCCAGAATTCCCCAGCTAGTATGCTGGCTGGGGAATTCTGGGAGTTGAAGTCCATACATCTTCAAACTGCCAAGGTTGAGAAACACTGATCTATACACACCAAAAGAATTGCAATGAGAGGGCCATTTAGTGGGTGGGTGGGTGGGTGGGTGGATGATTTGGGTGGGGGAAAGAGCAAAACATCCTAAATACCAGATCACCCTGGACAAGATCTAAAATACTAAACATCAAAAGACCAGGACAAATATAAGGAATGTTGCCTGGTACCAATTGGTACCTGGGAGCTTCTCTGAGCAGAATTCCACAAATGGTGATTCAATCCCAAGAAGTGACTTCTCCTGCCTGAACAGTCTTGGCCTTCAGGCCGATCTGAGTAGGCTGAGGTCTTTTTAATCATGGGTGGGGAAAAGAAAACCCTTTGGAGGGTTGACTTCCTTCAAGAGGCTCAATGCCATTGATGAGCAGGCTCATTCCAGGGCATGAAGCTGGCGCCTTCCTTCTAGAACTCCATTCATTCTCAAACACACACTCACACCTTTCTCCATCTTCTTCACATTCCATTTTCTCACTTCCCCCTCGCTGCCTCCCATGGACAAAAATCCAATTTGGCCCAAAGTTTCCTCTGATGTAGACTTCAGTGCTTTTTTCCTACTCTTTTATTACCACACTGGATCCTTTTGTAGAGAGGGCTTCACACACCATTTGGGGGCAAGAGAGCCATCCTTTTTGTTTCCAACAACTGCCTTGAAAATCCCCACAGAGACACTACTGCCAAATTATACTTTTAAAAACATCAAACTCTTGATGACTTAAGCCCTCATTGGGGTCTTTTCTTTGGCCCCCCCGACCCCCACACACAAAAATCAAGTCTCCCCAGGAGAAAAGGTCTTTCAGAAATGCAGCTAAAAGCCAAAAAGCAGTTAGAGCAAAAAACATTTCCTTCTGCCTTCACAGAGAGGTTGGGGAGGAAAGTGCACCTTGGATCCTTTTCATCTGCCTTGCTTTTGATCAAAGGGCAGGGTAAGTGGAAGAAATGCATCCTTTCACTGGCATTTCATAGGCCAAGACCCTTGGGCCTATGAAACTGGAGAGCTGATGCCTCCACAAATGCAAGATTAACCTCGCAGAAGAGTCTGAAAGCAGAAGGTGAAGTGGGGTGAAATACATTCAACAGCAACTGGAGAATGGAAAAACCAAGAGGTTTGAGGGACAAATGGGTCTTACTTTAAAAGGGAGGAAACAAGGTGGAAAGAACTGTGCTCTTGCTTTGCTTCAACCTAAACCAAAACTAAGAACTCTCATCTTTGTGTGCAGCTGTCCTACATGATGAGGAACCACCAGAGTTGTGGCTTGGAGCATTTTCCACAACAGTGTTCTCAGGATACCCAAGACAAGCCCCATATACCCAGGATTGATGTTGATCATTGTGAATTCATCACCATGGATGGATTCAAATCTTCTGCTCATCTCAGTATTCTGAGATAAATCCCTAACTCATCTTGCAAAGCTATTTAAACAATCCTTATCACTGATTCCCTAAGCTGGTTGTCTCCAGAGGGTTGGAGGCTACAGCTCCTAGAATTGCCAGAACCTTAGACTTTTTGAGAGTTGTACTCCCAACTCATCTGGAGTTGGAAAAGGCTGTTGTTAAATCAATACAGAATATGAACGTCATATAGGGCACCTAAACATTAAGAGTAACATTTCAGAAAACAGCAGCTGCCTGATATAACCAAGCTAGTAAATGAAGTGGCCTTTGGCAAGAACAGTGCAACTCCTCAACTAAATTGAGTTCTGTGAATATGGAACCAGCAGGTTGAACACGGCGGGACTCCTCTGTGCATTTCTATAGAGCACGTTACTGCAATGGCACATGGTCATCTTCTAGTCAATAGGCTCCAGGAGACAATATATTCTTTGGTGAACTTTAAATGATATGCCTCTTCCTGTCACTTCAGGCTGGTGCTGCTGCTGCTGATTTTTCATTAATTTAGCTTTACGGCCTCTGCTCTGGCCAGCTCAGGCCACACACTGCGGCCATTTAATGGCTGAGAAGTGGGCGGCCAGTGATTGGGTGGAAGAGACGAGATCGATCTGTCTTCCACAATGAGTTGTGTTTGAAAATGAAATTGCTGCAAACAGAGATCAAATCCATTCCCCAGCAGAGAGATCAGCAGACCAGGGCATTTGCAGGAGGAAGGGGTAGATAGTGCTGTTTCAGTTGACGGAATACTTTCTCCCCGGGCAGCAACATCGGCGGAAATGGATGTAGACATTATTAGCGGGATATCATATTGCATGTCTGTTCCCAAAATCCTAAGTACATCCAGAAACTTCCATCTTGAGACTAAATACTGCCTATTTTAACCTGTACTTTCTCCTCCATTTTAAGCCTTCAACCAGGGGAGTTTCTAACCAACGTTCACCTTTTTCCTTGCTGTTCTTCCCTCTGCTCTTTGGTGGAAATTTATCTGTTGATGACATCAGGATTTGTGTAGATTGGTGCTCCTGGTAAAAGGGCTGTCTGCAGGTGGATTTGTCCATCCTCCAACCCACTCCCAGGCACAGATTTTAATCTTCTCAATTCTCTGTGCACTTACAGGTCAAAAGGCAATTATGAAAAATGGGGTTTGCTCCCAGTTAATTATGCACTACCATTTTCACAAATTGCTGGAATCAGGTTATTTCTGGTTTAGATAAATCATGGATTGGTTCAGAAATAAAAGAACCTAAACCATTCTTTTTAATTACTGGGGAGAGCCCAGAACTAGAAGGAAGAACTCATGTTCTACGCCCAGATCACTTCAAGGGTAATTCCTGATATTTCTAGGTAAAGCTCAGAGCAATGAGCTCACAACCAAAAACACTGAAAATCTGCTATCAAGCCAAGCCAACCAGCCTTTCTTACTTGAATGTCCTCCAAATGGGTGGATTTACAGCTCCTACCTGGGTGTACTAAGGATTATGGGAGTTGTAGTATACACACAGCCATCCTCATACCATGGGAATAGATAATAGTGAGCTGAACGGCAGTTGAGGGGACAGTCTAGCCAGCTATCCACTGGTGGAACCAACCATGATTAGCTGTTGATCTTGGAGGCTTAATATGTCCTACTTCAAAAATATTGGGAGGAAATTGGCATTGCTGGTGGCTGCTATTACTGCAAGATACGCCATGGGCCGGGTATAGGACAGGTTTCAGCAGCAATGGTAGCCCATACTGGGGTACCAAACTTTTAGCAGTTTCCAAGGATATCAAGTGTCCTACTTGCAATGAATTGTAACTGTTGCCAGAATAAAGTCCAAATTATATAATGTAATGAACAAAATCCAGCAAATCGACAACTGACAAGCACCTTTTTCCAGAAAATGGAATCCTGGAACTGAAAACTCCACTCAGCTTGCTTTGGAGTGTTTCCCCTCATGAGGACAGTCTTCCTCATGAGTAGTCCATTACTCTTAAGAAGTTTTCTTCCTTAGATGACCAGTCTTTCACTTGACCAATGCATGAATCTAATGCTTCCACCTCATGGCTTCTAGGCATACTTTGGTACCCATGGTCTTCTCTCTCATGGCCTTCTAGATCTTCCTCCAAAGAGGAAATACAATGGGAAGGGGGGGGGGGTCTCTGACCTTAACACTGGACTTCTACCCCTCTTTCCTGCAGCTGTGTTAGAATGAGAATTAAAGTGTCTATGAGAAATAGGGCTGGACAGGAATTTGTATGAGAGAATGGGGTGGGGGAAGGGAGATGACAGAGAGAGGTGGGTTCCCCTGAGAAATAAAGCTAAACAAGATATTGAATTGGTTTTCCACTGTCCTAAATCATGATCTCTATTTCCATTATTAAAAAAAGAAGTGGCATCTTGTTCAAGGAACCACTTCTTAATTTAGTAACTGAACATCAATAACCCATTAAGAAGAAACTAATTGCTATGGCTTCTCCCTGGGCATTGCCTTGGTAAACAAAGCAGTGAGATAATTCACTATTAATTGTTCTGCATTTGGAAGAAGTAAGGCAGTATATTTCTGTCTTGCTTTCCAATGCGCTGAGTGAAAGCTCCATGATTAGGAGCACTCCATTCTTCTTGCTTCAGAGAAACTAGAAAGCATTAAAAAGCAGCATCTGGTTTTCAGTGAGTGGAAGGAGAGGACGGGGGGGGGTGCGTAGGAAATTCAAGAGGTGGAAAGAAGGCACTCTTGAGAACATCAAATAAAAATGTTTGACTGATATCCTTGAAGATCACAAGGCTAGGTTCATACAACATTTTAAACCCAGTTGTGTTAACAAAACACAACTACTGTGTTCCTATATCTTATTACACCTAAACAGATAAAACCATAATATGGCTTAACATCATGGCCAGTTCACACAACATACTAAGACCATGCATGGCGAACCACAAATTACACCCCCCCATTAGCCCAGCCTGGCATGTTGTATGAACCCAGTCAAAGACTTTCAAAGATCACCTGGCCAGAGAAGAACATTATTTCCACCATCTCCTCCTCCTCCTCCTTTTTCCCCATTTCTACATACACATACCACCTGCTCTCCCACCCCATCCAGACACAGAGTACCAACATACCCTCACCACCACCACAGACTGGTAGCCAACACGTACCTCCACCTGCTGGCAGATCTGTATCAGTTTGGCCATCTGGTTTTCTAGCTCACTATTGCGCTTAACCAAGTTGGTGAGGTTCATCTCCAGAGTTTGCTGCCAGCATCGAAGGAAGAGGGGAGACAAAGGAAACAAAAACAAAGAATAAGTATCAACATGCCACAGAGACTGGATAAAGCTAACCAAAGTTTCCTAACAATTCAAATGCGGGGCAGCAAAACTAGGATAGTCACTGTGGTGGAACAAGCTTCTTGAACATAGCCCTGTAGCTGGACTCCATAGATTTATGCTCTTTCTAAGGAACGAGCAAAAGGAAGCTGCAGACTGCTTTCAATTCATCTCTTATGTAGCACAACAGCTGTTGGGTACTTTTCTCCTACAAGGCTCACCCTCCGCCGTCATTGGCTGAACTACCATGATGTAACAGAATGTTTCCAAACATGCTCACTTCAAAGCAGAACATGTTCAGAAAGCTAAACGCTGCTAGGTTTTGCCAGACCTGAAGGATCATAATTGGCCAGGGAGCAGAATGAGAGACGCACATGATCAAGTAAGATATGGTTGAAGACCCGGGAAACGACCATGAGAAAGTCAAGGACAAAGGAACAAAGAGGTCGAATGCAAGGAAAGGGAGAAAGAATAATTAAAGAAGTGGGGGGGGGGGGAGTTCAGTATTGCCTATTCTGTTTGATAGTTCCTTCAAGATGAAGTCAGAGTCCCCCCCCCCCCCAATCCTAATAAACTAGGTTTCCTTAACTGGCAGTGCTGGGAATAAGCTTGAGTACTGCCAGTGCTGGTCTTGCATAAACAAGCTGTAGCCTACTTGATCTACAGACCTCAGGGACCAACAAGTGTGATAGAAATGCTGTAAATAAATGCAAACTAAGAAACAGATCCAAAAGGAGGTCATCGCCGGGGAAAAGGGAGTAGGAGTCGAGATGGTGTTGAGGGGGGGAGGAAGATGGTCTGGAGCTACGAAAAAGAGACATGGCCTGTTTCCAAAAATGGAGCGCATCAAAAAGCTTCTGTGCTGTATGGATCAGCAGAACCCAGCCTCAAGCAGCTGTTAGGGTCCAACGCATGAGTCTAAACAGTGCAAGGTGGGGCCACCTCAGCCTCCTTTTAGTTGCCCCCGGGCCCCGTTCAAATGGGAGAGGCCAAAGTTGGAGGCCTTCTTTCTTCTGCATTTGGGGGTTTTTGCAGGGCAGAATGGGTGCTTTAAGCCTTGCAGATGCACCATCCACCAACAACAGCCTTGGCGCTGCCACCTTGGGAGGGCAGCCTTTTGTACACTAGACAAAGCCTGGGGTAGCCCTCAAGCCAATGGAAATGGCACACTCTTGGCATGAGGGAATGAACAGCCCAAAACGTGCATTCAAACAAACTGGACAAGGGGAGGCTGGAATGCTTCCAGATACACCCACTCCAACAAAAAAGATCAAAAGATTAAAACACAAGAACCTGGAAGCTGCTTAGCCCAACTTGCTGTGTCCCCATGTTTAACTAAAAGATTATGTGCAGCTCTATTCCTCCAGAAAAAAAACAAAAAACCAATAATAATAATAATAATAGCCTTCCATTTGCTGCTGCAGAAATTGCTTGGCGTTCATGGTTTGCCGCACCAGAAAATATTCAAAATGCACATTTTATTCCTCTTCCCACCCCCACAAGTTACCGGAGTGTGGACTTTGCATCTCGGGTTTCTCCATTTACAGTGTGTTACACAGGAAAATAAATACAGTTTGTGCCACAGCAATCTCGCTTTTAGTTTTCACTTTGCTAACTTCATTTATTTCCCCTGTGACCTAGGAAACCTTGGGCTGCTGTGAACCAATTCCTTTCTTCTTTTTTCCTTACGTGTTATTAAATGGTGATCTGTTATCACAAGATGCCAGTTGATACAAAGTTGTCTGGGACAGTTTTGTCACACGCATCCTTTGACCACCCATCTTTTGAACACTGGTTTTCGACTGCAATCTCTTCTGTAAAAGCACTTTCCTATTATATATAAAAAAAAAACCTCTCACCCCCCTGGGTGGTCTGTGTCTTCCTCAATCTCGGGTCCTCTACCAGAGGCCTGGGAGTTTGAGGGTTCTGCACAGGATCTGAGCTGTTCCTAGCCCTGCACTCTTCTGCACAGAGAGCTCAGATGCTGTTCCTGGGATCTGTTGGAGCCCCTCTCCCAGCTTAGGAGTCACGGCCCCGAGTGCTCCTGCCACCACTGGGACCACTGTGGCCTTGACTTTCCACATCCTCTCTAGTTCCTCTTTCAGGCCCTGGTCCTTCTCCAGCTCCTCATGCTCCTTCTTCCTGATGTTGCTGTCACTTGGCACCGCTACTTCTACCACCACTGCTGTGTTCTGGTGTATGTGTGTGTGTCTAGATAGATATATATAGATATGACAATATATATGTATATTTTCTTCTCATTCCCTTTCTTTTTCTCTTTTTCTTACTGTGTCTTCCTGTTTGTTTTGTACACTTTTATTGTATTTTATATATTCAATACAATAAAAGTATATAAAATAAACGAAAAGAGAAAGTAAGAAAGAGAGAAAAAGGGAATGAAAAGAAAACATACAATTATGCCTCCTGCCCTTCTTTCTATCAAGTACTTATCATCTTATTCTTTTCCCCATTCTCTTCATCCCCTCCTAATCCCCAAATCCAGAAATCATCAATTCGATCTTTTCTTCTTTCAACAAAAAGTCCATACAAGGTTTCCAGTCTTTCGAAAAAATCTTTGTCATTTTTTCTCTGACCAGACCGGTCATTTGCCATTTCTGCAAGTTCCGTTACTTTTATCTTCCAGTCTTCCACTGTAGGTATTTCATTGTTTTTCCAACCCTATTAGCTACTTTTGATTGCTGCTTGGTGATACCCTGTCACCAATTCCCACCTTTAGGACGTGCAACAAAAAGGAAAATCTGAAATGCAGAAAAGGAGCAGATTCGTAAGTTTAGAAGGAACCTTCGGTTTCATGTATACACACACACATAAATGTCAGGAAGGTGCAGAGGGACAGAGAAGCCAGTTTTCCCACAACCCCATGTATGTATCAATGTCTGAGAGATGTACAAATAGTATCAGCAAATCTCGGTTAACATCTGTGCAAGAGGGTGGGCCTCAACATCTCTATTGGCAGGGCAAGGACAATGGCATAATTTATCAGGAAACCCAGTGCAAGCAAATGCCAGGACCCTACTTGCCAAGCTTCAGTCACAAATTTAGATTTCAAGGGAACAGGAAAGATGTTAAAGAATGAAGTCATCATTTCTTTATTGCTTGCTGCAATCAGCTCAAATTGTTGCCCCCTTTCCTTGCTCATATCCTCCCTGCCTCCGAGTCCTGCACAATGTAGTTCCCCAAAAGAAAGTGGACTCTAAGTCAAGGCCTGACTGCTGGTTGTTAAAATGCCTTAGACCCTTGTTCTGCAACAAGGCCCAGTCATCTAAGTCTTATGTTATTGACTTCCACTTCCATCCATCCCTCCTGATGATCAAGGTTGAAGAGGTATAGCCCAAGAATATCTGTGGGATTACAGGTATGCCACCCTTGTAAAGTGTGAGTAGGCATGCTGGTGCCCTCCAGTTACTCAGGATTTCAACTCTTACCTGCCCAGCAATGACAAAGGGTTTTTGGAGCTGAAGTCCAAAACCTAATGGGAAACACCAGAATGGCTGGCCTCCTCTCTGTTCTTCTGTAGCACCACCCTACCGTTGACCAGCAGAGGCATCACGGCCTTCAGCTGGCAAGATCAGGTGACCCCAGAAAGTCTCCCTCCAGGTGAGTTCAACTTCATATCATGTTACTTCATATCAGTCATACTGTTTTCTTGGCAATGTGCAAAAGTGCTTTGCCTTGTTCCAATAAGTTCCCTCCCCCTCCCCCAATTTCCAGTTTAGTCTGACCCTGATTAACTTTGGAAGATCACTATCATTCCCAGTTGCTCACAAGCAGACTATCACCATTGATGCCTAAACAGTGACCTTCTGAAACTTTTCTTTCTGTAGAGCCCTAGATTCCAGGTTCTGAGGTCACACGGAGTGCCTCCATATATAGAGAAGGCTTTGCTGAGTGAGTAGGAACCCCCCATTATATCCACCTTCCCTAAGCTAAGTTGCATTGGACTACAATCCTCAAAAACTGGAGAAATGGTGGGATTGTATAATCAACACAGTTGAGGGGAACAAGATAGGGAAGAATGTTTCTAAAAGGGGTGTGTAACGTCTAGCATGCAACAGGCTACACATTAGTCCGAGAGGCTTGCAAAAAGCTGTAATCCAAGTAGATGGTCCATTAAAAGGTGGGCAGGCTATTCAAAGTACATAAAAATAAAAATGGAAAAGTTAAGCACCTACAGCTAGAAATATGCACTGCACTTATAGATATCCACGCTCATAGATTCATATACACCATTACACGTATAAACACATAAATGTAAACACACAAACTTACACAAATACACACACAGTGGAATAGGAACCAAAAGGAGCATGGCAAGGCAAAGGGATTGTGGGCTGCTCTGAAGACGTTGGCAGCAACAATTCTTATGCTCCTGGTTTAAAACACTTGTAACTGGGAATAAAGGTATAGAAAAGCAAATTCCAGCTAAGTGTTAGAAAAATATTCCTAACAATGTAAGAACTGGAATCAACTAATTCTTCTCCATTGGATGTGTTCAAGGAGAGAGTAGTGGAATGCTTTAATCTGGATTCCTGCATTGCACAGGGAGTTAGATTCCATGGCTAAAACAGCTCCTTCTAATTCTGTAATTCACAGCCCTTTGCTAGCAAAAGGATATGGGAAATTTCCCCGCCTTCAATGAACCGAATCTGGTCTTCTAAACAAACCAGTGCAAACCAGCTGATTATCATCCTTTGCTATCATGTTTTCTTACAGCTCAATGCTATTAAGGGCATAATTCAGCTAAAAGCAGGGAGCGTTTCATTCACTAATTATCTCTCCCATTTGCCAGCTTGGCAGCTCCAAAATTTCAAGCTTGAAAGTGGGGCAGATTTTCTTTAATGCAGCTAATGAAGGAAAATTAGTGAGGAGATTTCTCTAGCAAGCAAGTTGCCAGACATGTAGAAATTTGCAAGATTGGTCTGCAAGGAACCAGCCCTTTTTCCCAGACAACTGAATGCATGTTTCTGTTTTGTAAAGGAGTATTTTATGCAGTACATCAACTCATAGAGAGCCAATCATACGTCAATGAAAAGCAAATTCTCCTAAAGATGCTGAATGCTTTTTAAACAAATCATCATCATCTCTGATTTCTGTTGTGGGGCTCTCAAATAAAGGAATTCTCTTTTTCCTGGTACTAGTGAGAATGTTTTAGTCATAATTGAATTACATCGTAGCCAATCACAAATTTAGAGTAATCACATACAGAGAAACACTAGGCTTCTCTGCCACTGATAGCTTTCTGGAAGACAGCTGAAAACTCCTGGAGCCATTATTTGTTTGTTTGTTTGATTGACTAATTGGTTGATTGACGTCTGTGTTGTTCTGGCTCTGAGCAATGCATAAAACAGTGAAATGTTAAGAACTATGACACTTAACAAAACCAACAATAATGCTGGTGTTGATGGTTGTGGTTCTTATTATCTGCAGCGGTCTGCATTTATTAAACTACAGGAAAAGTGGAGGAAGCCAAGACTTCCGGGGGAGGCATGGTGAACTGAAGATGTCTCCACAAAAGCAGAACTGATGACCACAGCAAAGACCAAAGAACTGGTAGACCGATTCTTTGGAACCTCTCCAGGTAAGGAGAGGATGGGAGATTGCTCACATATGCTCTGGATGGCTGCTCCTTCTGAGGAGACCACAGGACAGTGGTCTTCCATGGGGTTGAGTGCCAGGAGAAGAAGGGATTAGCCATCTTGCTGGCAACCGTGGTGGAGCCTTTTAAAGGACACTAAGTTTGCAAGCCTCACTTTCCAATCAGTTTTGGAAATTGCCTGATGTGATGGTATGTGGGAAAGACCTTAGGAGACTGGGCCAAGAAATGCTGCCAAGGAATGGCCAGATAAGAGACAGCATAGCCCACAGCTGGATAGTTGGCAGGGCAAGAGGGTCAGAAGAGACCCTCCCTAGTTTCTCAGGTGGTAAAGGGGGGGGGTTGTATTTTCAGACTTGTCAATGTAGCTTTATAATAAAGTAGAATTAGCTCATCTGGCTGTGATTCCTATCTGGTTTACCCTGAGAGGCTGACATCTATTAACCATCTTAAAGCTATTACAGACCTTCGGAACCACAAGTTTGAAGAGTTACCAGGTGAGTTTAGCTTCAACTCTGAATAAAAGAAAAATTACTTACAAGCTTAAGATCTTAAAGAACTTGAAATAAACAGCAAAAAGCTAAATAAGATTTTGATCTAAGAAAGTTACAAATGGATTAAGGATCCGGTTAAATTTGGATATTGACTTTTATTATAAGATTTTGGAATTAACTATAAAAAATAAATAGCTTCTCATGGGAATCACAGTTATTTTGGCTATCTTGGCTCATAATAAAGATAAGCGGCTTTATGATTTAGAAACTGGACACTAGAGGGGACTAAAGATTCTATGCAGAAGGGAAAAAAATACAAGCCAACTTTTGGAGTCAGTTAACTGGGACTTACAAAATGACATAAAACATCACAGCACTGGAAATATTAAAGAATGGAGCCAGAAATTAGTAGCTACAATATCAACAGTGTCAGTAATTATGTTTGATTCTATGGCTAGATTATGTCCAAAAGATGTCAATGAGGGAATGACAGATGTGGAGTAAATTTTGTCTGGCAAGACAGAGAAAGTACCGAAAGTGGAACTACAAATGACAGCCAAAAGAACGATTTGGAAAAGGATACTTTATTGGATCTGCAAATGAAACTGGCTGAAGTTTTAAAAATTAAAGGGGAAATACAAATGACAAACCTGGAAAATGTTTTCTTGTTGGATCTACAAAAGAGGCTTGTTAAACTCTTGAAGAATCTATGCGATGGGATAAAGAAGAATTGAACAGAAATCCAATCCTGCGACAATATTTAAATGAACTAAAGATTAAGACTGTTAGAAGTAAAAGAAAGGAATATAAAGTTGGTTTATTTGATCAAGATTAAAATAAGAGATTTATCTGCAAAGTTCTGGCAACCCTTTACAGACTTTTTGCCGACACCAGGATTGAAAAGATGATGTTTTATGGATTTGCTTATAGATAAGGGATGGGATGTAGGATGAAGAGATATCGGTTTGTAACCTTATAGGGAGTGAAGAGTTACTAAATTTGTCTATACTTGTAATGAAGATTGGAAATCACTTTTTTATATATTTGTTCCCTTTTCTTTATCATATTTCTTTCCTTTCCTTTCTTTTCTTTCTCTTTTTTCTTTAAGTTTAGTTTTATTAGTTTTTACTACTGTAATCAAAATCCTTAATAAATCCTTAATAAAAAATTATATGCGAAAAGTGGAGGAAGCCAGTATGATGTAGTGGTTAAGGTGCTAGACTGGGAGTGGAGAGATCCAGGTTCTAGTCCTCCTTTAGGCATGGAAACCAGCTGGGTGACTTTAGATCAGTCTCTCTCAGCCCTAGACTGGGAAGTTGAAAAACATTCCAGAAAAAGGCAATGGGAAACCATTTCCAAAAGTGTTGCCAAGAAAACTGCATGGGTCTATCCAAGTGGTCACCAGAAATCAAGATTGACTCAAAGGACCATAACAACTGGAATCTGCATCAGAACTAGGACAGCTAGTCAATTTCACAACTGTGCCAATCCACACACAACTTTTACACAGGATCTGCCTCTATTTCACTTTTTATCCATAAGTCCATTCACTTCATATCCACACTGATGGGTTAATTTGTGAAATAACAAGAAACTTAATTGAACATCAACATGTTAAGGTATCATCTCTATATTATATGCTTTCATGAAAGTATTATGAGATTTGTTTTAAGCCAAGTGAAAAAGAGAAAAATCCAGGGATAATTACACATCTATAAAATAGTTCAGGAGATGTAACTCAATTCACATCAGATTTCACAAGGACTGAATTCCATAAGCATCTCTAATCAGAGCTGTCAATTCCTACTGCTTTGATGCTGATATTTTTCCAGATGCTTCTTTCTAAAACAGAAGAAGAAAAGAAAAAAGTCCAGGTTTTGTAATGATGAGAGTCAACATTTTGGTTTTTAAAAGGTCCTGGTTCACTTGATTGCAGATAAAAGCTCAGAAGCATGGTTCCAGTATGCCTCAGGGCAATTTTTTTTTTTAAAGTGATATCTATTTCTCAAACCTCATTATTTTAGGCAGGGCGTGGGAGACTGCCTGAGGGCTTTTGAGTATTCAGGACTGATCCTTGTGAAACATTTCTCTGCAGGCTCAGGGGAGGCAAAAAGAGAAGAAAAAGGCATTCCAGAATGTATTCAGGGTTTAAGTAAAAAAAAAAAAAAAAATAGGGCCTACTCAGGACCTTAAATTAAAAAGGAAAGGTTCAGTTTCTAGTATGGGGACATTCTTAGAGATTTCTTGGCAACAATACTATATGAAAAAAATTGCCACTGCCTTCTTCCAAGACTGTTTTTAACTTTCCAGTCAAGCCTAAAGCTCTAAGATATCTTGGTTTCCCATCCAAGTCCTAACCAAATCCAACCTTGCTTATTTTTGGAGATCAACCAAGTTGGCTGCGTACTGCAGATGTACTGGTCTAAGCATTATTGCAAAGAACATCGATAGATTGTGGTGTCGTTTCCAAGCTCAGTTTGAACTTTAAAGAACTTAAAACAGTTTGGAAAACAGGATACCTAATGGATCATCTTCTCCCTGAAGATCTCCATTCCTTAAGAAGGTTGCAGGTGTTCCCTTGCCTATCTCAATGGCATTAGGAATATGTTTGCAGAAATACTTAAGAAAATGTTCTATGTCTGATCGGACATACAATGTAACTTGTTTGCCTTTAACTTAGTGTATTGCCTAAAAAATATCTAATCTGTTTTACAAGCTATGGTTGATAGCTTAGATGTTGTGCCACCTCAGCCAATTATGAAATAAACCATGATTCAGAGTGATGTATGAACCTAGTATAATCTGTACATGTTTCTGATTCTGATTGGCTATTATCCTGGCCTGATGGTCTGAACATTCTCTCTGGCCTGTTTAGCTCCAGCCATGGACCTTCCATTGAGTATGGATTCTTTTCTCTCAACATACCTGACACCAAACTTTCTGTTCTGCAACAGAAAGAACACCTCAAACACCAAGGTTTGTTTATTTAATAATAAACCCCTTCTTCCACATGCCTTGGCACAGAATTTTCCAAACCTTTCATGCAAATCAATTGTATTTAGCATCCCTATAGTACACAAGGTGCATTTCGAATCTGCAAAGCATTTAATTGCCATTATCTCAGTATCCCTCAGAGATTCCTTGTAAGGTAGATGAGTATTATCTCTATGAGGAGCTGGGGAACAGGAGAAGTATAGGGAACACAGCAGCTTACTAAATGAATTCCTGGCTGTGATTGGAGTTGAGCTATGGGCTGTGATGCCCATAAGTCAAGGATGTTGTTTGGGAAGTTGCTTTTTATGGGCCCAAAGCAGTCTTGACCTTATCATCTCCCCTACCACAACTCTAGGTTTTGTTTTTCACTCAGCTGCTCTTAAGCAAAACCTTACTCACTATTTCTTCCTCACTTCCACCTCAGCATGATCAACAGCCTTTATTGCCACTAGCCAGAGCCACCATCTCCCAGTCTGTGGGCTCCTGGATTTTGGGTCTACTTCTAGGGGCTTACTGGTTCACATTCTTGCCAACAAAACAATTTTGGCATAGTTGCAAACACCCTACAGATTAATTCCTGGGGATCAGCTTGCCTCTTGACACTACAGATAGCTTTAGACGTTGTCCCAAGCTTACCTTGGTTCCAGCAGACCATAATTTCCCCCAAAGCACAAAACAATGGCTGAGTTTGTTCACAAATGTGGATCAAATTGTAGGTTTCAATCCAGATCGTGAAGGACAATAACCAAAAAACCTGAAAATGAATGTTTCCAGCAAACTAAGAAGGGAAGGAATCATGGTATGTGAGGAATAAATGAGTCCCGAAGTGTTTAAAGGCTTGTTCATGTAGCATCAACATGCATTTGGCAAATCTAAGTGCTGTTTCCCATCAAAAGCAACCTCTGATAGTCCGAGGACACACCTGAGACCATCTTGAGAACCTGTACCATCAAGAACTGACACTTGTAACAAATCACTTATAGCTGCTGGGTATTAAACACACACATTTAGCACCTTGCAGCAAATTTAGAAGAGGAGATGCGCCCTGCATCACAGTGCCAAGTAGAAGATTGGCAGAAGGGATCACCATTAATAAGCTGCGAGTGACTAGAAGTGATGGAGTTAAAGGAAACCAGGACTAACACTGAAGAAAACTGCAAGGGAAACTTCAGACAAGCTGTTTTGGTAGAACTTCTAGGAGGGAACAGAGAATCTAAATGCACTTTATGCCAAACGAGACACCCTAAACCTGTGCCCGTAAGAGGAAGGTAGAAATATAGAAATGGATGCAGTTGAGTGAAACATCCCAATGAGATTCAAATTGAAGTGATTGTCTGCGATAGGAAGAACTTGGAGACATTAAGCGGAAGATGAAATAGTTTTCAATGTTGCATCCCCATACCCTGCTTTTTGCTAGTGATAGGAAGGTGGTTTAATATGTATAGCAATTACATAACTCTGCCTCTGAACCTCTCTTTGGTTCCTGAAATTCCGGGGTTTTGAAGGTTATTTATTTATGGTGTATTTCTACCTTACTTTTTAATTCATGGGGGAACATTCAAACAACATACTGTACATGGTCTGTTGTTCTATCATTAACTAAGAACAAATCTGAGCATCTTTTATAAATGTCTGTACCAGATGCTCTCATTCCGCGCCCTGGAACCCAGCATTAACTTGCAGATCTTCAAGTTCATTACTCTGGAAAATCAGCAGAGAAATAAAATACTAGCAGCAGGGACAGAGCATAATATAGCCACCACGGAGCGTGGAATGAAGCAGATTTCAGTCTGGCATTTTACTGGTTCTATTAAAACCGTCAGGGTATTCCTCCTGCTGTAGTTGGTGAGGTCCTATCAAGGGACAACCAAGACCACGGGTTTCATAGAGAGCCAGAGGGGTAAGCCCCCAAAACCAGGAATTTCCCTAAGAAAGCAAAAGAGATCTGCCACACCAGCGGTGCCATCAGATAACGTGGGTGTAAAAGCACTCAAATGCCAGTTATAGACGCAGCCAACGCCTTTTCCTAAAATGCTGCTGAAATTTACAAGGAAGAAGACGCTCAAGCTTTTCCTGTCCCAGAGACAGCATCGCCTGCGTTCCCCGCTGAAACATGTGGCTAATTAGCCACACAATTCCCCAAACAGTGTCAATGAAAACAGATGGGCTAGGAGAATTAGAGTCCCAAAACACAGAAGTACAATCTCTCTCTTTCTTACATGGCAGAGAACTAAGCAGTTCTCTTTAGCAACTTCTCCTCTTCCAAGTCTTTCGTTGGGAGATTGTGCCGGGCCTCCTGGCACAATCTCCCACACCCTCCCATCCTCCTATCCAAATTAACAGCAGCAAAAATGACATATTGATCTTGGCTCCATCTGGGTTTCACAGATGGAGGGGTCCGTCTGACCAGGCTTATTCTAATCCCCTCCCTCCCTGCTGCCACACCACACCCCTCAATCAGATTTCCAGCTTCTTGGAAGACTGCCAAACCCCGATAAATTTCAGCATCAATAACGATGCTTTTTTCCCTTGTAAAAACCAAACCCAAAGCAAGAGTTTGCTGCATTAAATAGATGCTGCAGGAGGTTAGGAAAGAGCCCCCAGACTTAGGGGGGGAAATAAGAGGAATTCTCGCCTGTAACAACACTACCGGGATGGGCTCCTGCAGAGACACAAGGAATTTTTACATCTGGAGAAAGCCACAATCAATGATGGCACCAGGAAAATCCAAAATGGGAGAAGCCATCAGTTTGGGATGATATATATATCAAGAAGGAGAAGAAGGGAGGATGTTCAATAGGTCTCGGAAGCAAAAAGGTGCTTCAGAGGACAAGGGCTCATGCACTTAGGTGCAGACTGTAATTCTTCAATGCATCTTTTCCTGGGATCTTGCTGCAGCTGTGGAGGGCAGCTGGCTGTGCAACCCAGGACAAGACACAGCTGTTTCAAGAAGTTAAGGAAAGGTGTTCTCTGAGTGCCCCACATGCTCCAAAGCATCTTTTTTGCCTTTGCTCTTTCCCAGGCTCCAGGGAGGCAATTCTACAGCATCCAAAGACAAAAAAAAATGTTACAATGGCCCAATTAATGTGTCTCTTCCGGTGGCTGAGGGTGCTGTTTTGTGATGGATAGCTGGAAAAAAAAAAAACTTGGGTCAATAGCCATGTTGGAGAATTTGGCTTCTCCGCCTCTCTGACTGATCTTAGAGCAGGCACGTTCACAGGAACTGCTACCCCAAGACACCTGTAAATGAAGATGCTAGGGGCAAATTGGACTACCATGTTCATGGATGGCCCACTGGATGCCATTACTTGGGGGAGGGCCTTTTTTTTGAAAACACAGAACACATAAATGCATGCTACTCTGACAGCAGAGGGAGAAAACTTTATAAATAAGTAAGCACCACGGTAAATAAACTCAGATTAAATATTTGAGTCCAGCAAGGCCTCTGGGTTCACAGCAGCAGAACAGAGCAAAGGCAGCAAAAGAGGGCTAAGGATAGCTTTCAAGACTGGAAAAAGGTTTCTCGATCCAAAGCCTGCTCCAGGGTGATGCTGGGATTCTTGAACTAGGATTGTGGCTCTTGAGAGGCTGAGCTGTTGCTTTCATCAATAAGCCCCTTTATCAATGGGCCCCTGAGATGAGACTTTGCTCTTCAATAAATTAACCAACCTGTGTACGCCTGGAAGACAATCAATTGATTGATTCTTAAAACTAGCAGCTCTCTTGGGCCCCAGCACCTGACTCACAGAGACAGCTGGGTGACTCAGTTGTTTCTGCTGAAATGCACCACCCTGAAGAACATGAGTGGGAAGGGACTTCAAGAATGGTTAGCGTGCTGCCTTTGTAAGAAGATTCAATCTTCACTATCTACAAAGTAGAAGGATACAGTAAGGAGCAAAGAAAATCACCTAGACTTGGGATTTATTGATTTATTACACTGATTTATATAGCTGCCCAATCGACATCTGACTCAGAGTGGTGTACACAATAAAAACAACTCATATTTACAAGAACAAACCCACATGAACATATAATAAGATATAATGTGCCAAAGGCAACTTCGTCCACCTAAAACCATCCCTAAACCATCAAGATGGGCACAAATCCTTCTGACTCTATGTCTGGGGGGAAATCCGGGGCTAGAGGGCCTTCCAAAAGACAGAGAGGGTCAGGACCCAGCAAATCTCAAAGGGAACCATACTGCATAGACCAAGTGCAGTGACAAAGAAGGCACACCCGAGTCCCACTAGATCACACTGCTAAATTAATGGGACCCAGAGCACGCTCACTGATCAGATGGGCAGAAGTAATCGGAGACAGGCTGTTCCACAGATAACAGGCCCTGTGCAATGAAAGGTTTCATACTTCACAACCAGTACTTGGAACTGCACCTAGAAACCTACTGGGAGCCTGTGAAGCTGGGATGAGCCCAGCTGGGAGGCTGTTTGGTCTGGCGCCTGGAGGGAAGGGTATTTTTGTTCTTAACTTCTGTTTTTATTGATTGCTGTGAGATGCCTAGAATCATGATGTGAGATGGACAGCCATATAAGTTCTGTAAATAAATAAATATTCATGCCATGGCATTCTGGATCCTGGAAGAGCATACTATCTTGAGTTAAATGGCTTTGCTATAAGTCAACCCAGTCCATTCCTATTTCAACCAAAACCTCTGAATCTGCAGTACGGCAAAGCGTGAGCATGCTCTAATTCCCTCTCCCGCTAAGTTTCCATTAAATAACTCCAAGCTGTCAATGTTGTGTCTCCCATTCATTTATTAATTTACAAAGCAGGAGTGGGGAACCCATGTCCCTCCTCCTGCTATTGCTGAAATCCAACTTGTGTCATACTTGGCCATATGGATTCTAGAAGTGCCTGAGAAGAAACTGTTCAAGGTGCTCAAGAATGATGGAAATTATCTCTTAATTTCTTCATATGTTTTAGAAAAGATCTGAAACCTTTGTTCTCTGTATGTTTTTTTTTTCTGGGAAAGGACAAATACCAACCTTTATTTCTGCTAGGTTCTTATCACCATGGAACTGAAGTGAGACACTGACATTGGCTCCCAGCAAAATCCATGGTGAAATTCTTTTTCCTCTGAGGATGAGTTTGGGAAAAAATGGAGGTAAAGACCCTGGATAATGTTGGCGTGATCTTGACAACACAGATGTGCTTTAGAATTCATAAGGCACTGAAAGAATAAGTTCCTAAAACAAGCCATTTCAGATGGAGGTTCCTCATTTCACATTGGGGGATGCTGGTTGGGGGGCATAACATCCTGTGGCACTTTGCTAAGAGATTTATTCATGCTTCCAAAACATGTGCTAAGAGAGAAACAGAGTTACATCTTGAAAGGACCAGAATTGGAAGGAGCCCAGAAAGCAGCCCAGGTCTTTTGATGGCCTTCAAAAGTTTTTGAGATGCTGGGCCAGCTTCTCTTACTCTTTCTTTAAAAAGAAAAGGAAAAAATGGTTTCCTCTCCCCTGCTACCACAAGATGTGCTTAGCTAAGGGTGCTAAAACACCTAAATGTATCCATAATTTAAGAAAATGGCAGCACATCCCACCTTGGGCCATGTTTCTGCTACATGCTTTGGACTTTAGCCGAAAGATCTGAGATAGTGTTTGAAGAACATAGTGGAGCGCTTGTCCCCAGATGCACACCTCTGGCAGCCAGCCCAAGCAAGGAATGTTCCATCTATTAACTCAAGAGAGAGAAAGATGATGATGCTCGGCTGACTGGCTGCAGCACAAAGGGACCAATTATGCTCCTCTTAAAGTCTGCTCATGCTTTCTTTTATTGGGCCACACTTCAGGACTTAGAACACCCAGAAGACTCTTCGCAGAATCTCATTACCCAAAATGTGGCCGTTCAGATAGTAAGGTCTTCTGACCCTCCTCCTTCCCTAAAGACAGTTGCTATTTTCTTTGCATTCTGGAATACTGTCTTGCTCACTGAATTTTGGGTTTGAGCTGTGGGTTTCTTTAAATCCTCTGTGGGGTGGGGAAAAGGGGGATCCAAATTAGCTAAGAGGGAAGTAAAAACACAAGCTGCTGAGCTGTGATAAGCAGAATAACCAGCCCACCATCACAACAGCTTTCAGAGGTTCTGGAGAACTTGACAAAATGTTAATGTCTGTCAGACTAAAGAAACTGCTGATTGACCAAAGGAGGTGCTGCTTGTACAAAATTAATCATGTGGAAGAGACAAATGCTGTAATCACTCACCATGCATCCCAAACAGGATGCTGGAATCCAACTGGCTCGGCAACTCCAAAGTTGCCTTTAGGGCCTCATTTTATCGCACCTGCTTTACTTTCTGCCTGCAAATTAGTCTCTCCCAAATGCACTGGAGGATATTTATCCCAGCCATTACCAAATCATTATAATGGAATAGGCTGCTGTAAGCCAAAGGGGCTGTTGGTCCATTGTGCCACTTGCAATGCTGAGATCTCTCAAGATAGTTAAATCCAGGGACAACATATTCACCATCTGAACTCTGGACAAATTTCTAAAGAGCTTAAGGATCAAAGGAGGAAGCAAGGGATGGTTCAGCAGTCAATCTATGGATCAGTTTTTTGTCAAATATTCCATAAAGCCAAGCACTTACTCCTAGGTTTTGGGGGCTCTGAACAAGTCATTAATACTACCATTTACATGAGTCCCTCATTATATTTTAAACTCATTAAATCTTGGAGCAAGACTTCAAGATCACAAAATCACTCCACCAGACTACCATGGAATATTTTCAGGTACACATGGCTGATTTATTGAAATGGTAGAAAATGTATTCTTTCTAGAAATGTTGCTATTAAGAAAAGGTCCTGAAACACTGAAAAGTTGGTGAACTGAAGGTTATGGCAGTTGTTAAAAAATTAGACAGACCTAGAGAATGTCTGGAGACTCCAAAACCAGAGGATGATTTTAACAAAGAGAAAAAATGGAAACATAGCAAGAGAGATCACATTTCCAATTCATGTAGTTTTAAATTCCTAGAATGAATGGGAGAGTGTGATATCAAAGGGAAGGCGTAAGACAGCTGGAAGGGGCCAGTCAATGATGAAATTATCTTGGTAATCAAAACAAAACTCATCTTGGCAAGTCAATAAAATATTTAAAAAGCTTCCAACAAGATTCTCTGAATAAGAAGCCATCCCGAAAGTAAGGGTTGCTTTTTAAAAAAATCATCACTGCTTACCATTAAATGATTAAATGATCTTTGCCTAAACATGGGACCTCCAGCTGTGTGAACTTCAAGTTCCATAATTACTGGCTGGCACGGTATTGGTTATAGTGGTTAAAAGTTATGGGAGCTGAAGTCCTATACATTTGGAGAAGGCCAGGTTGGGGAAATTAGCTTTATAGCCACAAAAGCTCCCCATTAAGAGATCCGGCCCCTCCAGGAAAAACTTGGAGATTTCCTAAAGCAATCAGAAGATGCCATCTGTGGCTCTAATTAAGCACATGGAAAGAGAGATTCATTCACTAGAGAAAGCAGCCACTGATTAATACATTTGGGAGTCTTGTGTTATGTGCAAATCTATTTCCCAAACTAGAGCTGATTACACAGCAAAAAATCTAGAAGATGAAGGTATTCAAAAGGCAGCTTGGACAGAAGCAAAGAAAATATTTAAGTTTTTATAGCAGCAAAACAAACATGAAATAGCGCACGCGAAAGTGGGAAATATTTCAAGGTGTTGCAGTTAACCAAGACATACTGGTGTACATCTACCTGCACGAAGACAGAAACATTTATCAGCATAACCGATGATTTTAATCCCTTCAAAAATATGCTCCGCTACGCAGCATGTTGATGTATGTTATTATCATCAAGTTGGGAACAGATCAATTCATTCTGAAGCCTATCTGTGACAAAGGCGTGTGTACTTGTGTGCATAAGGATCAAAAACTCAAACAGAATTGCGAGCAAGAGGGTTTCATGTTAGGTTAAAATTATGAATTCTTTACCGTGACAATGTTAAGCATTGGTTCTCAGAATGGTAAGGATTCAAGAACTGTTCTCTAAACCACCCACAACTGCAGATTCCCCCTTTATCCGACAAGACAGCCATCTCTTCTCCCCATGCACCCCAAGGCTGTAAGGAAAAGACTCAGAAAGTATTATTGTGCTATTGCACACATCGTGAATTAGATCTGCCCAACTGAGGCAGTATGAACACTTTATGTGCAGACCAACCACCATTAGAAGTTCCTCAGCTAGTTCTAGCTGGCCATGTCATCAGAGGCACTTTTGTTGAGCAAGCGCTTTAAGACGTGCACTGATTCTCCTCTGAAAGTGTCACTCATGCTGATTCATCAATGTTGCAAGCAAAAGTTGGTACCTGGCATTTAGCCCTGGAACAAATGCTTTTGGCTCAAGAGCTGTAAACATTTCAAAAAAATCACAGGTTGAATGGTGCAATTTTGTCCAAGGGGACATTTAAAACAAAAACAAAAACCCTAAACCCTGCTGTTCCGGCCATGAAAATTTGCCAGAAATTTGTGCTAAAGGAACATGCTGCAGATTAATCGATCCTTGCACTACTTGGCATTTTTAGAGCTACAGCTTGGCTTGAAAATATGGGAGTGAATGACTGGGTTATTTAGAATATGATTTTGGCATCGTTCCTGCCCTTTCAGGTTTTACTAGATTTAAATCATACATTATTGTTTGTAAATTGCCACTTTTTTCTTTTTTGATGTTATTTTAATGAGGGGACTTTGTGGTTCAACCATTAATAAACAGAAATGGTCTGTGCTCTCTATGGGCTTGGTCTCCCTCTGTGATTGCAAGGGACTACGCTAGATGTGAATAAGAGGTTTTTATTTAATCACTACATATATCATTACATATATGTTTGGATTTGTCTTCCTAATACCCAGTTAGGACATATTAGCCAACAACAAATTGTTCATCCCTTCCAAAACTACAGTTAAATTTTTCCTACCTCATCCAATCAACCTTATCTGGTCGTTAAGAACCTGGAGAACATATTAGCTAAGGATCTCCCAAAATCTGGAAGCAGCACGGATATTTCATTCTGGCTGACTATCACCCTGGGCTTTGTGTTTGCTCCAGCACTTGCTCAGGACCTCAGAAAAAGCACAGATATTAAAGAGATTCATGTTGAGCCCTATAGATCAACAAATTTGGAGGCAATCAGATTGGAGAAGACCACTGTAGGCAATGCCTGATGAAATCCAAAAGAAGCCGCCAAAATAAATCCAGGATGTTGTGGTGGGAAATGCTTTCTGTGGCACGTACTTTGCACCATCCCATCACAAGCGACAACAGAATTAATCATGCATCTTTATTTGAACCACTTTTATTTTGAGTCTTTGTAATGCTAAAATTTGGGGCCATCCAATGAAGCCAGTTTCAGGAGAGACATAAAAGGTTATTTTTTCACAGACCATAGCTTTCGGGAATGGTAGGAGGCTGTGGCTCCTCCTAGTCTGGTTGGACAACAATGTCCTTCAACACGGATCATGATGGCTGGGGTTGCTGGGAGTTGTAGTTCGACAGCACATGGAGAACTGCAGGTTCTGAATTTTGAGAAGGTTGGCTTTAACTAGCCTACATAATATGTATACCCTCTCAGTTCTAACATTTGGCCTCCCACTCTTGCCTATCTTTAAAAAACAAAAGACACTCTTTCCAGCCACACCCACAAGTATTAATTACTTTGAGATATATATAATTCCATGAGATTTTATCACCATCATCTGGTTTTTAAAGATTCTGGTATTCATTTTTTTAAAAATACTGTTAGCTGCCTTGGACATTCTAAGAGTGGAAAGGCAGGATACAGAACAAACAAATACGGCAAAGTGATGGCCACCAACCTGGGTGGCTTTCAAATGAGACTGGGCCACTTCACAGAAATCTATTCAAGGATCTCTAGTCCTCCCAATCCATGTCACTTTTAAGTGTGTTGGCAGCCCTTACAGAAGGGAGGAATCTTTCTGCTGGATTAGGTGAAAGGCCTATCTAGAATCCAGCATCCTGTTGTTGTTCACTAAAGCCACGGGATGACCCTCTATGACAACTGGTCTACAGAAGCCAGAAAGGAGAAGACTTTCATTCACTGGATAAGTAGGATCCTCTAGTGCAGGGTTCCTCAACCTCAGCAACTTTAAGATGGGTGGACTTCAACTCCCAGAATTCTCCCAGCCAGCCATGGGAGTTGAAGTCCACCCATCTTAAAGTTGCTGAGGTTGAGGAACCCTGCTCTAGTGGATTCTACTTATAAAGCTGTATATTCTTTTGGCCATCAAAATACTGCTATACTGCATCCATCAGCTCACAGATTGGCTAATTAAATGCTACTTCTTACCTACTCTGCCATTTAGAACATGGGTAGTGAATCCTCCCATTTCCCCCTCCCCAAACTATCACTGCCTTCAGCAGAAAGTTTTCCCATTCTTCCTCCCCACGCACCACCCATACACATTTCGTGAAGAGAGCCGAGCTCACGTATATGCTTGTCAATGAAGATTTGCTGACAGCACTTTCCTAAAAAGAGAAGGAAGGGGAAAAAATCCGGAAGATGACTCAGAAAAGACAATCCTCTTCTAAATGGTATGAATTAAAATCACAATTTTAGGATGTGAGAAACAGTGCTGGTGCATCTTAAGTAGATTGGCTGAGAAAGGCAGAAAGCAAAAAAGAAAAAACTCCCTCTTGTTTTATGGGATAATCACAGATAGTAAGAAGGAAGTATCCCCAAGAGGAGAATCTGGACTCTGTTAACACCCTCCCCCCAATGTTCACCTTTCCTGGACTCAGCTTGGCATACCTTAAATTAGACTTTCCTCAGCTACTTAGCACTTGATGACACCACCAACATTCCTACCTCCTTTGCATTATTACTCTTTATTAACTCAGAGTGAAGAGTAGAAGCCTCCCTTTTGCCAATAAAAGTTATTGCTTTTATAACTGGAAACGGGCAACAGTGTAACCAGACAATTTAGAAGCAATTGGATGTTCTGCAGCCTAAAGAGACTGTGTGTGGCATGGGAAGCACCAGGCGGCTGAATCTAGGAATAGAAGAAACTATCTTCTTCTTGAGCTCAATACTTCCAAAATTGGCCAGGTACCACACACTGCACTGAGCCACTCTGTTGGATAAGCCAGGATGGTTGGATTCACATGTTGCATTAAGTCATAAACAATGGATTATAAGCAATAGTGGTAGGGTGTTTGAAGTATAATAAACCCAAACCAAAGAAATATTCATGAGGGCATCTAGCTACGGAAGGGCAGTGACCCTTCAACATTTCTAGCTGGCTTTTCCAGCCCCATCTTGAGACCAAATTGGCCTCTTTCTCCATACCAAGCAGTTGCCCCAACCCAGAGATCCTGCTCTTGTTAAATTCTAAAATTGATTGATTATGCGCCATCAAGTCATTTTCGACTCCTAGTGACCACATAGATAGTTTTTGTCCATGACAATCTATCCCTAACCTGGTCTTTCAAGTCTCCCAATGGGGCACTCATCGCCACTGTAACTGAGTCCATCCACCTTGCTGCTGGTTATCCCTTTCTTCTCTTTCCTTCCACCTTTCCCAGCATTAGAGCCTTCTTCAGAGAGCTACATCTTTGCATAATGCATCCAAAGTAGGTAATTTGAGCCTGGTTATTTGTGCCTTGAGTGAGAACTCTGGGTTGATTTGTTCAATGATCCATCAGTTTGTTTTCTTGGCTGTCCACATATTCTCAAGAATCTTCTCCAACACCAAAGTTCAAAGGCATCAATGCTCTTCCTAACATATTCTTTGGAGTCCAACTTTCGCTTATTGGACCACAGATGCAGCAAGCCAGTTTTCCAATATATAGCACCCCTAAGCTGTGGGGTAGGAAACAAACATCTAGAGGGACATGTTTCTTTGCACAGCCAAAGGTAGTTTCTGAAGAAGAGGGATTTGCAACAGGGCCCTGTTGCAGGGGAAATGGTTAAAATCTTCCATGTTCATAGTCATGCACACATCAGGGCTCCAATCCAACTCAGCAGCCACCCTCTATCATTCTGGCTTTGTTTAAAAAAAAAAAGACATCAGATGACTCAGTCATCTGCATCACTCATAATCACAATACCATCTCAGTCATGACTGCAGTTTTGAAAATGTCAGAAAAGGGGAACGTTATTAGCATTTGAGCATTGCCGTATGGGTCAATATTCCCCCAGCCTGGCACTTTCCATTTGTTGGGACCCTCAACCCCAGAAGTCTTAGCCAGGAAGTTTTCTGTTTTCCAAAACAAAAGAGTTGTTTGATTGGCATCAAAAGTGGGGGTGGAAATGGAAAAGAAGCCTACACCTACACCAGAGGAAGCAAAATATCTTTCAACTGACATTCAGTTCTTCAAACTTGACTGCATTTCTCAAACCTTATTAATACAGACCTGTGAGGTAATACAGCAAGAAATCTGGGGATACCCATTTCTCAATCCATGGGTTATAGGAAATACCCCCATCCTCAAGGATCTTCAAGGACTGCTTGATGCAGATAAGAGTGTGGCCAGAGCTGAGGCCCACCACCCAATGTTATTTTTATACATTTGTGGGGAGATACAATCCCCTCCAGGTACTTCTCCTATCTTTAAACCATGATAGCCATTTTTTTTTCCATTTCAGTTGTAGTAGCTAGGGGCTAACCCATTGAGTTTGGATGTAATGTCAGACTAGAGGTAGATTCTGCACTGTACATGGTTTAATGTGTGCAAGATCTAGCGTCCACTTTAGAATATTTGTCTATGATTTTCCTGGGTTTTATACGGTCTCAGTTCTTGGCAAAGAAAGTATTTGTAACTGCAGATTCCTGGTCAAGGTATGATTTCCACTTCCACCTCAGCAGGGAGAGGGTGTGGATACTGGTTCCCGGGATAAGAATTTTTGAAATCTGAAATCAGATTCTGGAATGCCGGGACAACATGCTTGGCTGTTGCTGCTTGTAAGATAGTAGAGTGCAGGAAAAAACCTTCCATAGTATTTGGGAAGCTCACTAAGTACTTTTTTTTCTGTTTTACAACTATCTCCTCCTATACTTTTGCTTTTTGACCACCGTCCATAATAATCTAATTTGGGGATCTTTGAAGTATTCCGTTTATTTAGCATTTTAATAACTTAGTATTTAGGATCTTATGCCCAAAGTAGTTTTGCAATTTAATGATTTAGTTTAAAGTTGGCGACCTTTTCGCTTTCTAGAATTTGTATTTTATCGCTCCACATTTTGTCAGTTTTATTATAACGGGTGCAATCCCAGGCAGTGACCGCAGTGAAGGTATCTGAGCTGATCTGCAGGAAACGTTCAGGGTGTTGAATCTTTCCAAACCCTTTCAAGCTTCCGCTTCTTCTCATCACTCCCCATCATCGTTGCCCCAGCTGCTCACTCTTACTATCAATCCCCCAAATTTAATGCCATCAGCATCCTCAGCTTCTTATGTGGCAGGTGCGCCCCACAGGCGATGGCCCCAGCAGTGCAGAAAACAGAGCAGCTGACTTGACTGGCAGCTGAAAAGGAGTGCCTCTGGATCTCCAGAGGCCAGAAGAGTGAAGGTGGGTCTCAAAACAATATCTGAATGGTACTAGTGTGCCAGGAAAGTCAGGCACGCCTGCTGCTGAAATGAGGACCGACGGATTTTCTGCACGCAGAAGATCCTGAGTTCAGCATCAAGAAACCGGCAACGTGAAAAAGGTCTTTCTATGGCTGCAGAAAATCACTGCCAGTCAGAGAAGGCAATAATACCAGGGCAAAAAAGGAGGATCCGATCTTGTAGAGGGCAGGTAGCTTCTCTGTTAGCCACACAGGGGCAAGCAGTCCTATAAAAAGGTCTACCACCATATTTCACAAGGATTCCCAACAGTGAAGTGTAAAATAATAAAGCAACGGAGGAATAGATCAATAAAGCAACATAACAAAAGCCAACTGCCAGTAAAATTACATCAACGGTAGAATGAAACTGGTATCTATAGGCGTCCGGCATTGGGGGGGGAGGACCAAGGTCCACTGCAGGCCAACAGTGCAAACCTGGATCATATACATTGGTTGTTTTTCCACCCCTTCCCCCACGGGGGGTGGTGGTGTCAAGATTTATTATTTACTTTGTTAAGCCTATTTTATCACACTTTCACTACACTTTTTGTTCATTCCCCATCCAAAACGGCAGGAAATGGTGCCAATCATTTTCCTCAAGCAAAATGAGAGAGGCCGGCTGGGGCCAGAAAAAAATAGGACTCAGGGTTGCATCCAGCCACGGGGGCTCCAGTTGCTGACCACCGCCTTGCATACTTTCTCAGACGCCCTCGCTCTCCTCCCTGCATTCCACCAATGAAGGTAAATGTAGAAATAATGGCAGGTGAAATTATGCTGATTTTCAAACAGCACTGAGCATACGGCAAGCAGACACTTAATTACCACTGTGGCACCTTGATCAGATTATTAGCGGGGCTAATTAAAATGATATAAATAGCAACTTCAGGCTCAGCTTTCTGGGGGAGGCAGGAGGGGGACTCTTCCAACCTGTCCGTCCTTCCTTCTTCCTCCCTCCTCCTCCCTCTCACCCCAGCCTTGATGCAGGGTGATTCCAGCAACGGTCTGCCTAGTGAATATCAAAATACTTGATAATTAAGCCAGAGAGGCACCGTGCCAAGCACAGTCTGATAGCAACAATGCCCTCCAGAGGATACACTCACACAATGTGCCAGCATAAGATCATCCTGTATTCTAGCAGCAACAAATTAGCACTTGGGAATATCTGGACATCCTTGCCCTGCCCCCAAGATGTTGCTAATGACCTGATGTGTTTGGCACTCATGAAGAACAGGAATTCTGCCCAGTGAACAGAAAAAGCTTCAACTGGCAACCCACTGGCAGGGATGGTTGAAGATGCCCCTTTGCCCAAGGCAACATACCATTGCATTCACGAAGGCCCCGAGAAGAAGACCAATGCAGAATATTCATTTGCCCCTTGGCAGCACCTGTAAAAAGCATTCAAAAGTGGCTATCACTCAATTAGCGAATTGCTATTAAATTGCCATTACTGGCAATAGAATCCTTATGCAGAATAGGCGTACGCCGGGCTGCTATATACTTGATCATTTCCCAATCAAGACGGCAAAAATTATGACACAGAGGGAAGACCCCAGGCCTGTGAAATGCCTTTGTGAGGCCCACCTTTTTCAAGATTGGGACCCACAAGTTCTCTTCAAATAAAAATGCTACAGAAATGCGTACTTGCCTAGCTGCTCGTATGCGCCTATCTCCCAAACTAGCCTCATCGTGACCAAATCACACACTGTCCAGTAACAAACAGATCTGCCACTGAGTCTGCTGGCAGAACTTCAACAGTGGGACATGGACCTTTTATTGCATTTACATCCTGCACGTGTTAGAAGTACGCTGACCCAATGCGATATACGAAGAGGCAGGAAAAATTCAACGGAGGTCTCATGCCTCCTTCTCCCCACTCTTAAGAGCAGCTTATAAAGAGCCTCGCATGAGACGCAGCAGCGGCAATCAACCATTAGATCTGCAGGTGCCAAAAACAGTTTGCTCCTTCATCAAACAAGCCTGATGCTTGGCAAAGAGAAATCAGGACAATCAGAACTCTATTTTACATAGTTTCTCCTCCTCGGGAGGAAGCTAAACCGGCTTTCTGGGTTGCAGGAGACTTGCAGCAAACCAACAAACTTATTTACAAGAGAATAGATCTTTGATTTACAAAGAGTAGCATATCTGAGTTTTAAGAATCTGGGCACGTTCATCTATTAACAGTTGCCAGTAGGCTGGCCTGAGAATTGCAGACTCCCCCACCAAAATCTCATCCTGTACTTTTACAGGTAGCCGGTTTTTTAACTGTGTTCTTTTATGTCAGCCTTGTCCAACTTAGCTGTATGTTGGAAAGTTATGCTTGGTGGGGATGATGGGAGTTCTAAAAGAGGGAGACTGCTTTATGCTTTTATGAGCTTGTTGTGCAAGTTGAGAATGTTCATCCCTGTTCTTCCCAGGCAGGAAAAGGACTTGTAACAGAATATGGTATTCCAAAATATCTGGGAAGATAGTTTCTAGTTTCCCAGACCAGCTCTCTACTTCTCCTCCAAGAACTGAAAAGAGATGCCATCTCTGTGGTAAGTGCATTCAGTTCCCCCCTGAATAGTCTTGGCACTCAACATCAGAAACAGAATCAATAGATAGTACCAACAGAAGAGAATATATGTAGCTCAGGGTTGAATTGTAGAGTCCTTGGGGTTCTCTGAGCTTGATTGCTTTCTTGCAGACGTTTCATTACCCGGCTAGGTAATGAACTAATGAAATGTCGGGTAATGAAAGGTCTGCAAGGAAACAACCAAGCTCAGAGAAGCCCAAGGACTCTACAATTCAATAGACAGTTTCAGCCAGGTCTTCCAGGAAGCATGTCACCCAAAAAGGGTGACCAGGTTGGTTCATCCATCAGGCAGAGAAGGAGCTGCAGCAGAGAGATTTCTTCCTTCAAGTCTCTCTGCAAAAGAACCTCGGTCTGACCGCAAGGCTGGGCTGGACTACAGAAGGAACAGGAACATGCTTTGCTCCAATACCTCACCCACGGGTTTAAGAAGAGTAGGACTGGAATTTTCCAGTAGATATGGAGGTTGGGTATTTTTACAATCAACTGCAAGCCATCTGTACCGGTGGATGGACATGTGGTTTCTAATGTTTCCAAATCACAAGATAAAACGCACACTCTTTCCTCCCACAAGTGCAGCATGGAGATCTCTAGGACAGAGGGCACCTCTTTCTTCTCCACTCCCCTGCACAGATGGCTCAACTGCAGGCAAAACACGACATCCATGAAGTTCCAGAGCCGTCACTTCTTATCCTTGTACACTGTGGTGGTGACAGGTGGACAGGTTTGCCCGAGGCATGAGATATAACTAAATGTGCCCGCTCCCTTGTGTGCATGACGGGAGATTACTTATTTGTTTTCTGCTGCAGAAAGGACTCATCAGAATAGAAGCTGGAGACCAGGAGAAAAACCTCTTGGGCTTTGACAGAGGCTCTCTCTTTTCCCCGTCTCTTAGCAGATGGTGGCAAGAGTGCAATTTAAGCACACCTCTTATGGTGGGGGGAGCAGGGGAGGGAGATAAAAGCTTTCTTTGATCAGGAGGTGCAGAGAAAGCAGTCCTGTTCCTCAAACAAGCACTCCCTTGGTTTTCAGCCAGCATCAGCAAGAGCGGGTTCAGCTGGAGATAAGGCAACGCTGCATTTGGCAAATCCAGCCCGCATTCGGATGATACTAAGATTGCGACAATGCCTGGCAGCTGCAATCAAGGCTGGAGGAAGCACTCCAGAGAAATTGAGCCTTCTGCACAACCAACTGCAAATCTCAGGCTGAGGGCCAAGTCGCAGTTTAGGAGAAGATAAAAAGAAAAGAAAAAAGCAACCGAGTTCAATTAAAATGTACACTGCTGGTGCAATTTGAACAAAAGTCCTGGCACATTTAGCATATCATATACATTTCTGGGCTTCATGCCTCTATTTTTATTTTCCCGAAAAGCAAAGAGCTCTTTGAATACTTGCAAAGGGCCTGTCTAGGCAACAAACTCCAGGCCACAAAACCCACAACACAGTGTAAGGTTTTGAAGGAATGCCAGACTCTTAAAGGAACCGTCCGTGTATTAAGGAAGCCCTTTTGGCAGACGTGGAGAGTGAGGATCACATCTGTGCAGAAGCAGCTTTTGGCTCCGTAACAATTTATTTGGACAAAATCTCTTCTCCCCAACAGTTAACCACAAACACCATCTAATTTATGCACCATTATTCTGCAGGATTCATATTGCTGTAATGGACTTCCAGTGCATGTAATGAAGGAACCGAGCTATAGAGAGATGTGGTAATCTCCTTAGACTTTCTATTCTTCCAGGCTTAAGTTCAAAACATCGAACTCTGAAATGTCCTTCTTGAGTGACAGATAGGACAAGGGTGTGTTACATACAGTCCACAAATTCTTTTTTCTTTTTGCACAGGAAGGCAGAGCACCCTCCAACCACATCAGTGTGGCATCATTACAGGTGGATTTTGTTCCTTCTGTGATTCAAGGCGTAAAATAGCTTTAAAACATTAATATATATTCTACACTCAAAAAAGACAGAATTTTCTTAAAAAGTCACGTCTGGCTCACTTGCATGACCCACCCTATTCACTGCCCCAGACCACTGTAGTGCTCAGGACTGGGAAAGAAATGCAGTTCTTGATCATAGAAATAATGTCATCTCCTCGAAATACAGTTGAGAGAAATATGCTACCCATTAATTGCTGTGTATAACTAACTGTTCTATCAATAAGCCTTGATAGGAAAACAAGGTTTCTCCCCTTTTGCAATAAGCAGACATCATTCTAAGGCAGAGGTGCAAAATCTGAAATTCTCCAGATGTGGTTGGCCTACAACTCCCATCTTCCTTGAACACTGGCTCTAACGGGCAGATGCTTTTCACGGTTGAAGGCAGAAGAGATGTGAAGGACTGCAAAACATGTCATATTTTGCTAGCAGAAGGCATTGAAATATCAGCTGCGGAACACAAAGTCACTAGAAGAAGCTGTTGCTTATGCACATCGCTGAAGAGCACCAAGTGGCACTTGGCCAGCTTCTGTCAAGCAGCCAGAGCTAGACTAAATGAACCACGGACTGTTCCTGCCAAATGAAGCTTCTGCTGTTAGCAGCTGTCAGTAACCAACGGGCATGCCTAAACATTCAAGAGGGTTTGCTGAAGAAGGTGAGAACGCTAAGCAATCATTCCAGCTATCAGTCTGGATGTTTCCATTCTCATAAGCTCCCAAGTGAGTTTACCAAAGTTCAGCTCCATCAGGTGGCTGTCAGACCTCTCTCACTACAGTCTAGACTAGCAATCCAAGGAACTAAGAGCTCTGATTACTAATATTTATTAGAAGGAAGTTTAAGAGACAACACAAGAATTCCAGCAAGGACTCTTCTTTCAAGTGAAACACTTCTATATAGGCAATTGGCAATGACCAAATTCTTGCCTGCTTCTTCCCAGTTTTTCAGGGAAGAGGGACATACACCTACCTGTACCGCTCTGCCTTCACAAATGCCTGCTTCATGACTTTTGTACCTGTTTTCATCTTATCAGCAGAAGAATTAAGATTCATAGTGGTCAGTCTCTCCCTTCTAAGCTACCAAGCCAGTTTATCCAAGGTTACCCCTGCCTCTCCCATCACCTGGACTCCCCTTCTCTTCATCTTCACAAGAAAAAAAAGCCAGTTGTGATGGAGGCTCTGTGGCATATATTTTGCAACTGCTAAAAAAAAAAAAATGGGAGAGTTTGGTGTAGTAGTTCAGGCATCAGGCTAGAAAGTGGGAGACCGCGAGTTCTAGTCCCACCTTAGGTGTGGGCCAGTCATTCTCTCAGCCCTAGAAAGGAGGCAATAGCAAACCACTTCTGAAAAACCTTGCCATGAAAACTGCAGGGACTAGTCCAGGTAGTCGCCAGGAGTCAAGGCTGACTCAAAGGCACGGGGGGGGGGGGATTAGAGAGAGAGAGAGAGGCCGCTGCTCCACCCCAAAGCTTTGTCCTGGGTTCAAACACCAAACTCTCCAAGAAGTAGAGCTGAGAAAAACTTAGGCAGGAGACTTCAGACAACCACAAATAGATAGTGTTTCAGCTGGACAGACCAAACATTTAATCTTGTATATGACAGTTGTCATCTGTTTAGTATCTTCAGCATCAAACAGTAGGATCAAACAGAAAACATTTCTTAATGGAAACTTCTGTTTTCTCTTTAGCTACTGACCAGGGCCTGTGCCAACTAGGGGAAATGCAGCTTGGCATGTGGAAAGACTGTCATTTTAAGATGCTCTCTTTAGTGCCTCATAAAGCCCCATAAGAGCCATGTATTTGATCCTCCAGCAGAGAACTCAATCAAGAGACTTCTTCTACCTGAAGACCTCTGTCACACTGCTGGAGCTATTCTTTGCTAACAGAGCTGTTTTTTTTTTTTAATCTCGCAGACAGCAGACACTAATGCTTGCACTGGCAAACAGGTGTGTTGTTCTCCCTCTAAGAAAAGCAATAAGAACAATAATTTCTAAAAGCCCAACGACGCTTTACAAAGCAGCCCCCTGTGCGGAAATCCGTTTTTATTTTCCTCTGAGAAACGTTGCCAGCCCTCTTTTTCAAGCAGATGAAACAGCACCACGCATCTCTCTTGCATTCAGAATGCATCCCATAGCAGATTTATTGCATTTTCACTATTTCAGCTGCTCTGGGAAATTGGTACTACAGGAAATAAGAGCTTTTTGCCTGAAAAAATGTCAGAGGCTTCTCTATCTCCTCCTCCACCTGTTTGTAATGGGAGGTGAGAAATCTTAAGGCCCCTTCAACAGAAGTGTTGAAGGAGAACCCACAGAAGAGGACCTCTACAGGGCAACTCTTCTGTGAAATAAATTCCAGAATCACAAAAGGGCCAGGTTCTGAGTTCTCCAGCACTCTTTGTGGAACAAAATGTGACCCAGAGCCTTTTTAGGAAGCAAGTCAAGCTAAAGTCACAAGGCTGGTGTCTCAGGGCTCCAGAATAAAACAGCAAATAATCCATGGTCAATTGAAAAGAGACCCTAACTCTTCTCCGTTCTCCATGGAAACTCTCATGTTCCATGATGCATGGAATACCATGTCAAAGAGAGGTCGAATGTTTTTATAGGAACAAAACTGGAGATAGTTTCGAATGGTGCAACAGAGACAAACACCAATAAAAATCCCAAACCAGTGGATTAACCAAAGGAGTGGAGGATTCTAAATTCAATATTTGTTGTTTAGTCATTAAGTCGTGTCCGACTCTTCGTGACCCCATGAACCACATTGCGCCAGGCCTTCCTGTCCTTCACTGCCTCCCTGAGTTGGCTCAGTTTCATGCTCATGGCTTCAGGGATGCTATCTAACCATCAGTTCAACAAAAGTTAATAACATAATGTGCAAGCTTTCAAGTTCCAGTCACCTTGACCTAATATACATTCTGGATTTTTGTTGTTTCCCTTTTTTCTCTCAGAGCCAATTTAGCCATTGCTGCATTTCAGGTGCATTAAATAACACCTAATTTGACTATTCAAAAGTAAATCTTTTGCTATAGCTCGCTGTGCATTTAGTTTGCCTTTTCTACAGGCAATTAGGAAGACAATCCAATTATTTAAGGTGATCCACCTTTGCGCTGATGAAAATTAAACTTAATCCAATACCCAGGATGCAGCTAAAAGTTCTGAGGTAGTAAGTTGCCTTACAATGAACATTACTGGTAACTTAAGACAAATAGCTACAATCTCATGTTTAAAATTCCATTCTGGATTCTGTTGGATTCATTTTGTAATTCTTTGACAGTCTGAGCAAGTGTACCTTGGATAAACACTGTGGAGGAAACACCATTCCCAACCTTTCCATTCCCTCCACAGGACAGCACCTAATCTCAAGGTGTCACTAACCAATCTTCGTTTTTTGCAATGTGTACCATCTTGATTGCCTCCCAGTTTCTAGAGTATTTCCAGCAAAACACCTGAAAGCCATTTTAACTTAACCAGATGAGTGATTATTTGCAAATATATTCAGTAGGCCTCCATCTGTCAGGCTTCCCAGGTAGACCAGACAGGAAACACAACCAGATGAGCTAATTCTACTTTATTGTTAATTGTTAAGGCTACCTTAACAGAATCTTGCAAGTCTGAAAGTACAAATCTCCCGTCATCTCCTTTACAGCTTGAGAAGTTAGGGAAGGTCCCTTCTGAGCCTCTTTCTCCATCCATTATGCAGCTGTGGGCTGTGCCCTCTCTTATCTGATCGTTCCCTAGGCAACATTTCTTCCCCCCCACCCCATCTCCCAAGGTCATTTCCACATACCATTACACCATCCTTTGGACCAGTGAGTATATAGCTACTCTTATGCTTTGATAGCATGATAGTCTCTCTCTCTCTCTCTCTTTTTGAAATGTAAAAATTTCTGAGAAAATAAAATGAGCTTGGGTACCAAGGAACATCTTGTGGTCATGTTGCTGCTGGACCCTAGGTTAGGAACTCGGGATTTACAGACTGTGGAATGATGAGCCCATTCTTAGATGACCCTACAGCCCTTGAAGCAGCCCTGCTTTCCATCTGTAGATTTACTTGGACCTCATTTCCTTTTTTTTAATAATAATTTTATTAACCATTATAATTAAAAAGATAAGAACTAATACAAACTAAAAAAAATAAAAGAACAAGAAAAAATAGAAAGTGCAGGAAAGGAAAAAGAAAAAATAGAAAGAAAAATAGAACACAAAGAAAAACTAATATAGTAAAGAAAAAGAAAAGAAATATATAAAGAAATGACTTCCCCCTTCATCACAAGTATAAACAATTTTAGTAACTTATTTTCTCTTAAAATACAACAAATGATCTCTTCTTCCCATATCCCATCTCTTTTTTTATAATAATGTTATTAAAAGTTTTAATTACAATGGTAAAAGAGAATACGAAAGAAAGAAAGAAAGAAAGAAAGAAAGAAAGAAAGAAAGAAAGAAAGAAAGAAAGAAAGAAAGAGGTGCAAAAAATAAAAAAAATAAAAAACCCTAAGAAAGCAATTTCTCACCCTTATTACAAGTATAAACAATTTCACAATCTCGTCACCTCTTACTTAACAGATATAAAACTCTTCAACTCATAAATCATCTCTTAACTATAGGCAAATCCAGGAGGTAATGTCTTCTCCAATCCAGGTGTCAGTAAAAAGTCCAAACAGAGCCCTAAAGTAGTAACATTAACATATATAAAACTCAACATTCCACACCATATCCCATCTCTTATCTATAAACAAATCTTTAAACCCTCATCATTCAGTCCCGGTCAGCAAAAGTCCATTAAGGGTTATCAGAGATAACAACATATCTATTTTAACCTTGATCAAATAAACCAACTTTATGTTCCTTCCTTTTACTTTTAACAACCTTGATCTTTAATCCCTTCAAATACTGTCCTAGAACTTGATTTCTTTTCCTTTTTTCTTTGTCCTTTCTCACAAAATCATTTACTTAGACCTCATTTCCAAGTAAATCACAATGCCCAGCATTGCCACACAGGCTTTATCTGGAAATTCCAGCCTGGGTTTCATTTCCTACCCTTGAAACTGGATGAATCCCAGCTGGCAGCCATTAAATGTGAGCTTTCTGCATCTTTGTTTCAACATTTTTTACTGATGTTCCTCATCAAAGCTGAAAAAAGCTTGGGGAGCATTATGGGCTAGAAAGAGGTAGCATTTAAAAAAAAAAATCTGAGCTCACTTGTCAAGCAGGAAGTCAACGCTTTCCACCAACATTCTTGAGTTTGGACCAATGACAAGAAAATGAGCCAAGAAATTAATTCCCTGTATTCAGCAAATTTTTTGCAGCCCTAATAAAATGTTTAATATTTGAGAGAGTGTTCTCTTGGGAAGCCTACTGTGCTTCTATTGTGTTCTGAGAGATACATTGTCTCATTGTTTCCTGGACTGGTGGCCTTCAGAAAAGGTGGGGCACAAGTCTCTACCCTCCAGCCAGTACCACCATAACAAATCCTCTTGTACATTAACCATTTGGTTTCAGACATTTGTATCCTTTGATGGCTTCCAAAATTCCAGTTCTGGCTTAGAGATTTAATTCTTATATGTTGACCACATAATGCTGTTGTCCTTTACCAAACAGAATTCTGGATCAAAGGGACTATGACCAAAATTAGAATTCAGAAGCCAATATTTACAGAACCTGCAATGAACAGCTGCAGCACAGAGTGTGTGTTTATGTTATAATGCTGTTTGGAACTGCTCAACTTCTTTTCACATGTACCTAATCTGCTGGAAGTCCATCTCAGCATCGTCCTCATTCTCCAATTAGGAGGTCGAGGAAGGCACTGAAGATTAAGTCAATGGATATCAGTTTCTTCTGTCTGTGGATCTGTTCTGTTTGCAGAATTTTAGAGAGCTCCCCCATGCAGAAAATTTGGAATGGTAAGCACAGAAGCAAAGATGTAACTGGGAATTGCAAATACACCCTGAATTTTGGATGGGTGCCCTCTCTCCCTACTTTTTGACAGAGAAAGAAAGATGAATTGAGAGAAGCTCTGAGCTCCCTCCAGTTTGTCTGCACGAACTCGGCACATCAGAAAAAACATTCCCTGGGGAATATCTGAAGAGGCAGCAGGAAATTCTGTGCAGTCGAGAAAGGAAACTCAGCTTCCAAGCATCAAAATGAAGGAAGCTTTTTCTGACACACTCAAAACGTCCAATGGCCACAAAGCAGGATCCCAGTTCTCTGAATGCAGAAAACTTTATCATCACAGCAAAAGAAAAAAATGACTTCCCTCTAGGAGAACCCCTGCAAGACAAAACCACACTCCAGTTTTACTAGTATGAAGATGGTGCTGCTACTCGGTCTCTGCTCAGTGCTAGAGGAACCAGTAAGCTTCACCCACAGCAGGAGATGAACTAGTGGCCTTTCAGTTTTCAGGAGTGGAGGGAGAATAATGGGTTTTCTCTACTTCTACCTGCGAGATGCCTCTTAACACCAATAACACTGACCACTCTCTGTTGCAGGGTCTTCAACCATTTTGGCCTGGTGGGCACACGATGATGGGTGCTTGTGCAAAATGGCTGCTGTTCCATGAGGATGGGATCCATTTGTGGCCCATTTTGCTCTGCAGCCTGCCAGATTCCTAATTTATTTTAATTCAAAGAGGGGAATGGTTTTTTAAAAAGTTGGTCAGGCTGGGTGTCAAAGGAAGTATCCACAGTCATACTGGCATCCTAGGGGTGTGATGGGGACCCTGGATATGTTGTGTTTGTCAGCCAGTGTTTCTCAACCTTGGCAATGTGAAGATGTGTGGACTTCAACTCCCAGAATTCACACATTGCCAAGGTTGAGAAACACTGTTGTGGACTAAACACATGGAAGACCACCACTACCATTGGACCTTCCTAGTACAATTCCAGAAGAATTCATGGGCATGTTAACTTGAGTTCTCTGCTCTCACAAGCCTGACTTGCAGAGCAAGAATTTCTTACATATATCATTTTTGCATCTCCCAAGAGCCCAACAGAGCTTGTCGCTGCCTGGGATGGGGCGTGACAGGATAAGTCACCATCTGCCCCCAATGCACACAAACATTTCCCAGCACAGTCTAATCCTGGAACAAGGTCTTGCCCTAGCCCTGGGTTCCTCCTCTGATATTCATTCAGAGGATGCTTGGCTGAGCTGGCAGAGAGGACAGAAGAACTCTTCCAGAGAGAGCCCCTTGGTATGCTAGGCTCAGGAATATGGATGTGTGTCACTCCCAGAAACGAGATATCAATTCACCTCCTGCAGGTTTAATCCAGGGCAAGCCATTTTGATGGTACAGGAGAAAAGGATTGAAAGGGCATTTCTACAACTGATGGGCAAAGGCTATCAAAAGTATGATAGGCTGGTAAGCTCACCAGTATTGAAATCAGAGCTTTAGAAAAATCCTTCCTCCACCTGGTACCCTCCAGATGTTTTCAGACTGCAATTCCAAAAATGCCAACATGGCTTAAGGCAGGGCATTCTGGCAATGGTAGTCTCCACCCATCTGGAGAGTACCATGTTGCAGAAAGTTGTTTTAGAAGGAAACCACTAATGTACCCACTATACCAATTCCCATGGAGAACCAAACACCACTTTTAAGCACTAATCTCCTTTTCCAGGATAAAAATGTAAGCAATGGTGTTTAGCAGAATACTAGCTCTGTGAAAGCAACTCAAGACTATAGCACTTAAGAACTTCTCTTTGGTTGGTTGCAAGCAGAAGTCTTTCCGAGGTTACTCATGGAGATTCTTATAAAGACAATAGACTATACATCATAAAATCTTGCTTAACTCATCGGAGAAGACCACTCAAAGCTCTTCCCTATGGCAGCATTTTTCCTCTCCTTGAAATGGAAGTGGCCTGGGTCTTCTTGCATCAACCCAGAGGGATGGGAAGCATCACACTGCCCACACAATACCCTTTAAATCACAGGAAAGAGACTTTTCTTTTTAAATCATGGGCCATGGGACATTGAATCCTAGGAATCCCAGCAGGAAGTGATCTTCACGAGTCTTATTTCCAGTTAAACAAAGAGGTAGATAGGCCTTTTTTTTTTTGCTATCAGGAGCCATCTTCCTGTTGACTTCAAGAATGGGACCACCCAGTTTGAAAAACTAAATGCTTTTTCAAACAAGCTGACAGGAATTTGCCCACCAAATTCCTAGGTATCCGAATGAAATCTCAACCAGCTTCCAGTGGTTTTCCCAATCCTATCCATCACGGGCCCCTCTCTACATAAAGGCACAGATCATGAGGAAGGGTACTGAAACTGAGTTAACATTAGACCATTGGCACAAGCAAGGATAGATGCCCTTAATGGCCCCTGGTCTGGGACAGGGTAAGATGGAGCTGCCAAAAATGGTTTCCTTCACAACTTTCACATCAACCATAGCCCTCCTAAAACACTGTACAGCTATCCATAACTAACTCAATTGTTTACAACAAAGCAGCCAGCTATCAAATTAAAGCTTTAGGGACTGATATGAATTCTTCTCACTTATCTGCCTTTACAACAGAAATAACAGAGAGGAGGAGGAAAGAAAACTATTTGACTAGGCTTCACCATCCTATGATTTTATTTATTTTTTTAGATGGACAGGTATTTCCCACTGGAACAGCAAGAACAGCACCACAAAACATCCGAGATCCATTGTTCCTGCATCACCTGAAAGCATGCATACACAGCACAAAACTCTTGGGAGACTTTTTTGTTTGCATTTCCCTGCTGGCCCAGAATGAATCCAATGGACTGAATATAAAACTAATCAGACCCAATTTTAAGAAGAAATGATTTAAAAAAAAAAAAAAAGGACAAAGACCTGTAAAGATACTGCATTTTGAATCTTACAGTAGAAGGGGGAATTAGGGAGAGGAACAATGCCAGATTTTCCATGTCTAGCTGAATAGGTTGTATCAGATTCTGCTCAAATCCCTCTTCAAGGTTATTTATTCCCTTGACCTCCCCAGCAGAATTCTTGCAACTCTTTGCTCCCCCAAGTGGTGAGCAATGCCAGGGACTAAACTCTTCGATTTGGCTTTCTTTTAGAGAAGAAATTGTTGGAGACCTACTGGATTTCTGTTCTGTCTGGTTAATCCACAAATATAGAAGATACCTGGAAGAAGGCAGCAGACTTGCAGGTAGGCAGTTCAGATACCAACCGAGAAATACCTCCTATCTTCCCTCAAAATATTTTCAAATGTCTTCTGCTGATGCTGACTCTCTTCTCTGTCTTAACTTTCTTCCAGAGTTACACCAATTCCCTTAATTTGGAGAAAGGGTCATCTTCTCTAAACGAGTAGCCCCGTTTTTTTAAACCTACACTAGGGAGATTTCTGATCAAGAAACCAGCTTCTAATAACCAGCTCTCATAAAGAGAAATAGCCAGATATAATAACCAGAGAAAGCTGCTTCAAACTGTGATCACTAGTCAATCTAGTTCAAACACCCCTACCCAGACAAACAGCATTTCTCCAGGCTTATGGTCTCCTAGTCCAAGCTGGTGAAGGGCTCTCCTGTGAATCCTTGTCACTACTTTTTTAGCAACTGTTCTATCATCATCATCATCATCATCATCATCATCATCATCATCATCATCATCATCATCTTTCTAATTTTAAGTTTGAGAGCCATGTAACCACCACCAGCACTATATTTTCTTCCTAATCTGAAGATGTTTGAACCTTTCTCTCCTCAGGTCAGGATCTGCTTCCTCAAATACAGTCCATATAAATAGATGTATGTATTTCACTTAGCATTACTCTTCCTAATGTCAGCATTTTTGCAAGATTTTTTTTCTCTCCTTTTGCTCTAACAGGAGCGGTTGCTGCAAACTCTCCCCCAACAGCAGGCCCCTGGAGTTCCTGATGACCCCAACCCTATTAGCCTTTTGGAAGACATTAAAGACCTGGATCTTCCCCCAGTTTTGGGGCCAGGAGTTAAGTCAGCCCTGTGGGCTGATCTGTTTGGTTCCAGTGTTTGGACTGGAAGTAGAATATTCTTTGACCCTGTGCATGCTTTTATGCTGATTTTGTTGCTTCTGGATGTTACTATATGTACATTGTGTTTTTGTTTCGATTTTAATCCTTGTTCACCACTTAAAGTCACTGTATTAGGAGACGCACAGCTATACAAATTTATTTAAATACATTTATTTATTTAAACAACTGAAATGCCCGAGTACCAGACTAGGTGGTAATATTCTAAAAACCATGTTAATGTCCTGCAGTGGGACTTCTGCTGACGTACAGCATCGAAGGCACAAATTGGGGTGCCTGCATTAAAACGTGAACTGATTCCTCCCATTTCCCCAATGACAGTCTTTCATTTATATGAAAACAGCTATCATGTCTTTCTTTCAATCTTCAGTTTCCTGGGCTGGGAAGATAAAGAGGGTTGGGAATTAAACGAACTGTGGTGACAGGTTCAGAAAAGTGAGCTAGATATTAATCTGCTGAGGTTATGGATTCTTCCAAATGTACCGAGAGCCAGGTAGAACAAGGAGCTGGACCAGTTCAACTGGGTGTTAACTGTTCTTTTGTCCTAGACATGTTTGGGTCACAGACATGGTGCTCAGCTCTCACCTAAAAGGCAAAAGGACACCGCATTTGTCCATCTCCTGTTCTATCTGGAATTCAAAATATAAAAGGAGGATGTTGCAAAACAGCCAAGTTACAGTATTAGCCGAGACAAAGATAACAGTGAGTTTGAACGACAGGAAGCATTTTGATGGCAGTTTGGAGGACATCTTCATGCCCACTGGAAAAGAGCATCAGAGGTACAAAAATGTTATCTCAGAAACACCCCCTTCCCCAGATAGCATCACATCCTATCTAAGCTGAAAGTAGAACAAACACTCCCATTCAGGAGATGGTCTTACAACCAGCCAGTTCACTGGATAAAACTTAGCTGAAGGGCAAATTGCAAGCCAAGTCTTATATCCTTGCTTGGAGCAGCTAAGATAAAATGCAAAGTTGAGACCAATTCTCGCAAAGTGCAGGGCACACACAGGATACAAGTGGGATTTGCAGGAAAAACAGACAAGCTATGTGGAAACTAGAATGAAGCAGAGAAAATCATGCAGAGGCTTTATTTATAGCCCCATCTTCTTCCATGGAACATGGGGATGCACATCACAATTTATTGGAGTAGTTTAGCTGTGGGGTCCAGAGAAGTAATTTTAGATTATGGCGTTCATTGCCTTGCAAGTCACCTTTTCTTTCTGTGGAAATGAGCACTGCAGCTTTCTCTGACCTGATGCTCCCCAGATTTATGAGGACCACACAACCTGTAGAGTCACTTCCACCCATGAAAACCTCACTAGGTCCTCTAACAGTCTCAGAAAAGCTATTTAGTGGCAGGGTGTAAGATGCAGGCAGAAACAGCACACCCTGAATAGCACAACCAAGTAGTTGGCATTCTGTACAGGAACATCTGCACAGTGTATGGGCTACACCCTCCCAAGTCCAGATGGGAGATTCCTCAGAAGGTCATGGAGAATAACAGATCCTGTGGGACTTCCAGATCCAGATGGACAGGCAGGTACTGTCCAATCAACCAGACATCGTGGTAATAGACAAGGACCAGAAGACAGCAGTGGTGATAGATGTAGTAATACCAAGTGACAGCACCATCAGGAAGAAGGAGCATGAGGAGCTGGAGAAGGACCAGGGCCTGAAGGAGGAACTAGAGAGGATGTGGAAAGTCAAGGCCACAGTGGTCCCAGTGGTGGCAGGAGCACTCGGGGCCGTGACTCCTAAGCTGGGAGAGGGGCTCCAACAGATCCCAGGAGCAACATCGGAGCTCTCTGTGCAGAAGAGTGCAGGGCTAGGAACAGCTCAGATCCTGCGCAGAACCCTCAAACTCCCAGGCCTCTGGTAGAGGACCCGAGATTGAGGAAGACACAGACCACCCAGGGGGGTGAGAGGGAATTTTATATAATTTTTATTGAAGATTTTTTTAAAAGGAAGATAAAAACTAACGCAAACTAACAAAGTAAGAAAAAGAAAAGAAAAAGAAAGAAAGAAAGAAAGAAATCAAAGAGAAAGCTAAAAGCGCAAGAAAGGGGGGGAAAGTAAAAGAAAAATAGAGAAGAAAGAAAAAAGGTACAAAGAAGTAGCTTCTGATCTTCACAGCAGTTATAAGTACAATTATAAATTTATCTCTTATTCTATGGCTACAACATAACTCTCTTCTTTCTATAAACTATCCTGTCTAATCATCAAAACCATGAATCATAAGTTCATTTTTTTCTGTTTACACAAAACGTCCATATGGGGTTTCCCATCAGCAGTAAATGGAGATGTTGTCTTTTCACTGATCAAGGAAGTCAGTTTGGCCATCTCAGCAAGTTCCATCATCTTCCCCAATCATTCCTCCATTGTGGGTAATGCCGAACCTTTCCATCACTGAGCGTACAATAAGCTCACTGCAGTTGTCATGTACAAAAACAAAATTCCACGACTTTTTTCCAACTGTTATCCATCAATCCCAAAAGAAAAACCTTCGGTTTCAATTGTATATTCATCTTTAAAATCCTCTGAATCATTGGGTGTATTTGAATCCAGAATTTTCTGGCTTTTTTACACGTCCACCAAACATGATAAAGTGTCCTTTCTTGTTGTTCACATTCCCAACATAAATTTGAAATACCTTTATACATTCTAGACAATTTCTCCGGTGATATATACCAACGAAGCTTTTTTGGTGACATATACCCAAAGAAGCTTTTTTCTGATGGCCCTCCTCTGTGGAATGCTCTCAGCAATTCCATGTTACTCTCTTTGTTTTTTATTCTATTTTACTAGGGAACAGTGCCTGATGAAAAAACATTTTTAAATCCCCTCAGGCCTTTTCAACTCTTTAAGAATATAAAACTGGTTTAATCCTTACATTGCTGGAGTGTTGCTGGCTTGTTGTTACTCCCTTTTTATTCTTGGCTGACAACGTTTTTATGCTTCATTAGAGTTTACTTTCATTTACAGCTGTGTTTTATTATTATTGCAAGCCAGGGAGAGAATTTAAATATTGGGTGATGTATAAATACTGTGAATACATAAATACACAACCTCAGGCTGTAAACTGGCAGGGTGGGGAGAGGGTGTTGGAGTTGAAACTGTTGTGACACTTTCCCTCCCAAGATATACAAACACACCCTTCTCTCTTGCCCTCCAAACTGGTCCAACAAGTTTTCAAGCTTGTTGGAAGCATCAAGCAAGCTTCAGAAATGCACTATAAGCAGAAACATTTCTTCCAAAACATTGTTAGCTGGGGAGGGTGGGGAGGGGAGGAAATTTAACCTACTTGTAAAAAGGTTAAATTTCAAAACATAAATGGCTTCCAGCATAAATAAAGAGGTAAACCCTGAAAGACCTTGATAAAGGCGAAAGTGAGCACACAGGTTAGGAAATGAACCGTGGGGTAAAATATTGGCCTTGTAATGGATGCTCTTAAATTCCTATCTTAATTATTAGCCTAAATTTAAATGGCTTCCCAGACAGGTTTGTACAGCTCAACAGCGTCCTTGTCCTAAGATAACTTCAAATACCTTCCAAAAATCCAAACATTGGCTTCTAATAGATCTCTAGCTTTTTTCCAGTGCAACTTAATACATAAAGTTCAGGAAAACAAGCAGTGCCAAGGAATACGAAGCAGTACCTAAAGGCATCAAGCAATTACCAAACATTTTTCAGTCATGCTTTAATTCAAATAGGGCTTTCCTAATTACCCTCCGAACCCTCTCAAGCTAGTAAAAATGGAGAGGTTTTGCTCCGTTAAGAGACCAAAAATGTACCAGACACAGAGTTTTGTTTTGCAGAGGGAGACTATGCTTGGGGCATGGAGCTATGGGGGGAGGCTATTTCGTTCAACACCCCCTCCCTTTTCTTCCCCACTGGTGGGCTACTATAGGAGTAGAGCAGAGTTTTAAAATAAGAAATGCCAGGGGAAAAAAAGACTTGGAATTCCTGGGCCCGCTCACACGTGCAATAAATGTCCTTGCTCACTTGGCACTACGACTTCACCTGCTCCCACTCCCCACTCCACCCCCAAATGTGGAGTGCAACCCTGGAGACCAAAATATTGCTTAAATCGGAGCTAATGGGAGAGGAAGAATTAAACAAGCCAGCGAGATCGATGACTGACTTGCAGAGGGCTTCTAAAATTTGCCTAAGATCCTCTGAGGCTGGATGTTCATCTGTCAGAGATGTTCTAGTGAAGTGTTTCTCAACCTTGGCAACTTGAAGATGGGTGGACTTCAACTCCCAGGATTCCTCAGCCAGCATGGCTGGCTGGGGAATTCTGGGAGTTGAAGTCCACATATCTTCAAGTCACTAAGGTTGAGAAACACCGGTCTGATGCCTTCTCCATTGCAGTGCAAGACAGTTCAAGTGGAGAGAGGAGTCAGGTTTAGTGGGTGGGAAAGGCATTAAATGACAGTTCTGTATAAAAAAAGTCTCACCAGGTCAAATTATGCAGCATTCCTGAATTGGAGCCCTCCAGATGTGCTGGACTGCAGCTCTCATCCTCTCTAGTTAATGGCCACGTTGCTATCTGTAAAATCCAAACATCTGGCTGCAAAGAGGAATGCTGTAGTTAATGCCTTTCCAGCTGCCATCCAATGGCACACCACCAGTTACCAGGAAGCCAGGGGTGATATTGCAAGTCAGGGAAACGAGAAAGAAGGAAGAGTCATCAAACAACCAGCCAATAATTCCGACGAGTTTCATGGACTGAGAAACGCTTTAATTGCATTATTTATTGTACAGGGGGCTGCTCCGAGAAAAGAGGAGTAAAATGCTTAAAACAAAAAACACAAACTTGTCAACGGTGTGTCAGTTGCTGAGAAGACAGCCATAAAGCCTATCCTAGTTTTCTAAAATACTGGAAAATTAGAACACGGCTTTCCTGGAACATTTTCATTATGAAGACATTCTCTCTTCCCTCCCTCCCCCCCCAAGCCTTTTAAATTTGCAAGCGATCAAGAAGCAGTGAGAAGAGCAAGCAAAGGTCCTTAAAAGCATGGAGGGCACTTCATAAAAGTAACGTTAATCAAGGGGAGACTCTCAAAAATGCACCATTCACACCACCACAGTGCCTCCTGACAATTAAGCAACACCAGTTAGGTTGTCCACTTAGGAGATGCATAAGCAAGATGTGCTGGGGAGTGGAGGGGGTTTACAGAATAAACATTGCACTTAAAAGCTGTGGGCTTTATCAGTCTTGGAGGACAAAAGGTGCTTCTCCACAACATGATTTGGGAAGATCCAAAGTGACAGGGCCCATTTGCACAGAGCATTAAGCTGAAAATCTTCCAAACGTAGCACGGCCCATACAATCATCTCTGTGTCCAGTGTCTCCTTCTAAGCTAAGCTAACCAGGAATTTACCAGGATAGAAAAGTTTAACATTCTATCCGAACCCAGACCTTGGAAGGCAACTTCCACAACAAAATCTGGATTCAGAAGTTTATTTCATACTCTGGCTCGTTAGAAGACTAGAAGAACAGGGAACTGGGTTGGATGTAATGTTAAGCATTTCTTCTGTAGTAAATTACTCTTGGTCAAGTAGCAATGAAGACCTTGGAAAAAGTATTCAGATGCCAGTATGTGTCTATACTAGCGTTACTCAATCTTGGCAACTTTAAGATGTGTGGACTTCAGCTGGCTGGCTGGGGAATTCTGGGAGCTGGCGTCCAGTCACCTTAAAGTTGCAAAAGTTGAGAAACTCTGGTCTGTACCTACAAAGGTCAGAATAGTGCAGGCAATGGTTTTCCCTGTAACACTTTATAGAAGAGTCTGAAACCATCTGGTTACTTTGGGGACTGAAGCAGCCAGCACTCTTCCAAGTGGGAATTGTGGAAGAGAGCAGAATGAGGTTAGATGACATTCCTCAACTGATCTTAAACTTCAGGGCAGAAGCAGATCCTTAACAGAATGGAGTAAGCCCATCTGGGCACTTCCACTAGATAAACAGAAATCAGTCTCTTAAGATCCATGGAAGATAGCAAAATCTCCCACACTCAAAGAAAATCAGATTAATTCTGGTGGATAGTAAACCCAGAAGATGACAGCAAAGATGAAGACACCACCTACGCATACTTTTCCTTGCTAGCTAGGACTTGTAATTCAGCCACTCTGGAGGGAACTGGCTAGAGAAGACTGCCTTTGAGACTCAATACACTGTGCTTTTGTGAATTGGAATTTATTTTATCAGAGGAATATACTGTTATTTTCAGCTGACTGTATCTAAAGCAGAGGGGGGAAATACAAGCTCTAGGCCCATTCATTCAGTACAACTTGAGACATGTTCACAGAACATATATGAACAGTAATGAGCAAACCGTGGTTCCACAGGGTAATCCTTGGTTAACCACTGTCCTGGCTTTGCAGTTGAGCAGCAATGTGATCTCACTGTTAAAGACAAATGAAATTTTAGGCCATATCAACAGAAGCACAGTTTTCAAATCAAGTAAAATAATCATACCACTTTCTTCTGCACTGGCCTCATCTCAGGAACTAGATCCAGGTCTAGGCGCAACATTTTAAGAAAGATTCGGAGAAATGGCAAGAGGTTGGAAGATAAGGAATAAGGAAGATAGGGAAAAAGTAAGCCTTACTACAGAGAGGGAGGGAACTGGAAATGATTAGACTTAAGAAAAGATGGCCAGCTGGAGATATGGTAGCACTTTCAAATCCATGAAAGCTGAAGAACCATTCTCTACTGTCCCAGAGTGTAAAATCACAGATTAGTGATAAATTAACACAAAAGAGATTCCAGATGAACCCAGAAAGTGGAACCAATGATCTAGAGAGGTGATGGATTCCCCTGGGTTGGCGATGCTCCTGCAGAGGCTAGACAACCATTTGTTCCAGATGCTTTTGTGTAGTATCCTACACTGTCTGGGGTTCAACTCTGTAGCCACAAACTCATGATTCCTTGAAACCTTCTGAATGTCTGCATTGCTGAGGTTGATGGTTCCCAGACCACCTCTTGCCCCCATCCCCCTCCATGCCATCCCTAAAAATCCCCTGGCTGAAATCTAACAGCAGACCACCAAAGAGTAGGGCACCATTTCATGCTTCTTTTACAGATTATGAAGAAAAACAGGGGCACCGATGTCACTGTTGTGCCCCCAGCAGCCCTCCCAGGTGGAAAAAAAGCACTTTAATAAAAAAAACAGAGGCAACGCTAGTTAGCAAGCACTTGATATAATAGAAGGGGAAAGAGTTGACCAAATCTTAAATTCCCCTTTACCATATTCTGCTTTTCTTAATCCTCCTACACATCATTCTCAATAATATTCAGCTTGATTGTACCAAGTCTGACAGCAGCTTCCATGGGTCTTTAATGCTGCATGTGTTCTGGTATAAACTCTGAATATTTTTATTTACTCATTCATAAAACTAGAAGGGATTTAAAAATCACATTCTCTTGGGATGTTTTCACATGCAATTCCTCTTTCATGGATAGGTTTGCACAGGATGTGTCCCTTATAAAATCTTTTCTGCATTTTCCCAACATTTCCATCTTTTTTCTTACTGAAGGAAGAATTCCAGGATCAGCAGGGCTCTGAGCGGTCAGTCTAGAAACCCTCCTAGCCCCTGCTTCAAAACAGTTCCACAAGATCAGCTGAAATGGTCAACCAAGAAAAAAGATTTAACCAAACGGACTGCATGGATGAAGCTTAGCCACATGCTGCCAGGAAGAGGGAGCAAGCCAAAAGTGACCTCTATGAGGACCAAACTGATGGGATTTTGTCTTGGATAGTTAAAATGAATGGTGCACTTCAACAAACCCAAATTCAGATGGAGGAAGGGGGCCTGCCTGTCAGTGAGTGGAAAGCTGAGATTTTGCCTCCTCGCATTCTGCACAGAAAATCTTTAAAAAGCATGTCGTTTCTGTTGAAAGTGACATTCAAATTACACTTTTGAAAGACACCTCTCACTGTTAAGACAAGTCCCACAATGACATCTGCAAACCTGTATGGCAAAAGGAAGAGCTCACGCCCGCATTTCAAAGCCCGAACACGACAAATGGGCTCTATTAACAAGTGACAGAGAGATGGAATTGCTTAACAATGAGGTTCACCCTCCTCTTTCTAGCGAATAACAGTCCTAGGCTCTCCACACCTTGGGAAAGCTTCTCGACATAAGATGGGTTCAGAAAACTCGTGTGTTGCACTCCATGCAAAATTCACTGCAGTATGCTAATTCACGAGCTGAATATTCATCATGGCAAAGAAGGAGCATCTTGAATATTAAACTAACTCTACTTATGGCAGGAATATTAAATGCTTTATCAAAAGATGAAAAGAAGGAGGTAGCTTGGACACCTTTTTCCATTTAGCCTGTAAAGCCAAAGATGCCCTCTGTTGTAAAATGGAAATGAAGATAAAATACAGCTTTATCACTCACTGAAGGGTCTTCACTCCAAGATGGGAATCTGGTCTGGCTAATCATTTTAAGCCAACAGTAAAGGAACTAGCAATCAACATGTTCACTGCAAACCATCACATGGTAGAGTAGCAATGAAGGCCTTGGAAAAAATATTCAGATGCCAGGATGTGTCTATACCTACAAAGATCAGAATCGTGCAAGCCGTGGTATTCCCTGTAACACTCTATGGAAGTGAAAGTTGGACTTTGAAGAAGCAGGATAGGAAGAGTATTGATACTTTTGAACCTTGGTACTGGAGAAGACTCCCGAGAATACCATGCACAGCCAAGAAAAAACAAAAAACAAAAGGATCATTGAACAAATCAACCCAGATCACTTCAAGCATAAATACTAGGCTCAAGTTATCCTACTTCAGACACATTCTCTCTGGAGAAGGTCTAATATTGGGAAAGGTGGAAGGAAAGAGAAGGAGAGGACAACCAGCAGCAAGGTGGATGGATTCAATTATAACGGCGATGGATGCACCATTGGAAGACCCAAAGGACCAACTTAAGGAAAGATCATCATGGAGAAAATCTATCTAGGTGGCTGTTAAGAGTCAACACAAACCTGGTAGCACATAATCAATTCATTTTAAGGCAGGGCTCTTTAGTTAAGGCAGAATGAGGATCACGGATCTTTTAAAAACAGACATCAGTCAACAGACCCCTAACTGGAGCTGAACTCTCTCCACAGTAAATGCTATAACTTAAAAAAAAACAAAAAAAAACTCTTAACTTTTTTTTTTTTTTTTTTTTTTTTAGAAAACACGCAGCTCACTCCAGGACACAAAAATCTCTGTGGGAAAAAAATGAACCTTTCCTGTCTCTTGAACAAGAAAGACCTGAAGAGCACCAAGAGAAGGAGAAAGACTGACGTTTTCAGCACAGCCCCATGGAGGTCAAAACATCGTATTCCTCTGCATCTTCATTTTAGTGGCTGGCCCTGCAGAGTAGAAAAATTCCCTCAAATAGTTAAGGACCTATTTCTACGTCCCATTTCCTCACTCAAGTCTGCCAAGAGTTCAAAGATGGGTGGGGGAGGAGGAGAGAGAGAATTTTGTGGCACCTTCAAGAAAACACAATTTTATCATTGCATAAACTTAGGTGGCAACGGGAGAATGGAGAAAATTCCTGGGTGAGATGTTTTAGAAGGACAAACAGTTTGGGAGGAAGAAGGAGAAAAGGGAGATGATATGAAGAGGCCACGAGATCCCAAAGGGTCCATGAGATAGAGAGACGACAATGCTCAAATAGCGTATAGCGGCTTAATGCAATGTGTGAACCAATTAACTGTTACTTATTACAAACCATGGTTAAAACAAACCTTGATGTAGTACAATGCATGAACTCATGCCTTATTCCACAACATGATTAAAGGAAACCATGTTTGATCCAAGTTTGGTTTAAAAATAAAGAATCTTAAAGGACAGGCCAGGGGGTTGGAAGTTGGCAACCGACAGTATGTGAACAGCAGATTGTACAGATGCAAAGGAACCTAATCACATTCTTCATTATTCTGGGGAGATGATTTTCCCCCAATTTAAATTATAGTAATTATTTCTAAAAGTGGATCTCTACCCAACGCACATGGACATCTCATGCAAAGCTGTACCATCTTTCAAGATCATGTATTTTCTTTTTTTTTCCTTTTGGTTATATAAATGTACATCTCCCTTGGTTATATACATCTCCACGGTGTCTATCCTTCAGCCTCAGTGCTTACCCATCCCTGTTCTCCACTGAATCACCGCAAAACATTGCAGGCTGGAGTCATCAAAGTTTCCTGGTCAGTAATTGGCAGACTCTACATTTAACCTGTTTGAAAGTTACATTATTCAGATGGAAAAATGACCCTCTTAGGATGCTGCGGCTCAGAAGGGCTCAGCACAGCAAGTGACTGTGAGCAAAATCACATTTTTAGTTAGCATCCCACACACCAATTTCGAGGCTTTTTTAATCTCCTTTGTCATTTTGAACTTCTAAGCCTTAACCGTTCTTCAGATTACAGCTGCTTTTAAGAGTGGTAGATAGTTCCGTGTTGGTGTTCAGAAGCACCTTTTTGGAATCAAATCCGAAACACCACACAGCCCTCCACCTGTGAGAAGGGAGGCAAGTGACATCGTGTGAATCTTCATCATTGGTTCGATCTGGCAGGGTTGGCGCTCTCTGGGTTCCATCAACTAAACAATGTCACATAGCAGGACCCCAGAAGTGTGCCTTCTCTGTAGCAGCGACTACCTTCTGGAACAAGGTTTCCCCCCGAAATTCAAACGGCACCCACCCTGCTGGTGTTTCAAAGGGCTTTCCACCAGGCCTTTGGAGAAGATGACTGGTGCCCCTTTTTTCCTTTCTGTTCCCCTGTGGGTTTATTTTCTTTACCATCATTGTTCTTTCGTATTGTCCTTTGTTTTTCAATGTTTTAGCAACTGTAAACCGCCCAGAGCCACTGGGAGTCAGGCAGCATATAAATGTAATAAATTATTGTTGGGGGCAAAGTCAGCCAGATGTTTAGACTGGATTTGGCCCTTCCCAAGGACCTGAGACAGGCAGATGTCATTTGGTGAAGATGATGATGACGACATTTTTTGCACCCATGACATAAATTGCACAATTTGTGACAATTGTGTGATGACATCATGACCCCTGCAACATCATTGTGGCTTCCCACAGACGTCTGTGCTTGGCTGGAGAGTTTAAAGGCAACTACGTGCAACAAAACTGACACTAGTCTACTGTTGATCAACTGCAACCAAAGCATTTATCTCCCAAAATCCAAATAACAGCCATATTTAAGCTCTTAAAAGAAAGTCAATCAATTATATTGGAAATCAATGAGAAGCAATTCTTCTTGCTGTGGGAAAGAGCATTAAAAACTTCCAGAGAGCCAAAGAGGAGGAAGGCAAATGAATTTATGTAAAGGCCTCTAACATCCAAGGCCAAAGACGGTAGCAAACCTTCTAAGATGGTGCTGCTGCTACTTAAGTTAAATTTCATCCTAGAACTAGAGCGGGGACGTCAAACCTTTAGGCAACTCTTGATTTAAACCTGATGGCCCTCCAGAGCTAAAGTTTAGCCATCCCCCCAACTCCCAGGAAGGTGGGGAGCGGAGGGAAGAGCCTCAGATAAAAAAACAGTAACTGTCATTCGTCATTCATCATTTACAAATTGTCCCTATGCCTCCAGGCATATGTCCTGCAGTGGGACAACTAGTGCTGGTTATCTCTCTAAGCTTTTGACCTCGCCATTTGATTTGCACATCTTCTCCTCTGCCCCCTCCCCAGCTGTGGCTGACCCTGAAACTTTGTTAGGAAGTTAAAGCTAGGTAAACCAGCAAGAGATAGAGAGGAAAACTTCACACACAACCCAAAATCCTTGCACACATCACTCACTCCTGGCCTTCATGCAATAAGCTAAAATTCCTTTTGCCAAAAAAAAAAAAAAAAAGAGCTGGAAAGTAAACCCAAAAAATTATAGTTCCACCATGATCCATGGCCTTCCAAAAATGTGAATCCCTAATGCAGATTGCATAATGGTGGCTATTTTGGCCTTTTTTCAAGCCACCGACCATAGTATCTTGCCAAACACTCCATGGGGTGTGCTGCAATCTAAGGCCTTGTAAACTATCACCTGAAAACTAAAATGAAGTGTTTTTTTAAATAATTTTTCTTGAAAGTTTTGCCAGCAATAAGAACTAATGCAAACTAAAATAGAGCAGAGAAAACAAAAAGGAAAGAGAAAAGAAAAAGCTAAAAGCGCAATAAGAAAAAAGTAGAAGAAAGTAGAAAAAAAGAGATATAAAGAAAGATATTAAGATATAAAGAAGTGGCTTCCAATATTCTTCACAGCAATTATAAGTTCAATTATATTTTAAGCTCTCTCTCTAAAGTTACATCATGACTCTCTTCGTTCTGTAATCTATCCTGTCTAATCATCAAAACCATAAACCACCAGATCATTTTTTTCATTTTTACACAAAGTTCATAAGAAGTTTCCGGTCACCAATAAATGTAGATATTATCCTTTCTCTAATCAAAGAAGTCAGTTTGTCCATCTCAGCAAATTCTGTCAATTTCACCAACCATTCCTCCATGGTAGGTAATGCCGAATCTTTCCATCACTGTCATATAATAATCTCGCCACAGTAATTGTATATTGAAATAATCTTCCATGGCTTTTTTCTAACTGTTTATCCATCAATCCTAAAAGGAAAAGTTTTGGCTTCAATTGTATATTAATCTTTAAAATCCTCTGTATCACTGTATGTATTTGAATCCAAAATGTTTTAGCTTTTTTACATGTCCATCAAGCATGATAAAATGTCCCTTCATGTTGTTGACATTTCCAACATACATTTGAAATGCCTTTATACTTCCTAGATAATTTCTCTGGCGTCATGAACCAACGATACATCATTTTATAAACATTCTCTTTAAGATCATCACATAATGTAAATTTCAACCCTTTTAACCTCATATTTTCCCATTGATCCATCTGTATATTATAACCAAAATTCTTAGCCCACTTTATCATGCATTCTTTAACCTGTTCTTCTGTTTCAAATTTCAACAAGTTTATACATTTTAGCAATTACATTTTCATCATCAGTGTACAATTGTACTTCAAACTCTGTCTTACTTTGCTCCATAACGTCTTTTTATCCATTTTGAATCTTTCTGATAACTGTAAATGGGAATACCCATCGACAACTATATCCTTCTGCCATTAATGGCTCTCTTGATTTAATTTTATATTCCCCTTGATTTTCCAATAATTCCTGGTACATTAACCATTTGTCTTTGCCTGCTATTTCTCTTCTATAGAATACATCTTGTGCTAAGAAAACTAAAATGAAGTTGAAGGTTTTTATTTGCAGAGACAGAGACCACATTAATGCCCTGTCCTAGATTTCTTTCTTTTCTTAGCCCTTTTGAGCAAGGTAGGCCAGGAAAATTCCTGCTTGAATATGACTCATGGTGCTAAATAAATTAAAGCCACTGGGTGTCCTTGTCAATAACTTTTTCAGCTTTTGTTGTTTAATGTCAGTGCTTCTGAGAAAAGGCCAACGTCTGAATGTTTTAGGGGGGCAGTTTCATTACATTAACCCACTGGCTATGGGAAAAAAAGCCTCATAAAGTCATTGCCATCTTTAGACAGAATCAAGCTAAAAGCTGAAGTTGGTGGTTTCATCACTCTCTAAATCTGAAGTTCTCAAGGATTCTGTGTCAATCCAATCCTAAGGCTACCCTTTCCTCCCAAATATTGATGATCAGATAATGAACCTGGAAAAGATGTCTTCTCCTTTCCTAGCGGTATGAATTTCTTCACCTTGCCTCTGTCACTTATACATTTGATTCACAATTACATTTGCACCAATGTGAACTATTTGAATTCAGGATCTGAAGCAAATTTGTAAGGTCGAAGTAAGAGGACTCCACTGTTCATTTCAGTACAACCATAACACTGAACCAAGGTTAAAACCTATAAGAGAGGCAAGGACCAAGCTGCACACTAGCAGGGAGATGGGAGGATAACAAGGGTCTTACAAAGGCTGATGCCCAGTTTGATCACAGTGGGTTGCAGAGAGCCAATTTTACTTTTGTGTCAAGCCAAGTTCAGTTCAGACATATCATCAGCTGAGGACCTGCACATGTGAACATGCCTGCAGAGACAAAGTTATCTTATTCTCAGCCTCATCTGAAACTCGATGCTTTTCCAACAGAAATGGGTTATCAATTCCATCACCTCTTGCCAATGGTTGAATATTCAAGCATTAGAATGCAACAGTGTAGAAATAAACACTCCTAGCTTTTTCTGCATTTGCTACCTATGCAGCCCAAACATGTGTCAAGAACCAATGTATCCTGGAGCTCAGTAATTCTCACAGGTAGCAGGAGTTATGTATTACAGTATTTATTTTGGAATTACTCTGTAAACAGGAACTGGAGTTATTCCCCCCAGAGAAGACCACTGGCACAGGACTGCAAAATCTCTACATCTTTACGTCTATACACTCAATGTTTCTGACTCTCCCATTGGGCAGAAGTACTTCTAAACAATCCCACAAGCCTATCCATAAAATGAAGAAGAGACAAAGCTGCTTCAGGCAGCAAAGCTGGGGAGAAAGTTATATTATATGCTAGCCTTCCCCAATCGGCTACCACCCAGATGGGTTGAACTACAACTCCCAGAATTCCTAGCTAACATGGGCATAGGATTAAAAAGCATGGGGATTAGGGGCAGGGGGAACATTCATATAGTTTACGTTTTCATATAAATTGCCTCAAACCTACACTGAGCTAATGTGTGGACCAGAGGACATTATCCTTCAAGTGATGGATTCACTGTAGAACATTAAAGCGCGTGCACACACACACACACATATCCCTTAGGTAGAATTGTGTATTCAGACGCATAAATCAGGTAAAATCACTTGTTCCCACATAATCTGCCCCATATTCACATTTCTAGGTTATCAGCAGGGCTCTTTTCAAGATTCTAGCACAATATCTGACATTAGTGACTAGTTCACTTTTCTCTGTGGTGAGATCCATATGAAGAAATAAACTGTCAATGAAGGAAGCCCTCTCCTTACTAGGCTTCAGCTGAGAGCTCTCAATACAATTAATTTTCCAGAACTTTTTCAGGCCACTATTTCAACCTCTGTTTTATATTGATTATATTTTAATGGTGTGTTTGGTTGGGTGGTTAATGGATGCTTTTACACTGTATCTGGTAAGCCACCCAGAGCCATTAAGAGGATGTGCATTTTCTAAATCAATAAGTAAATAACACACTTGGTTATTTGGGATCTAAAACTTTCAGCTCCAGAGACCACAATGCAAAACAAAAACAGAACTGATGCCACCACGAAATTATTGGTCCCAGCTGCTTTAAGAGATGCTCAGGTCTCTTACTGAACTCTACAAGTCAGTCTCAGTTGAAGATTTTTATTGTTCTTTGTCATTCAAGTGAAGGAAGTCAACAATATGTACTGCTCAGAATTCCAGCGCCATGGAATTATCTCCACCAGAAAGCTCTCCAAAGTTGCAATGGGCTGATCCAAATGCTTAAATCAGTAAACCCAAATTGTGAAATCTCTGTAACACTGGTCATGGTCCTAATAATTATTCTACTGTGGTGAAGACCAGAAAGGTTACATGAGTTATAGAACCTCTGAGTTTTGACTACTGATCATACTGCTTGCTCAATATGTCAAATCCAGAAATATTGCCTCTATATTTTCAAGTTTCTTTAAAACCTTGAGCTCCAAGAGTTTCTTTTTTTATAGGCTCTGAGATTCATAATGAATTCCACTCTCAGTACCAATTTCTCCACTGCCCTGTGAAATCACAGAATACGAAGCTCAGTTTGGCACCTTCCCTAAGTACTGTTAAGATTTTTTTTTTAATCTTGGGAGCCCTAGAATCACTGTGCTAAAATAACACTGTGCTTATATGCTTCTAATTGCATAGGTATATTCGAGAATTTTTAATAATTCTCTTTGATTCCAGTCACCCTGGTTGGTTTGTACGTGCATAGAAATAGATACCTAGACTGAATGCATCTAGACTTCAGAAACAGACTTGTTATAAATATGAATTAATACATCACATTGCCAGAGCAATTCCCTCAGAGGGCAAAAGACATGCCCTTATAGCTGAGTCACAGGGAACTCATCCTTAGGCTGAAATGTTCAAAGGCCAAGGAAAGGGAATAATCAGCTTGCATTGCTAAGATGAAGTTTACCTAGCAAGGCTGTCACCTCAAAAAAGAGAGAAATGGGGGCTTTGTGAAGGCAAGCACTGCTGATTAGATTACAAAAAGACTCAACTGGAAACCTCCAAATTACAAAAATCTTCTCTGCAGGACAAAGCAAGACTTCAAAACAAAGCAAACATTCCCCAAAGGCATATTACCAAACCAGGAATAAACTACAGCCATTTTGCTTACTGAAGTCCAGCCACAGCCATGGAATCTCATGCAGGGTACACTGGACTTGGCCTGACCAACTTCAAAGGGTGGTTGTTGTGGAGATAAAATTTTTATTTATCAGTTTTAAAACATTTCTCCTGGCCAAACTCAAAGATTCTGGGTAGTGTAAAAAAGAAAAAAAAACCCACAATGTACCATTAAAAGCTCCACCACCCTAAACTCATAATAAAGGCCAAAGACCTACTGAGTTGCCTCACAGAATGACAGAGAGTCCAGGCATATCTCCAGCCATACAGTGTTCCACAACGTGGGGCCATTATAAAGAAGGCTTGTCATCTGGCCCACACTCCTTTTACATGACTCAAGCCTTCTCCAAATGCCCAGATAGAAGGGCTGAATCATGTTCAGAATCATGAATGGTGATCCTCATATAAACTGCTCTGAGCTCTTCAAGAAATCCTGGAATATCACTCTAGCAGACGCCATGATTGCACAGCTGGCTCTCTGTCAAAGATTGTCTGGCTGCTCTTTTATCTCTCCTCTCCTTAATGGAATTTGTTTTACAGTAAGAAAATAAAAACAGAGAAATATGGTAAGGAAGAAATAGGGAGGTTGCAAAGGGAGGATGAATGCCAGGACAGATCTTCTGTAAACATCTGTATTTGAGACAGGGCAATTGCACAATAAATGTTTCATTTATTGTAGAACAGTCAAGAAGAAGAGAAGGCCAAATATAGTATTTCTTTGTAATTAACAATGCCACTTGAGAATGCGCTACCCGCTGAAGGTGAGGATGATGGGTATATCCTACCTTTAGAGGCTGAAGTCTTAAAGGAAGAATGGCCTCTGCCAGAGTAAAAATGAAAGAAGGAAATTCCACCAAGAATGGAAAGAAGAGGCCTGAAGGGCATCTCAAGAACTTTCAGTTGGATCCTGTTTTAGGCATTGCTCAAGCTAGTAAACGCAGGGGCAAAAATCACAAGTTGGATGACCACCATTGTCAATCTATCTTGGGCTGTAGAAAGTGGAGGAGAGATAGTCCAGAGATCAGTGACCAAAGAAACACCATGATCAGGCCAACAGCTCCAGGCAGTCGTCAAAAAAACATAATCTAAGGTTATGGTTAGAAAATGTTCAGTCAGGAACTAGGCAAGTAGGATGCAACAGTAAGATTTACAGGTGAAACTCGAAAAATTAGAATATCATGCAAATGTTCATTTATGACAGTAAGGCAACTCAAAAGGTGAAACCAATATATGAGATAGACGCATTATATGCAAAGCGAGATATGTCAAGCCTTACTTTGGTATAATTGTGATGATTATGGCGTACAGCTTATGAAAACCCCAAATTCACAATCTCAGAAAATTAGAATATTACATGACATCAATAATACAAGGATTGGAAATAGAACAATATCGGACCTCTGCAAAGTATAAGCATGCATATGTACTCAGTACTTGGTTTGGGCCCCTTTTGCAGCAATGACTGCCACAATGCTGCGTGGGATGGATGCTATCAGCCTGTGGCACTGCTGAGGTGTTATGGAAGACCAGGATGCTTCAATAGCAGCCTTCAGTTCCGCTGCATTGTTTGGTCTCATGTCCCTCATCTTTCTCTTGGCAATGCCCCATAGATTCTCTATGGGGTTCAGGTCAGGCGAGTTTGCTGGCCAATCAAGCACAGTAATCCCATGGTCATTGAACCAGGTTTTGGTACTTTTGGCAGTGTGGGCAGGTGCCAAGTCCTGCTGGAAAATGAAGTCAGCATCGCCATAAAGCTCGTCTGCGGAAGGAAGCATGAAGTGCTCCAAAACCTCCTGGTAGACGGCTGCGTTGACCCTGGACTTAATGAAGCACAGTGGACCAACACCAGCAGATGACATGGCTCCCCAAATCAACACAGACTGTGGAAACTTCACACTGGCCTTCAAGCATCGTGCATTGTGTGCCTCTCCATTCTTCCTCCAGACTCTGGGTCCTTGGTTCCCAAATGAGATGCAAAAGTTGCTCTCATCAGAAAAGAGGACTTTGGACCACTGGGCAACAGACCAGTTCTTTTTTTCTGTAGCCCAGGTAAGACACTTGTGATGTTGTTTGTTGTTCAGGAGCGGCTTGACAAGAGGAATACGATATTTGAAGCCCATGTCCAGGATCCGTCTGTGTGTGGTGGCTCTTGATGCACTAACTCCAGCCTCAGTCCACTCCTTGTGAAAGTCCCCAACACTTTTGAATGGCCTTTTCCTGACAATCCTCTCCAGGCTGCGGTCATCCCTGCTGCTTGTGCACCTTTTTCTACCACACTTTTCCCTTCCACATAACCTCCTATTGATGTGCTTTGATACAGCACTTTGGGAACATCCAACTTCTTTTGCAATTACCTTTTGGGGCTTTCCCTCCTTATGGAGGGTGTCAATAATGGTTTTCTGCACAACTGTCAGGTCAGCAGTCTTTCCCATGCTTGTGATTCCTACTGAACCAGCCTGAGAGACCATTTAAAGGCTCAGGAACCTTTGCAGGTGTTATGGATTCATTAGCTGATTAGAATGGGACACTGAGCCTAGAATATTGAACCTTTTCACACTATTCTAATTTTCTGAGATTGTGAATTTGGGGTTTTCATAAGCTGTACACCATAATCATCACAATTATACCAAAGTAAGGCTTGACATATCTCGCTTTGCATGTAATGCATCTATCTCATATATTGGTTTCACCTTTTGAGTTGCCATACTGACATAAATAAACATTTGCACGATATTCTAATTTTTCGAGTTTCACCTGTAGATATTGTTCCATCAGCTATTTCACGCTCAAATGAAAGGGGGGGGGTTGTTTTTGTTTTTTTACTGCTCTTAAAGGAAGAGTTACTGCTCAGGAGTTAACAGGACAGAAGGACTACTCAGGAGTAAAGACTTGCTCCTAACTAATCTCTTACTTCAGTTGAGTTTTCCCTTGCAACCAAATACTCCCACCTTCAGGATCAGAATTCTAAGTCATCAGTGCTCTAAGTTAGCCTCTATTATGCCAGGATCCAGGACATTACCAAGCATAATCCTCACAAGTCCTGGTTCCAAGAGTTCCTGGCATGCTGCTGTAACTTCAAATGAGCACTGTGTGGACTCTTTGACTTCAAAGCCAGTGATGCCCAAGATCTACCTTCAAGTTCAGTCTCTTTGTCAAGTTAGCTGGGAACAAAACAGAAGGCCTTCTCAACCTGAGCGCCCAAATGGTGGGAGAATCTCTAGCTTCTACTTCATCTCTTGAATTCTCTGCCATCTGAAAGGAAACAGGATGGGGAAGGATAACTAAAAGCCTCCAATAATGAGTTCTACTGATTTGATCTGGAGATTCTCTTCCAATTCTGCATTATCAAGCTTTGAGGCTACAAAACTAGGCGAAGGCTTTACTTTATCAAGAAGGTCTTCAATGTATAATTTTCCTTTAAGTCTTTCTCCATCCCTGTTTTAAATATTGTAAACCTCTTGGATTCCATCTCTGGGGCTGCTTCGTATGTTTTATATTTATGTAGTTTAGGGCACTAATTTCTTCAAACTGCTCTTATTCTTGCAAAGCTAGAACTTAGTGTGGAAAGTAGGAAGAACACTGTACAAATATCCTAAGCCAATCCATCAATAAAGTGAACTTTGTGTTAACAAACATCAGTATGTCCGTTGTATGTTTGAAAGTTATTTTTGTGAGCCATGCTAAAGAGTTTATTCATCTGGAAAGTGACAAATAAGTCAGATAACTGAAAACAGTTTACATCTGCAGTGAGATTTGCTGAGACAAGATGAGATACTTTTCAATTCACCCCGCCAATGACAATTTTGCAGGTGGCTGGTTGGTTAAAGATCTAATTCTTCAAATGAAAAAATATATGGATGATGGCTTTTAATTTCCCAATTAATCATGGATCTTCTATTAAATCAAACATATCGCCCCATTTTTATCACCAGAATATTTAGAACGATGTTGTTGAATAAAGAACAGAATAGCCTGTCTGTAACACAATTTTAAAAAAAAATCATTTTTTTGCTCTCAACTGAAATAAATCTGTGCAAACTGTGCAAAATATCCCTTTTCTGCATGTGCATTTTGTTAATGCACTTTGACACACAAACTAAGCAACGTGTACATTCGTTTTCTAGATACCGTAGACAGAAAGATAAATATTACTCTTTAATGCACACATCCCTGTTATCGGCAATGAAAACCCAGCACTGTGCACGATGCTTCTTAACGCTTCAGATGACATTCCTGTTCGCCTAAAATCCCACATGAATGTTGCAGGAAGTGCATTTTGCTACTTAAAGGTGACACTAAATAGAAATGCTTTGAAATTCCAAATCACTGACTGAAATTGAAAAAATCAAACTGAAGACAGCTTAACTTTGATCTGGCTCCCTTGACAGTTTTAGCAATTTTGCCAGAGATGAAAGAACCACAACTAGTTGTCTTTAGATTTCTCATTTTGGTCTTTTAGAAACTCTTGTAGAGTGGCATATCGCCTTCTAGGTCACAGATACCCAATCTTCTGTAACTTAGTAAATTGTGAAATGTGCATTCCAAACTCTAAATCAGCCTATCTCAATCCGGTATCCTTCAGATGCGTTGGAACTGCCAGTTCTGAAATCCCTGGAGTCTGGGTTGAGAATTATGGCATTTGCAATCCCAACATAAACTCGGGGAAGGGTTCCTCTAAAGATCTGTAAGTACAGACAAGTTTGTGGTTATGTTTTGCTCTTAGGTTTCTAGTAATACAAAATGCATTCTTAATGGACTTCCTTTTTCTTCTCTTTAGTTCTTTTTCATCTTTACTTCATGGAATCAAATAGGTGTTTTTAAAATTTGGACCATTAACAAATCCCCAGTGAAAGTCTCAATGGAGGATTTGTCACAATCTTCTAAAAATCTTGCCAGTAATAACTACATGGTGCTGGGCTGGGAAAGTAGTCTGGTTGGGCTGGAAAAGTGAGGAAATATGCTCCCTTGACAATTGGTTAAAAAGAGAGAAAGAAGGAGCTATATATTCCAATATGCCTCACACAGACACAGATACAAACCTGGATCTGGTGGATCACCCTCCAGATTTCTCACCACACAGGCCAACATCTCTGAGACGTGTGCCCACATGCCTTCACCTTACTGTCAGAGAAATTGCACCTAGAATTAAAAAAGGGCAATTAAGGCCCAGGATCGCTTGCACTTAAGCATGCACAGCCCTTAAGTGAGCAGGTGCAAAGTCAAAAAAGAATACGCTAGAAAAGAGTCTATAGAAATTCCACAACATTTCAAACTAAGGCACTGGCTCTGTCAGCACTGACAGCAATACATCAAACCTCCCTGAAAACATAAGACCAGTTTGTCAAAGGCCTCGCAATTCAAAATGGCATCAGTTGTCTATTCTCCTCAAGGCAGGCAGCTCAAAACATTTATTACCCTGCGCAGCTGAAATCTGAGTAGCTGGGGGGGGGGGGCAGGATGTTTGACTGTGGCACAGCAGACTTCAGCCCATTTAAAACGAAGTAGTTCCTTAATGAATGATTCTTACCAGGACAGATTGGCTCCGATGCCTCCTACAGAGTAGACTCCTTGTCTCCTCCCTTACATCTACTCTTTCATTGACAAAATGCAGGACCTCAGGGAAAAGGGTAGGTTCCTGAATCCTGGCCATCAAAACTCCCTTTTCAAGTTGGCCAGGAGAAACCAGTTGGACTCCTTTGCAGGCATGCTCTGCTGCGGACAGAGGATGGGCACCTCGACTGCTGCTCTCGGATACCAATTAAGAGGCAACAAGGGCAGTTGCCATCTACTGTCATTCCACCATGAAGACGCAGCTGCTGCTTTCTTTGATTAATTTTAAGTTCACTTTATAACTCATGTTTAAAATGTTTAAATTATCTTTCATGAACACACACACACACACATACACACACAACCTATATTCTATCTATCTAGATGGGCAGAGATTGCTTTATCTTGGTTGGGAATCTGCTATGCGAACTTGTTTCAGATGAGGCAGATTTTCCGAGACTACAACAAAGTGAGTGGTGAAAGCATTCAAGCCCAAGAACTGGGCATGGAGGTCTGCTCACAGGCCAGCTCTGATCAAGATGGTCTTGATTTAAAAGATGAAGAGAGGCTCTCCTGCCACTGAAAGAGAAGAATACATTAGAGGGCCAACAGAATATTCTTTAATCAGTAGCAGCAAACAACAGGTGCCTCTTGGCCCCTCTGCCCAAGGATTATTCACTCGGAAGGTATCAAGACAAGCAAGGCCTGGTTAATTGTACCATAATGTCATATCTACAGGAATGAGCACGCACCCTTACTTGAAACACTCAAACACAACCTTTCTATCCACCCAGATCATCAAACAACGCATTTTTGAAAATACCACATCGTTAGCCACTTCTTTCATTAAAAAGTGACCTTAACTTCAAGTGCAGTTCAACTCTCAGTGACACATCCTTGACATTTTTTTGACAGCAATATGGAACTAATTTGTCATCCTCTTCTTCCAGGAAGTTCTTCAACTTTCCCTTCCAGCCTACAGCCGCAAAATTCTTTCTGGTGGTCTCCTTCCAAGAATTAAGCAGTCCTGACTCTGCTCAGCTCGAGACAAGGCCAGTCAGGAACAAAACTGGGGTGGGCAACCTTTTGAGAGCCATGGGGAGTTGTCTCACTTTAAAATATATACATATAATTTTAAGCAACCAAGGGTTTTATGGCAACAGTGTCATGACATCATGACATGTCCTGATCTCAGGAAAGAGATGCAATATTTTCAGTTATGGGGGAATATTTTTATTACTTAAGCTCATTACACCAACAACAGCCCAAGTTCTCTGGTGGTTCACAAAAGAAGCTTCAAACAATAGTTAAAACCAACAATAGTAAAATTAAATAATCAGCAACAGGAAGCCTGCTTTAAAAGATGTGCAACACTGCATTGTAAAAGCTAACAAACAGAGCAACACTCCTAGCTCAGCACAAAATACATTCCAAAGAGACTCATCTATTTTGGACAGTAATAGAGGACTGGAGTCTGGCAGGAGCTTAACACTTTTTTCCTGGCATTTCCTGATCCCTCCAAAAAAATGGCAGGAAATTGGACCCTAGTAACTTGGAATATTATTTTTGAATTTCAACTGTGTAAGGTTAGTCTTTCCAAGGCCATAAAAAGGGACTGAGGGAAGAAGGTTGATTAGCTGACATCCAATCTGGTCTTTTTATACAAGTGGTCACCAAGAGCCTCTGAAAATAAGTTTCAAGACAAGGAGTTTCTCTCTAGGACATTGGTTCAAGCCTGCTACTATTCCTTTCTCATACAGGAATTGCAATCATGCTAAATCTTGTCCAGGGTCCAACAGCAAGCAAGTAGACCTACTAAAAATATGAAGGGTCAACAGGTAAGGGGGAGGGAAAATTCTAAACAAGCCTATTCCCTTTACTAGAAAAAACTGGTATCTACTCACCCACCCATCCCAGTATTTCAATGGATGGTTAGCAAGAGGATCAAGAAAGCTCTGCTCTGAACAGCTTAAGAGATCGATGGGTGCTAAAATAAACATAAGCAGATGTTAAGCCTATTCCTTGCAGGACCAACATGTTGGTCAGCAAAGGAAACTGGGAGTAATATAAGCCAAGATAAACTGTGCAAACATTCAAGGAAGCTCACAGTCAAAGTGATAACAAACAATCTCAACCTTCTGCTTATCTCTGGATTTGCACACCGGTCTCATTCATCACAAGTAAAGGCGTTAAACAGAATCTTTTGTCCTTGCTAAGCTGTCTTTGACTGTGGCATCCTGTGGCAATGAATTCCAGAGGTTATTCATTCTTCTTGGTTCACCATGGACGGTGATGCATCACCTAGAAGAGATGCTAGTGAGCCTCACCTAGGCCAATAATTTAAGATACAGATTTAGTTCTATAAACCTTTCTTCCTTCCTTTCTAAACAAAGATGGCATGGTAACATCTACAGTCCTACCCACCCCAGTTTCCTCTGGATCCTTTCTCTGCAGTTCAGTTTTATTCCATCATGTCCCTATGCAGCAGACCACACATCACTTCGGTAAATACCAGTTCTTCTGCAGTTTTTAGCACAAATGACACATTTGCTGACTTTCAGAGCCTGGAGGCTTACTCTGTGTTTTATGGTTAGATCTTACAAAACTGGCCCAGAATTGACCCTGCCAATCCACAAAGGAGGAGTGACTAAGCTCAAAACCTTGAACTTGTTTGTCTTGTGGTTCTGGTATAACTCCCACAAGACATATAACTAAAACCTTTAAGAGCGCTCAAGCCTTCTTCACTACCAGCCTGCAGTGCTAACACTGGTCACATCTAGCCAGAATCTAGTACCATCCCCAAGAAAAGAACAGCTCTTCATTCACCAAAGCAACCTGCAAAGGTGGTCCAGCGTATTTTGGTAGGCAAGATTCTTTGCTGGATAATCCAAGAGCTGATTCACAGAACTGATTAGCATGTAAGAATGCAAGGCTGAATGACCCTTCTCGCTTCCCTGAAAAGCAGTTTATAACTACCACCCACTTTCAGTGCCAGGAAGGACCGGGGGCTACTAATTTGATTCCTGCATCTCCATTAAAAGACAGGTAGGGGGGAGAAAATAAACTATTAATCAGAATAGACAATACTAAGTGGATTGAGTCAATGATTCATCAGTGTTCATTATTGAGACAAAACTCTGTGATACAACGTGTCCCCTGTTGAGTAAGAACGCTCCTATTAAAAGGAACAGTCAGCCACTAGATTGAGGTGAACAACTCATCACCCATAGGCAGCAGGTGGCTTACCAGCACCCCAAGACTGCGTCACTAAAATTCAGCAACAAAATAGCTAAATTTCAGTGGTGCAATTTCACGGTATATCTCAAGTTTGAGGAAGGTGAACTTTAGGGGTGGGTATGTCAGGCGTGTCTCTCCACCAGCCTCCTGCTTCCATTACCATCCAAATCCTGCACACCAAAAATATCATTAATACCTCTTTCCCATGGTCACTGTGTCACCCAATGGTTTCATGCAACCCTCCAGAAGTTTGGGAGGCTGAGTTGTATCTTCCAGCCGTTCAGCAGTTGCCCTGTTCTGGAATATGTGATAAGAAACACTGCAGCCTGAAACCCTTGAGATCCACTGCCAGGAAAAGCAGTGAGCAAGGCAGATGGACCAAACAGTCTGATGTAGAAGATCAAGATACAGCTGTTTTCAAACTACTCCAGCTGTGCAGCACAGAGATGAAGATATGAAGAGAAAGATGCTGCACATGTGGACGTACAGATAGTATCTTCTGGTAATATCTTTTTGCAGAATAGCTCTGCAGCTGTTGAGGACAGAACAAGATGCAGCTGCTTTAAAGAGTCACCAACATCTGCTACCTGAAGACCCTATGTGTTCTGAAGCACCTTTTTCCCTTGGAATACAAAGCACTGCATTACCCAAAAACTACACCCCCAATTTTGTCAATCCTCATTCACCCTGGATCCTGGTCAGTCTGGGGGACACAATCACAGGATTGTAACAATCTCCCCCACCCCCAAAAAAGTCCCTCCCTTTAGTAAGAATGTTGATTTAAGCCCAAATAAAAGTCAGAGAGAATGAAAGATGTTTTATTACAATGATTCAATCCAAATTATGTCCATTTTGCTGTTCCTCATCACCTTCAAAACTGAGGCTGGATTATATCCAAATTCTACCTCGTTACAAAAAAATACGATCTGGACCTTTTAACATGGCCCCCACCCCTGCTTCACCTGCCCACCTCTACTTACCTTGAGCTTCTCAAACCGGTCACTCAGGGACGCCACTTGGTGATCCCGGTGCCGCCCCACCAGTTTGCATAAGGCACAGATGAGCTGGTCATCAGCCACACAGTACATGTTCACCTTCTCATTTTCGTGCTCAAGGCATGTCAGCCCCCGGAAGTGAGCGTCCGGCACAGGCTCCACCAGCCGGTGGCTGGTGAATGGCTTCTTGTTGGGGTGGGTGGCCCGCAGACAGCGGTCACAGTAGGACACCTCGCAAGTAATGCAGGTCTTGACGGCGTCGCGGGGAGGGTCCTGCTCGCAGAACTGGCAAGCTATCCGGTCTCCCACTGTCGACATGGTCGGGCTGTGGCGATAGGGCCGCTCACGATAGTTCTCACTGGGGGAACTGGGCCCACTCAGAGAGGCCTTCTGGAAGCGGTCAATGATATTCTGCAAGGTCACATTGCGTTTAAGGCCTTCTAGGCCCCGATGGTTAAGGGAGATGACATGTCGGCAAGTGGGGCACTGGAAGGCAGTGATGGGTTCAAGGTTCTCACCGGAGGAGCAGCTGGAGACCAAAATGCGGTGGGCGCAGCTAAAGCACAGGCTGTGAGCACACGGCAGAAGAAGAGGGTCTTCGAACAACTCTAAACAAATTGGACAAGTCAGTTCCGACTCCAGTGTTTCCATCTTTAGTTAAAACAATCTGGCTTCAGGATTAAAAACGAGAGGAGCAGGTCAGTCATCTGCAAAAGAAAATGGGGCACAGAGAGAAAGAAAAATATTTAAAGTCAGGCATTTCCCACCCTATCTTGGAGCAGCATTTGGAGTTCTGCAACATCCCTGAAATAGTTGGATAAGACTACTCCCAGACTGCCTTAAAATCTGGGCTTCTCTACAACCAAGTCTAAGATTCCAAGCCTGACATGAATTTATGGAAGTCCACCAGTTTTATCTCTGCAGCATCCTCTAGCAGAACTACCCATCCCAACTTGAAATCAGTGAAGATTTCCCCCACATACTCAAGAGTCATCATCTCCCATTAGTGAACGTACTAAAAAAGCATATTCTGAATTGCACTTGCTCACTTATTCACTCACTCCTATCTTTGAGCCAAGGTTTGTAACTCAGTGGTGGAGCGTAACTGCCCAAATTCAATGCCTACCATAAGAAGAACCTGTTTGACCACAGCAAAGTTTAACTAGTTTGTAACCTTGCTCCAAATTGGCAGGAGGAAATCCACAAGTTGGACACGTGTTTATCCACAACTGGTATATGTTACCTGTTATAGGAGATAATACATTGCCATCATGATAGCCATTGTTAATTTCATCCTCCATAATTTGTCTAACCTTCCTCTAAAGCATCCATAGCCAACAGTATGTGTCATGTAGCAGAGTTTATCATTTAACCATGTATTTAATGAAATAGTATTTCTTTTATCCATCCTAAACTGCCTATCTTTTACTTTCATCACATGATGGCAGGTTCTAGCATTTCTTTACACTACATATAATTTTATACTCCTCCATCACACCAGGGACATGTTACACTGTTGTTGAAGATCAGCATTTCACATTTGTTTCTTAACAAAACTGATGGGAATCATCTGATTCTTAATTTGTCAAGATGATCTAGAACAAGGTCACGCAAATTTCGGGGCCGAGGACTCTTTTGAGAACCACACTCCCAAAATTAGGTAGAGCCAAGATGGAAACTAAATGTCAGTCCACATACATTTATTTATTTGTCTGTCTGTTTTATCACATTCACATAGCTGCCTATCTCACATAGTGACTCTGGGCGGCGTACACAATAAAGCAATCCAAATAGATAAAAACCCATTAAAAAAGCAACCAAAATAAATTAAAAAGATAAAAAACAAAATGGCAAAAAAACCCGTACAGAGAGTGCATTCAGTCAACCACCACGTAACCATCTAGCAGGCTCCATTCTATTATGGAATCCCCAGGCCAGTTGACAAAACCTCGTTTTGAGGGCCTTCTGGAAGGTCAACAGAGTTGGAGCCAGCCTCACCTCAGGGGAAAGGACATTTAAGAACATTTCAGTATGCTTTTAAAATCAAGCATTAACTTTCCCTGGATTTAATCATGCAATCTCAAGGGATATTTGGCATTCTTATCCACTCTTCCAAACAAGACCAACAACAGATCACAAGATCTCGCACTCTCATAAACATTCAACTCTTTTATATTTTCACTGAAAGGGTCTACAAGCCCCATTAGGGGAATTATGAGTTCTGCTCCATTGTTACTGACCCCTAGTTTATGCAGCAGTCTGCAGAAACTTTCTGTGATGATATCATGGAATATCTATAAAGAACAAAGATGGGGAATGCTAATTTCCATCTAACTGTTGATGAGTTACACTTGTCCTAGATTTTATTCCAAAACAGAGCTTACACTAAGTTTATACTGAAAAGTAATCCTATACTTTTTGCTTATAAGGACACTTCACTGCTAGCTAAGACCTTATCAGCGGAGAGTTATGAGTTAGTTCTAAATCCCTTTCCAACTTTAAGTTGAATTCCAGTATTAGTGTGAGGTTTGTTTGTTTTTTTACAGCCAGCCAGCCAGCCACCCTTCCCTACCACAGCAAAGCCGCTTGTTGGCTCTCAACAGATTTTCTCTTCTTAACAATTGCTCCTGATAAGATTCAAAAGGATGAACCCTCCATGTTCCAGTTCGCTTTGCTTTGAGTTAATACATCCAATGATGATTTAAATCAGGAGTCAACAGCTTTTTTCTGGTTTATACCCAGTTTTTAGAAAGCATGCAAGGGGTCATGCATGCACAGAATGCAGAGGTGTAGACAAAATCTGGCTGAATGTAACTGAATTCCATTTGAATTAAATAACAGAACTTGTCAATACAATCGCTCATCCTGTAGTCAATTATTCTCCCCCTTCCCCCATATTCAGTGCTACAATTTGGTGGCAGCTTTAAAGAGGCAACAGGCAAGGCCATCGGTTGGGCACCTGAAGCAGTATTGGCCTTTTTGATCTGGTTTAACTCTGCTGCCTTTGCCCACACCCTTCACTCCTTCTCCAAGCTGGGCCCTGCAGATGAGTTGGATCAGCATACCCATCAGCCACAGCCAGATTGGGAAAGGTTGGAGCACATACATAAGGAACCTTCTCACACACTTTAAAACAGTTCAGATGAATACAATAAAGGGTGGGGAGATGCTCTCTGACTTTTCCTCCTCCTGAAATGCGCAAATCCAATTTTATCCCTGCACCAGATAGTGACCAGCTGATCACAAGAGTCTAAGTCTGCATGTGTAAGCCATCAGCGCTTAATGGCATGTTGTCAGACCCATCACAGTGCTATATAGTCAGGCAAACTATAAAACAGATACTGTCAAGGCCATCTATCGAATAAAACTGTAATATGGTGGTGGAACGTCTTCAAATTTCTCACTGCATGGCAGGATGATACTTATTGCTCTACCAGAGACACAAAGCCATAATGAATAGATTGAAATAGGATTTGCACTCGGGGTGAGGGGTAAAGCAGGGCAGTGGACAGGAGTAAAACCTTCAGTTGAGGAAGGAAACTGACAGCACAGCAAAAATTAGACAGCAAGATCATTTCCTCCAACGTTGCCATTTGTGCAAAAGCCAACAATGAGGGCCAGTGGATGGAAACAAGCAAAGGACAAATGAAGAGGGCTGTTTTCACACATAGACGTAACCAAGAATTTTAAGCTATAGTTTGTAACAAGCCAGTTCAGATGCTATATTAAGCCATAAAGAGTAGCCTCATGCACCATGATAAACTAACAACATTATACAGCTTACAGCAGTGTGTGAACGCAATCAAACGTATCTAAGTTTGGAACTTATGCCTTCTGCCTGATAGAGCTCCTGAGAATCCCCTTTTTTCCATGCCTTGGTACATGATCCTTTTGGTTGGGGAATCCCAAAGAACCAGAAGTCAAGGTACAGTAGAACTAAAGGGGAACTGAAAGGACAAGTTTTTCCACTTAGATCTACCCTGCCACTGCAACCATCATTACAGGACCTTCTAATTCTCCCATGTCCTATCAATCATATTTCTCCAATCTGGTGCTCTGTAGATACGGACTTCAACCCACAGGATCATTTGCTGTGCTGTATAGGGATACTAGGAGTTGAAATCCAACTCATCTGCAGTTTATAGGAACACTTACCAATGTGCATTGTTATCTGATTGATAAGGCTGTTGTTTAAACGTAGGTATAATTGGTTACAGCTATTTATATGGTGGATTGTAGATTGCACAAGGTTATGTTCTACACAAGAACCTTTCCAAATATTTCTAGATCTAGAACCATGTTATAATAAATAACCATGCTATCTGCATGCAAAGCTGGAGCCCTACTTTTGACCTGCAGTCCCTTTGGGGTATGGGCCTTTCTCTCAGGCTTCACCAGCAATGTTCCTGCTAGCTGTGTGCAAGACCTGGGTCCCAATGCACATGTTTCAAGGGCTTCCAATTTCTCTCCCCCCTTCATTTCCCTCCTTCAGAGAACAGAGTCACCAACTAGACAGTGTAAGGGATAATGTGAGGAGCTCACCTGATTTTATTAAAAATAGTGTGTACTGTATTGTACTACGTTTGGAGCCACCCATGGTGTTGGGCTTTGAAGAACTCTATTCATCCATGATCCCTGAAGATATCAAAGACTTCATATTTTTAGAGTAGTAGAGAATGACTGAAATGGGAAGTTGTGAAGAGAAAAGGCCCTTCTGCACACCCTAAACCCAAAGGCAAAGAGCATTAGGAGTTGATTCATGGAGACTCACATCTACAACACCCAACTAATGCCTGCTGGTCTGACAAGTCTTACAGCCTTGGTTGCCTTTCTGCTTTTTCAAGGAACTACTTCCCCATTCAAGTTGACATTATACAACAAACCATGTGGGAAGATATTGCCACCTGGATACTCCCTTATCCATTCATTCAATTAACCCAAGTTTTTAGGGGCTGGGGAAAAGAGTGTGTCATATAAAGAACCATCAGAATTCACTCCATCATGGAACAATGACAAATATTTGAACAAGGAAGGAAGAAGAGAGTTCTTCAGAAAGATGTCCTTCTCTGACCTTACTGGACACATCTGAAATTTTTTGCATGAATTCTATCTGTGAACTACAATAATTCTTTAAGACACTGAAAGTTGCCTTATATCAAGCTGGACTCTTGCTCCATCCAGTTCTATGCTATCTGAGACCGGCTGGGATTCACCATTATTTTAAGAAGTACTTCTCAGCCTCAGCTGTAGATTCCAAAAATTAAATTGGGATCTATTGTATATATGTCATGGTGGCTAAATTTTTGGGAGGGGGGCATCTTGCACCTAAGAGCTACAGTGAGTGGGGTGATTATATTTGGGGGGGTGAGATTTGGGGGGGTCCCACATTGGCAGGAAATCATACCAATGTTGAACTGTCATGGTCAGAGAGGGCTCCAGAAGCTGCAAAAAGGGACATCGGGGACATGAGTGTTCTGCCCGCAAGCTACTGCCTTTCTCCTGACTTTCATCTTTTTTTTCTTCCTAACACTGCACAAGAAGCTAGGATCTCCTAAATCTTCTCCAGTTGACAGAAGAGAGATGGCATATCTCCACAAGGTGTAAGGCCAATTTCTCACTGGCAAAGATGAAGTCGTAAACTTGATCCCAGGCTGTACTCCATCATAGTGAAGGTGGATTGAAAGCTTGTCCATCTTTCTCATGCAAACGTAAGATGAGAAGGGAAGTTCTAACCTGGTCTTTGACTCCCCCCAAGATCCTTTCCGATTTGCGGATTTAAAAAAAAAAAAATTGGATGGAAGAATCCCTTCCAAGAGACTGCCAAGGTAACAGTCAAGAAACAAAACTCACACGATTTCAGAATATTGTTTGTATAAGTTGGTGGGGAAAGATACAGAATAAACAAGTGAGCCCAAACAGAGGGGGTTGGCTTGTCACATTTTGAAGGATACAAAACAGTACAAATTCCAGTTTAAAGTGGAGTCTCAAGTTACCTAAACTGCTTTTGCAGGAGCTGAGGCTAGTTTATTGGCTTCAAAACCTTAACTTCTAACCCTGGTGACTGCATTTGGCCCCAGTTTTTTCACCTGTGCTACCAGGGGAAAACCCCAATTAAAAGAGAAGTACCCTCTTCTATTTAGGGGGTACTGACTGAATTCTCATCTCCTTATTCATCCACGGCACCAAAGCTAGCAGCCAGATGCCAGGAAGGCATGTATTGTAAATAATCTAACCAAATGGGCCAACAGTCCCTGTTGTTAAGCTGTGTGATCTATAGGATCAAGGACCCAACTCCTCAACATCTGATAAATACAAGCAAGGGATTGAGAAAACACAACCAAGGGGAGCAACAACCACAAAGCTTGGGAAGAATTTGTGCTGGTTTCTGGGCAGCTATTGAAGCAGACACTCTAGTCCAGGGTTTCTCAACCTTGGCAGCTTGAAGATGTGTGGACTTCAACTCCCAGAGTTCCCCAGCCAACTCTGGGAGTTGAATTCCACACATCTTCAAGTTGCCAAGGTTGAGAAACACTGCTCTAGTCTCAAGGGACAGAGACCCCCTGTGCCCTATTTTCTTTCAAGAATGCAGGGAGAGGACTTCTTCAAAAGGCAACAGAAGGTGCCCTCCAAAGGTTGGCTTCTTTGCCAAAGATTCCTTGGCACAATTCCAGTTCTCCTAGACCAGTATTTCTCAACCTTGGCAACTTGAAGATGTGTGGATTT